>NW_020174698.1:4665913-4740634 GCF_003031525.2 Neophocaena asiaeorientalis asiaeorientalis | reverse complement strand
GGGGTTAGCGGGGTGGGAGTGGGGGGGGGGTGTGGAGATCATCAGCCTGTAATCACCTAAAACACCACAAGGTGGCAATGGAATCTCTGCTAAAGCACTAAGGTGGACGAAGGGCCCTAAATTTTCCGCAGCCTTGTTGGTAAGAGTGAATACTGTATTACATACGTAGATGAAATCTTAAAAAGTTTTACTGCTAAAACAAATTAGTAAACTAGTATATGTTTGAGATTCCACAGTGTAAAATGACAGAAGAGGTATAAACACATTTATTTACTTACTATAAATATATGGAAAAGGATGTAGGAAAGGGTAGACCCAATGAATCCTATGTTGGAGCCAGCATGACAGGCTGGGTGAGGAGAATCATGTCACAACCTCCCTGACCTGGCATCTTGTCTCACTTTTATTGTCTCCTTTCCCTTCCTACTAAATTTGTTCAGGCTCCTACTCTGTAACATCACACCAACTAATTTCCTAACGTTTCCAGACTGTCCTACACCACACTTCCAGATTACCACTGGAGAAAAGAGAAGGAAAAGATAGAATGAGGAGAAATCCTGAAAAAGTAAAGATTTATCCTGAGTATTTTTCCTTAAAAGACTAAGCTGTAAACCAGAAACAGGTAATGTTGAAGTAGCAAGTTCTTCTGTTCTCACTGGGACTGGGATTTAGTTATTAGAAACATTAGGAATGTTCTAGAAAGTACAACAGTTACATTTCTGCATATCTGGGCAGTGTCCAAATGACTACCCAGATATACATATAAATAGAAGGGTATTATTTATATATCACTATAGTTGATAAAAAGGAAGGATTTAATATTGATGAGTAATTTTCCTTTGTAAGCTTAATTTAATTGACTAATTGATTTAAAAATACACAAATATGGAATAAACTTAGACTATCCAAAATAATTTTGGAAGAAGAAAAAAAAATGACAAGTTTGGAGACTTACACGTTACACACTCTTATTTCAAGATTTACTATAAAACTATAATAATACTTGAGTGTGGTATTATAGCAAAGCTAAACATGTGCCACAATGAAACAGAACTCAGAGTCCAGAAATTGTCAGTATATGGTGAAATGATTTTCAGCAAACCTTCCAGAGTAATTATATAGGAAAAGGGTAGTTTTTTTCATCAAATGGTTCTTGTACAACTTGATATCTGTGTGAAATACAAGGAACCTCAGCATATACAACACACAAAAAAATTATTCAAAATGGATCATCAACCTAAAGCTAAAACTATAAAGTTTTTAGGAAAACAGGAGAAAATCTTCACAACCTTGGGCAGGCAGCAATTCCTTACGTGGGACATCAAAAGCACAAAACAAACCAAAAATGATAAAGCAGACTTCAAAAAATACAGTTGAAAAAGTAAAATCAAGCCAGACTGGGAAAAATTATTTGCAAACGTATACCTGACAAAGATTTATATCCAAAGTATAAAGAACTCTTTAAAATTATGAAGGACTCTTACAACTCAATAATTTTTTAAAAAGTAACCCAATTAAATGAACAAGAATTTGAACCATTATGAAGGAACAGGTATAAATGACTAATAACCATGTGAAAAGAGGCTCTATATCATGCGTCACGGGGAAATGGAAAATAAAACTACAATAAGATACCACTGCATACACATTAAAATAGATAAAATTTAAAATCTGGAAAATACAAAATACATTGGGAAGATTGTTAAGCAGTAGGAGATCTTATTAATCTGGTGAGAATGTAAGAAGACGGTCTGCTATTCTGGAGAACATTTTGAGAGTCTTATGCAGTAAACATAAACTTAGTGTACAATCCAGGGATTCCACCACTAGGTGTTAACCCAGAAATTGAAAACATATGTCCATCCAAGGATGAACACAATCATGTTCATAGCAACTTTCTTCATAATAGCCACAAACTGGAAAGAATCCAAATGTCTTTCAACTGGTGAATCGATAAATGAATTTGGGTATATACATACACACTGGAGAATACTACTCAGCCATAAAAAGGAAAGGACTGCTGATACACACATACGTGTATATTCATGTATATATCTGAATCTCAGTATACATTCATCAGTGTAGATGAATCTCAGAAACATTGTAAGTTAAAGAAGCCAGGCACAAAATAGTATATACCATCTTACCCTATTTTCATAAAATCTAGAAAAGATCAAAGCCAATAGATAGTGACAAAGCAGTTTCATGGTTTCCTGGAGCTTTGTGTGGAGGGGGCATTGTCTCCAGAGGTGTGAGAGAAGTTCTGGCGGTGATGAAAATGCTCTATATCTCATTTGTGATGTGGTTCAACAGGGGTACACATCTGAGAAAACTTTAGAACAGTATACTTAACCATAGGGGCATTTTATTGTATGTATGTTCTACCTCAAGCAATTTGACTTAAAAAAAAATAAAAACATAACAAACCAACAAAAAAGACACAGTATATACTTTACCAATCAAATTGCTAAAGAAGGAAACCAGGAAATCTGACTTAACGAGGCACAACTCCTAATCCTCTGGGTACTCCCTGAGCCAGTGAATGTTGGGAAGCACCCAGTAAAGCTGAATCTCCCTGATGGAAGCAAAAGCTTGAGAGCTGCAACAGATTTGACAGCATGATATAAGGCCTGGGACATTCCCTTATGGAAAGGCATTCAGCCCTAACCACTTAGTAAACATCCTCTAATAGATTTTTAATAAAATCTGAGAAAGGAATAATCCATGCATTGTGATATAGAGTCCCACCTCTACACACACAGCCCTTTACCCTCAAAATACAGAAAAGGAAGTACATAAAAACACATCACCCAAACTTCAAACTGTGGTGTGGCGAGAAAGAAAGCTCTCTCAGATTTGCTTAGAAGGTAGTAAAAATTCACCTATATTTTACCAGAGCAAAGAGAAGTTTTAAACAGAACTGGCTCGGCGTAAGCAAGAAATGACAAACAACCATGCAAACTTAGGGTGAAAGGAAATTATATCACATTTCATATAAGGAGACAGAAAAAAATCAACTCTAGAGGAAGATATAAATCAATTGTACTGGAGAGAATTCCCTCAAGTGTTTCACGCTGTAAGTTTATTTAATAAGAACATGAATTCAATTAAACAAGAGCTCAAATACAAGATGAAAAAACAACACAATGAGATGAAAAGAGGGATAGCAGACTACAGGAAATAAACTTAAGACAAAAAAATTAGTACCAAATAAGTGAGAAAAAACAGGAAGCAGAAGAGCACTTCTGAAAAATTATGGGAAGATGCTTGAGAAAAATCCCAAATAGATTAGAAAAAAGTTTGTAGATATAAGATAAAATGCCCTTGAAATGAAAAAAAAAGAAGTGAATATATGTACTGAAAGAACACTTTGTGTTTCGGGAAAATTTGATTCATATGCTCAACACTGAAATATGTTCAATTTAACTTATGAATTCTCCAGGTAGAGGAAGAATGAGCCCATTCATCCAAAGACATCTCCAAAGGGGGAAAAAATACCCTAAGACCCCAAAATATTATATGCTGCCCAAATGTAAATGCAGAAAATTTCAAATATAAAAGAACTCAGGGCACATGGAAGCCCTTCTTGATTAAGCAACTTGAGGACAAAACCCCGAGGAATCAAATTAAAGAACTCAGAAATGCAGAAATCATATAAAGATTAGGGATTATCACTGAGTCTATAAAAGTTGCATTAAATATTGTGGAAATTATGTTTTAGAAATAAATGTGAAAATTTAAAATCTTGAGAATACAAAAATTCTAATATAAATAATACATATTTGGAGGTACAAAAGGGAGGTTGGGAGAAAATGTGAAAGTGTGAATGTCCTCATCTTTACGATCTAAAACTGAAACATGTTTTTTAAAAAAATGTGTTAATATCTTTTATGATCTATTTTCTCAACATTTGAGAGCTCCTTTATACAATATTATCTCTTGTAGTTAAAAACAATAGCAATGTTTATTTGTTCAACAGTTACTCAATTTTGATTTAGTTTCTTTTTCTTCTGATAAATTAAAACAAAATTAAATTTTAATATTTTTGTTTAAAGCAGTGCACAAATTATAATCTTTCTAATGCTACTCTATTCATCTTCATATCAATACCTACATAGAAAAATGTCTGTAATGACATTCCATTAATGTTAGTGTTGCTTATGTCTAACAGAATTTGGGGTGATTGCTTTCGTCCTCTTTTTTTAATTTATTTATTTTTGGCTGCGTTGGGTCTTTGCTGTGCATGGGCTTTCTCTAGTTGCGGTGAGCGAGGTCTACTCTTCATTGAGGTGCGTGGGTTTCTCACTGCAGTGGCTTCTGTTGCTGTGCAGCATGGGCTCTAGGCGCGTGGGCTTCAGTAGTTGTGGCATGTGGGCTCACTGGTTGTGGCTCGCGGGCTCTAGAGTGCTGGCTCAGTAGTTGTGGCGCACAGGCTTAGTTGCTCCGCAGCATGTGGGATCTTCCCGGACCAGGGCTCAAATCCCTGTCCCCTGCCCTGGCAGGTGGATTCTCAACCACTGCGCCACCAGGGAAGCCACGTCCTCCTTTTTAAAACCTTTTTCTGCATTGCCTAAACTCGATAATAAAGCCTGTGTGACTTTTACACCTTATCAACATAAAGTAATTTTTTTCCTACAAAGAAAAATACAAACACCTCTCTTGATTTTTTTTTTTTTAAGAAATAGAACAAATAAGGCAGGAACTTTCCATCACATAAACCTCACTGGAACCACACAGACAGTGGTGATGTGTGGTGCAGCAGAGAATACAAATTTATCTGAGCTCATTGTCTACTCTGTTATCTGATCTTTGGGAGTTTTTTGTTTTTCCTTAAGCCTTGCCAGATCTGTAGGAGGCACAGAAAAACTGCATCCCCCAAAACAGACAATTCCTGAGACAGGATGTACTTGTCTCTATCTTTCCGCCAATGCATCCTTTAATCCTAGAATTGCTACAGAATGTTTTAAAAAAACTGGACACCTAAATAGTCCTTATATTAAAAGCAAAAATAGGAGATTCTAGGTTATATGTTATATGATATTCCTGTTTAGTATTGTGTCCTAAAACCAAATTAGCGATATTCTTATAAGCAAAACAGAAAAAAAGCACTCAAACCATTTCTCGCTTTCTGATCTTTTCACCAGAACCTTGTTGGTTTGGCCTTTAATGATATTTATGTCAGTGTGATGACAAACTAGACTTGAAAGTCTGATTTAAAGTCCAAACATGTATTCTATAACAGAGGCTCTTTTTCACTCATATTTTTGAAGAATAACTATATTTAACCATGTAGTTAAATGGTTTTATGTGGTCAATAACATCTCAAAACTGGCCTGTTCTTTGAAGCAACCCTCCCTGTCTTGAGAAGTGATGAAAACCCCAACTTCAATACTTCCTGAAGGAGACCAAACGTGCGGACACTGACAGAGCTCGTTGGGACACAGGAGCTGAGTGTTTCAGAGACTTCACACAAGTTGAACACAAAAGAAAATAACTGGACCACAGAACACGTTTCATTCATCTTGTAAATACACGGTTCTGAATGTTCATCCAACATTCACTCCAACATTCTCTTGATTAGGAAAAGTTTCTAGTCAATACGTTAAAAATATTCTAAAGGGAAAAGAAAACTACTTAAGTCTTAGTAAGAAACAATATAATCTCAATATTTTAAAGACAAGACTACATCCTATTGTTTTTAGAATGATGTTTTATGTGCTGTTTTGATTTTTATTGATATTTTATTTACTTATTTGCAATGTAGTTATTGATTGTGAACAAAAAGGCACATATATCAGCAACCACAATACAAACCCCAGCTCCCCCGTTTAGTATGTATTCTATGAGGTTGAACAGATTTTTAATCTCATAGCTTCCACTTCCTTCTCTAAACTGGGATTGCAAATACTGCTCTACCTATTGGAATTGCGTGAAAATAAATTAAATGAAATCATGTATGTGAAAATACTTCATAACCTAAACTTAATTTACACCAGCATTTTGTTATTTGTATTTTAGTAGATACAGACTTATTGTCTAGTGGTCATTGGGTTGTCTGGATAAGAACTCAGTAGAACATATCTATGAATAGCAGGTTTAATTTAAAAAGAAGAGTGTTTTTAGTTCCTAATTTATAATCCCTATAAAATTTTGGAACAAAAAGGAGACCAGGGCTTCCCTGGTGGCGCAGTGGTTGAGAGTCCACCTGCCGATGCAGGGGACACGGGTTCGTGCCCCGGTCTGGGAAGATCCCACATGCCGCGGAGCGGCTGGGCCCCTGAGCCATGGCCGCTGAGCCTGTGCGTCCGGAGCCCGTGCTCCGCAACGGGAGAGGCCACAACAGTGAGAGGCCCGCGTACCACAAAAAAAAAAAAGGAGACCATAATTATATTCTCCTTCAGATCTGCATTTTACCACATCCTCATTAAGAGTTTATTTAACCTCTCCTTAAATACACCCCCTCAAAACTCTATGTGTATCTTTTGCCTAATTACATCAGTCCTTTTCATTTTGAAAAATCCTAATCATTAGAAAATTCTTCCTTATATTAAAATAAAATCTACACTTCAAAATTTCTACCAGCCACCCTAATTCTTTGTGGCACTACTAAGAATGGATAAAATCCTTTTATTCTACATCAACCTTAATATTAATAATAATAATTAATTAATAATAGTTCTCAATTACTTCTTCAAACATGTTTCCCTGCACCATTCACATATCCTTACTTTCCCTTTACTCTTCTCTTTCCCTCACCATCTCCCAGAGATGCAGTCAATCAACAAGTCCAGAGAGTGCTACCTCCAAAAGCTAACCTGACTGGAACCATTTCTCATAAACACTATTGGCACCATCCTGGTCCAAGGCACCCTCACCTCTCAACTGGACAATCACAAGTCTCCAGGTAGATATGATTCTTTCCAATCTTGCCCTCCTAGAGTCCTTTCTCAATGCAGTAGCTAAATTAACATTCTTAATACCCTATACCCTATAATAGCTTCTCTTCACACTTAAAACCCAAAGTCCTTATGTTGCCTGAAAAGTTCTACACTATAGGGTCCCACTTGCTCTTAGACCTCGTCACCTACTCTCTGCCAAATTTCACTCTGCTTCAGCCAAACCCACCTTCTTGCTGTTCTTTGAACATGCTAGCCTCATACCTGCCATCCATTATACTGGCTTTTCTCCCTGAAGAGTATACTTGCATATCTTCCTTTGATTGGCTCCTGATCGCTGAGGTCTCTGCTCAAACATCACCTCCTGCTATGGTCTGAATATCTGTGTTCCGTCACCCTCAGAAATTCACATGTTGAAATCTTAATGTCCAGGGTGACATTATTAGGAGGTGGGGCCTTTGGGAGGCTCTGTCCTCATAAATGGGATTAGTGCCCTTATAGAAGCAGCTTGAGAAAGCTCCCTTGACCCTCTGCCACATGAGGTCACTGTGAGAAGATGGCTGTCTGTGAGGAAGTGGGTCCTCACCAGATGCTGAATCTGCCAGAATCTTGATCTTGGACTTCTCAGCCTCTGGAACAGTGACAGATACATTTTCTGTTGTTTATAAGCTGCCCTGTCTATGGCAGTAATGAGTCCAAATGGACTAAGACACCTCCCAAGAGAAGCTCTCACCACCCTACTGAGAACAACTATATACTTCCTTCACTGTCTTGATTATTTTCATAACATCTTTTAATATCTGAAATTTTATATTATGTTGTTTATTTGCTTATTACCTCCTCCCCACTCTAGCACACAATCTCAAGGGAGCAGGAATAATATTTCTCTTGTTTATAATTTTATCCTAAGTCATTTCTATTATCTGCAATTGTACACAAAGAGTTAACACAGAAGGCGTGAGACTGCCATCCTTAGGAACACCTGCTTGGAAGGCTGACCTTTGGCTGGCATCAGGGAACTTAAATAGCAAACAATTTCCTATAGGACATAAAACTTTCTCCAAATGATGAGAGTAACTTACTGTGCCTAGACTGTCTGTACGGATGATGCTGTTTATGTTGACACTTGCTTTCCTTCTGGGAGTCTGGAATTTTGCTATTTGCTAAGCAGAGGGCACCTATGTGACCAGCTCCCCAGTAGAAACTCTCAGCACTGAGTCTCTAATGAGCTTCTCCAGTTGACAACACTTCATATATGTTGTCATAATTTGACGTGGGTGGAATTAAGCACACTCTGTGTGACTCCACTAGGAGAGGTCTCTTGGAAGCTTGCATTTGGTTTCCTGTGGACTTTACCTCATGTGCCTTTTCCTTTTGTTCATTTTTCTTTATATTCTTTCACTGTAATACATATTAGTCATGAGTACAACTATAAGCTGAATCCTTTAGGTCTTCCTAGAAAACTACTGAACCTAAGAGTAGTCTCAAGGACCCTGGACATAACAAGCAAGAAGGTCCCTTGGACTCCCCAAGTGAAAATAATCAAATAGAACAGCACATTAAGGAATCCCACACCATGGTGATGAATCTACTATAAAAATAAAGCCCATCCTCACCCCTACCATGAAATCCGTTTACTACTTACGTGACTGGCCTGTAGATCTCCTTAACACCAATGAACTGAAGTTGCTCCATAATGTCTGGGATACTAGCACATCGAGTAAGGTTAATTCGTGGGTAATAAAGAAGGTATGAGAGACACATTTCGTTCCTGGTGCTTAATCCTCCCTGAAAATGGAGATACTTTATTTAGAAACGTATATGTTCCACCAACTCTGATACTTATAGAACACAAGCTGCAAATGTTACGCGGTTTCTTCCCGTATTGAAACGTCATAAACCTTAAAGCTGAAAAATCATCACTTAAAGGCCAATTTGGTTTTTCAAAAGATAGTGGCACATTTCAAAATTAATAAAGTTATTTCCATCTCTTTCAAAGCTGCCTTTCTTAAATAACTTAATAATGTCCTCAAAGTTCAGGGTATGCGATGTAAACTTCTCACCACAGTGAACATTTCAGAGGATGTTCAGTAACAAGATACCGATCGGTCAGTGTGATGGAATCTTTGCCTGATTGCACTGAGTTTTCCATAATCTTGCTGTCATGTGTAGAAACATCAGCAGCTGCATACCACAGGGGAGGCACAGTTCACAGTTTGAATCTAAGTAGTAAATTAGGTACTAATTTAAAAAGAAGAACGGCATCTGGAGTTGCTACAACAATGTCCAATTTTCAACCAAAAGTTATTAAACGTGAAAAGAAACAGGAAACTATGATCTGTATTCAGGACAAAAAGTTAGTAGAAATAAATTGTGAGAGGACATGGATGCTGGATTCAGCAAAGACTTGAAAACAGACATAAATATATTTAAAGAGCTAAAGAAAGATGTTCAAATAATTAAAGGTAAATATGTGAAAAATGAGTGAACAAATAAGGAATGACATCAGACAAAGGAAAACATTAGAAAAAAGAACCGAATAGAAATTCTAGAGTTGAAAGGTACTATAACTAAATTAAAAATTCACAGGATGAGCTCGAGAGCAACTTGACATGGCAGAGGAAGGAAGCCGTGAACTTGAAGATCAACCAATAGCAATTTCCCAACCCAAAGAACAGAGGAAAAAAGACTAAAGAAAGTGAAAACACCTCAGAGATCTGTAGGATAATATTAAATGTTCCATGTATGTAATTTGAATTCCAGAATGAGAGGGAAGAGAAAAAAAGAATAGAAAAAAATATTTGAAAAAAATGGTGGAAATCCTCCCAAATTTAGTGAAAAACATTAACTTACAGACCCAAGAAGCTCAATAAATGCCAAAGATAATTATGAAGACAGCCATACCTAGACACATCATAGTCATATTGCTAAAAGCCAAAGACAAAATCTTGAAAGCGGCAAAGAAAAACGATACATTGCACGTAGGGGAACAGTAATACAGTGAACAACTGACATTTCATCATAAATGATGGAAGTAATAAAACGATATTGGAATCACATTTTCAAGTGCTCCAGGGAAAAAGAAATTAATCAAGAATTCCGTATCCAGCAAATCATCTATCTTACAAAAGTGAAGGTGAAAAACATAGTAGTGTTGTTCATAGTTATACATTAATGTAGTGGTTAATATGCAATGATTTTACAAACTGCAGAACAGAATGCTTTGCACTTGATGCAGGACTGGGCAAAAGGAGAAGCTGATCTCCTCAGTGCAGCTGACACCTCAGTAAATATATTTAATTTGTTCCCGAGCTGGGTTGGCTATTCAGAGTTATACCAAATTGTAGGAAGGGAATTGGGCTTTTGTATTCTCACATCAACCAGTCATTGGCTGCTGGCTGCCCCACTGAAGAGAGTATAACTTTAAGTGGGTCATTCCTTGACACCGATGGCAATGTCCAGTGAGGGACACACTTCTGCTTTTTTCCTATTGTATGTTTGTCTTATGTTATGGATTTATAGAATTTATTTTATATGCTGGATACTAATGCTTTGTGTATTGCAATTTTTTTTCAGTTTAGAACTTATCTTTTCACTTAATAGTGTTTTTTGGGTAACCAAAAGTGTTAAGGTAATCAAGTTCATCAATCTTCTAATTTATAGTTTGCACTTTTTATGTTCCGTTTAATAAGTTCTTACCCCAAAGTACTAAAGTTATATTTATATATATTTCTCCTAGTGGTTTTAATATTTTGTTTTTCACATTTTAATGTTTAATCTACCTAGAAATTATTTTTTTGTGCATTGTGGGAGATAAAGATGTAATTTTATTTTTGTCATCTGGATACCCAACTGTGCCAGTAATTCTTTAATGAAAAAGTCCATCCTTTGCCACTTATCTGAATGCCATTTCTATCTTAAACCAAGTTTCCATACAGGGGGTTTGTAGGTCTGTTTCCAGGATCCCTATTCTGGTCCACTCTTCCAACTCTGGACCCAAACCACACTATTAATCACCATAGCTTTAAAATAAGTCATCAAATCTAGTAGCTTGTTTCCCATCTCGTTCTTTTTAGTAGTGTCTTGCCAATTCTTAATGCTTTGCTCTTTTATGTAGATTTTACAATCAACTTGCTCGGTGTAAAAGCTAAAACTGTAACATTTTTAGAAATTTTTTTTAAAAAAAATAGGAGAAAACCTTTGGCTAGGTGAAGATTTCTTAGTTAGACACCAAAACCCCAAATCATAAAATCTCTCTGATCTTTCTTTACTGGAATTATATCAAATTTATAAACCAATTTAAAAAGAAAAAGATTATCTTTGTTTCACGGAGCTTTTCTATCCATGAACACAGTATCTCTTAATTTCTTTAGGTGATCTTTAATGTCTTACATAATGACTAATAATTTTCTCCATAGAGATCAAACACATCTAATGTTATTTTATTTCTATAGGATTTATAGCCTTAAACTGAATTTTCTTGAGATAATTTATCGCACACTAAAATACAATTAACTTTAGATTTATCAGTTTGGGGGAGGTTTTGATGTGGAAAATTACAATATCTGTAAATAATGTTTTATTTCTTCGCTTCTTCCTTTCTGATCTTTATATCTCATTTTTTTCTTTTCTACTACAATAGTGAATAAAACCAGTGATAATAAACATCGTTGTCTTCTTCCTGACTTTAAAGAATTACTTCTAGCATTTCACTTAGTTTGATATTTGCTATAGATTTTTCACAGCTAATGTTTATCTGGTTAAGGTAATTCTCTCCTATTCCTAGTTTGCTAAATGTCCTTTATTCCCCCCATGACTGACAAATTTTATGAATGCTTTTTCTGCCCCTATTGAAGTGATCATAAGTCTTTTTCCTTCGATCTCTTAATGTATAATGGCATTAGTGTATTTTCTAATTTGAACCAATTTTACATTCCTTAGTTAAGCCCAAATCAGTCCTAACGTTACAGTTTTATATAATGCTGGATTTGGTTTGTCGATACTTTGTCAAAGTTACTTCCCTCTGGTGCATGTTGTGGACCTTTCTCGTATTGCCCATATCAAGTTTCAGTATTAAGCTTATGCTAACTTCCTAAAATGAGTTGGTAGAAGGTGTTCCCCCTTTTTTTGTGCTCCCTGGAAGAGACCGAGGAAGGCGTGAGTGATTTATTTCTTGAATGTGTGGCAGAACTCCCCAGTAAATCTGTTGGGACCAGATTTCTCTTTGGGTCAGAAGCGCTAAGGTCATGGAATTTATTCTTCCTTTTGAAGTCTCGGTTCATCTAAGTCCAGACTCACGCGCATGGTCATTAGCGACCACAGGTCTTTATAATAATATTTGGTGAGGAAAAACTGAAAGACTAAGGATAGCTTTTCCTGAAGGGGTCACTAAATTATACTGCAAATATTACCAAAGCATCATTAGTTAATCTGATAAAATGCTAAAACAGCTCTGATTTTACTTTTATGAGGTTTCATGTTCAAGATATTCAGGAATTTTGCTTCCAAATGTGAATGCTTTTCACTTATTTCTCTTCTAAGATCAAAGTTTATTCCTCCTCCTCCACAAATAAATTTTAATAATAAAAAAATTCTTCTTACCCAAGTCATCCGGGCTCTATCTTTTGTGTTGTAGCGACACTCAGTAATTAGATGATCTCCCTAAAACATAAAAGTAGAAGCTTTCAGATTGGAGTTTCATGTTGTTCTATTTATCTAATACATTTGTAGACCAACAGTTTAATTTTCTATATGAATGCATGCATTAAGTACTTTGATTCATAAGACCTTTGATATATTAAGTTCTAGGTTTGCTCGTATAATAAGCAAACAAAGAAACAAATAAGACTCTCTTTGTTCAAGCCAGACTCCACCATGTTCTAGCTGCATGACCTAGGTAAGGAAATGACTCAACTAGTAAGGAAATGACTCAACAAATTGTGCATGACACAATTTGTTCATCTAAAAAATAATGATAAAAATAGCACTTATCTTGCACAGCTGTTGGGAGATTACATGACAGATCACACATTTAGCTCTTAGTACAGATAAAACACTTCATAAAATTTAGCCACAGATACTAGTTAATGTGATTATCTCCTCATTTACATTATTTTCTTTAAAGGTCCTTAGGTATTCATTTTCTTAAAACAGATTTATGAGGCAAATTACTAGTAATTTATTTTTCCCGTACTTTCCAACCTTTTGAACAGTTCTGCACATAATGAATATAATTTTTTATGGCTCCCCAGTCAGGTGAGTGGACAGGCTATTCATCAGAGGGAGTGAGCTCTGGGTAATGGCCCCCAGATTTGTCCTCCCTGCCTAGATATTCAGAGAGCCCAGAGATCAGTATCTCAACATATTTACACCCTACTTATGGCACACCAGTTATGTGTCACAAGGAGTTCTGAGATAACCCAAGAGAGTCCCAAGACAAGACAACACCATAAAATGGAGGGTAGTCCTTAAGAATCTTGAGATCACTGTTTCTCAAATTTCATCTTCCTACTCTCAGGGTGTATCAGGGAATTTCTGCATATAGAAAAGATATTGCTATTACCCTCACTTCATAACTAGTATAAGTGTCTGACGTTTAAGAAGAGAATAAGGGTAGGAATTTATATAACTATTGAGCTTGATGGCCATTAAACAAAAAATTTGACAAAATGAAGCATCATAAAATTTTTTAAATTCTTCATTATTATAAAACACTAAATTCTCTTCTGTGTCATTCCACTAGAACCCCAAGTACTGTTGCAAGCTGGTTTACACACAACAGAATAATTAGCTATGTCCAAATATCTTTGTCAAATGAAAGAATTACCTTATATTCATTTTTACTGAAATGAAACTTCCAAAAACTATCTTACGGTGAAAGCAGACTTCTGATCTTACCGCTACCTGAACTGCGAGACAAAGGACCGTTAACCGGGGAGTCGAGTAAAAAAAAAAAGATGCTTACAGCACAAAACCCAAGTTTTTATTTGCTTTGTAAATCAACAACTTGAGTTGCCCCTGGGAATAGTAAGGAAAATGAGTTTCAGTTTGGGAAAACAGAGCAAACACATTCCATGTGGCTTGTGCGACAGCCACGTGGGTGGCTTTGAGGATGTGGATGAGCGAGCTATTTCACCAGTAGAAACCCGGCTAATTCTCAGCAGACCTACGTCTCAGGACTTTGATGACATTCAGTGAAAAAGAACAAAACAATCATACTGGTAAGATTGTTCGTTCTTCCTTTAGGTACTGAAACTCCTGGAAATTGAAGTCAAAATCATCATCATAAGCGAGTAATCTCATTTCTTCCCCTTTGCGAAAATGACGCAGCCTGATGCCTCTGCCTGCCAGGTGAGCGTGGAGCAGAACAGCAAACACGTGGATGCCACTTGGCTTTTCAACTTCCAAAGCCTACAGGGGACACAGGGGAGGCCTGATTAGCCCAAAGAAGCTCAGACAGTTCACCTTAAAACAGACTTGTAGAGACAACTGAGAAGAAACGCTTACACAATTTGAGTGAATGCATGAGCTGCCAGATATTTTGAATTTGGATTTTTCCTGACTTATACCTAGCAGTGTTATCTTTGTGAAGCAATACTGGCTGGGAGAAAAGAAAAGGAACTAATGCTTGCTGAGGACCAACTGGACCACTTCTAAATATTATCTTTCTTCTTTCTTCTTTTAGTAGGTAAGAAAGCAGTCAAAGCTCCTGGCAGAAAGATTCCAGTATGTCGGTAGCTTGCACATTGAAACTCTTAAAAGGAGAATCTACTCCCACTTTTCCAGATAAGAAAACTGAACTGGGAGAGTGAAATTAAATGAAATGCTCATGGTCCTACAGCTAGTGGTTGATGTCATGGCAATTTAATTCATGGTCTAAATGGCTTACATAACTCAGAAGAGCACAATCTTTCCACTCCACCAGTCTGCCATACTGTCTACAACCACAATATCCTATAATTCATAAGGAATACTAACCATGTCGAAATACTTTAATTCAAGAAAAAAGAACTATAAGTGGAAGCAGCCATTCTGAAATACTTATATATGGTTTTCTCTTATCCAATATGTATTTTTATATTAGTTATTCTTGCTCTTTGGTTAAAGAAGGGAAGGCAACTATAAATCAGAGAAAATGAGAAAAAAATGAAAATGAATCATGGGAAAAACAAATATGGATAAAAGATAAAGTTGAGAAAGGAAAACGGGACTACTATTATCTTTCTTCTTTCTTCTTTTAGTAGGTAAGAAAGCAGTCAAAGCTCCTGGCAGAAAGATTCCAGTATGTCGGTAGCTTGCACATTGAAACTCTTAAAAGGAGAATCTACTCCCACTTTTCCAGATAAGAAAACTGAACTGGGAGAGTGAAATTAAATGAAATGCTCATGGTCCTACAGCTAGTGGTTGATGTCATGGCAATTTAATTCATGGTCTAAATGGCTTACATAACTCAGAAGAGCACAATCTTTCCACTCCACCAGTCTGCCATACTGTCTACAACCACAATATCCTATAATTCATAAGGAATACTAACCATGTCGAAATACTTTAATTCAAGAAAAAAGAACTATAAGTGGAAGCAGCCATTCTGAAATACTTATATATGGTTTTCTCTTATCCAATATGTATTTTTATATTAGTTATTCTTGCTCTTTGGTTAAAGAAGGGAAGGCAACTATAAATCAGAGAAAATGAGAAAAAAATGAAAATGAATCATGGGAAAAACAAATATGGATAAAAGATAAAGTTGAGAAAGGAAAACGGGACTACAACAAAGGTCAAAATTGTAAAAGAGAAAGTGAAGTATCCACTATGAAACAATCAAAGGAGGGGAAAGGAAGGAAAACACCCTGAAAATTATTCCTGTCTTTAAGAATTCTACACCTGTAGTCTTCAAGATTTAAAAAAGCAATAAAGGTCTTGCTAAAATTGTAAATAATTGTTTTACAGCATGACAACAAGAAAAAGATTAATAATAAACTAACTTGGAATTTTCCAAACATAGTTTCTAAGAGCATAGATTAATCTGGAAACAGCAGCTCATAAACTCAGACACAGCATACCTCTTCCAGGCATTCCAGGGTGCAGTGACCCTCAGAGCGGAAATCAGGCAGGCCCGGAGGGATTGTGTGGAAGAGGCTTACCCAGAGGCCAGCCTCAATCACCCCAGCGTCGTATTTCCTTATATCTGTCGTGTGAAATAACCTCAATCCAGAATTATCTAATAAGCCTGGAACGAGCATTTAAACAAGAATAATTAAAAGTGAGTTTAAGTTCTTAAAAAAGAAAAAGTTTTCCAGATTCAGTTGAAATGGGTTCATTGGCTTTTCTTAAAAATCTCTCAAGGGAAAGGAGTACAAGCAAAGATTAATGGATGGCAACATTCAGCTTCACAAAGAGGTATTAAAAGACGAGTCGCCATATGGTCTGCAACCATTCTTGACTTACACAGCATACCATAGGAGACACATTTGTGTTGACCAGCTGATATATTCCACAATTACCTAACATGAAGACAGAACGAAAATTCTAAACTCATTCATTAGAATATAGAATAACTCAACAGGAGTTTCATTTTATACTGTTTTGAGGTGAAGTTCAGGAACATTTACATAGAGGTGAAAACCCCTTGGTCTAGAAACCACCTGGTGATGAAGAAAAGTACTAATGGTTAACTTTCTTTATAGTTTATTACCAGCCTTTTAATAATTCATCAGTCATTCGATCAACAAACAGTTATTAAGAATCTATCATGTGAACAGCACAACAACAGGCACAGTGGGGAGGAAAGATGAATAAGACACATCTCTTCCTGTGACATAAGTTATCATAAGGACGGACGGTATGAGCCCCAACAATTATAAATCCGTTCCACTATAAAATTAATTGCTTCTTCTTTGCAGTGGTGACTTACCTACCTGTGACTACTGAACTGACCTTTGGATCAATTAACATATATATAATTTTGTATTAATTGTTGTGATTATTTTATTGTTTCTCTTTTCCCCTATACTATAATGTCCATGAGGGTGGGGACATTATGTTGTTAAACACAGATCCAGCACATCACTGGTGCTCAGTATTTGCTGAAAAATTGCACGAATCAGTGTAAAATAATAACTTTTAAGTTTCTTCTGTTGATAATTTCCTATTAAATCCTTCAATTTTTTGGCTTTGGAATATTACATAGTAAATTCAGGTGTAAATGCCTCTCTTCATTTCAACATCATATTACACAGTGTCACTCCATAAATATTTTTGAGTATATTTATGGTTTGCCTATCACACAACAAAATGCTTAATATTTTCTAGTGTGATGTATGATAGTTTTTTATATGTGCTTTTAGAAAGAAAATATTTTGTAAGCACCAAGTATTTGGGACTAATTTACATCATAAAGGGAAAAGTCTATTATTCTACTTCCTGGTAAGTAATATGCAAATTGCTTTTTAAAATTAGTGATCACATGCGCCCATTTGCCTGGTTCATCGCTGGTTAATGACTGTTGTCCCAGTGTAACTACTAATAGTGCCCTTTTTCATTCTAATAAAAGTATCTTAATTGGATGACAAATGTATAGGTTAATTCTTTCTACCACTGGATGCTATTTTAAGTCTGTTTAACTCTGTTAAAATAAAAAGTTACAAAACTTTTAAAATCATAGGTAGAATGTATAAAGAATACACTCACCTTCCTTATATGTTGGATTGTCATAATGGACTTCCAGGAGCACATAATGAGGGTCTAATGGAGTACCGAGGGATAATCCAACATGAGGTGGATAGGAAAAACCCTAAACAAGCAAAATTCCATGACATACTGTCCTGTGAATGTCCCTCAGAGCTCTGTTCCACCCAAAAGCCAGCCATTCTCAACGATATTTCAATATTTTTCAACTCCATTAATCTACAGTTGATCAAATAAAATGGCTTAAGGAAAGAATTACTTCCTATGGAAAGAAAAATAAACCACCCTCATATCAAAAATACTATATAGAGCCTCCCTGGTGGCGCAGTGGTTAAGAATCCACCTGCTAATGCAGTGGATACGGGTTCGAGCCCTGGTCCGGGAAGATCCCACATGCCACGGAGCAACTAAGCCCGTGCACCACAACTACTAAGCCTGTGCTCTACAGCCCGTGAGCCACAACTACTGAGCCCACGTGCCACAACTAATGAAGCCCGGGCACTTAGAGCCCATGCTCCGCGACAAGAGAAGCCACCACAATGAGAAAGCCCGTGCACCGCAATGAAGAGTAGCCCCCTGCTCGCAGCAACCAGAGAAAGCCCACGCACAGCAATGAAGACCCAACGCAGCCTAAAATAAATAAATACATTAAAAAAAAGTATATAGAGTTTTACATGTAAGTGTTAGGCTCGTAGGGGGAAAAATGATCAATTAACTTCGTTACATCTCAGTAATCATTGGCCCACCTCTCCACCAATGGCCCACGCAAAAATGACAGTCTCGCACGTGAGGAAGGCATCGGGCATGTTAGGGTGGTAGCACTCGTGGCCGTGGTCCAGGACGCTGTCGCTGAAGTTGCTGCTGCACTGATAGAGCAGGATGTGATGGACCAGACTCTCGTGGCCTCTCTGTATCACGGGCTTAACCTAAGCAAGCACAGGTGAATGCAGTGAATAAAAACACCCTACAACACCCTACGATAAGCATGAAATGAGCATAAATGATCATTAGTTTTTCAAAGAATAGTTTTCTCATCTATGTAATGGTTATGTGGCTGAAGCATAATTTGTTCTGGAGATGATGACAGTGATGATGATGATGGTGCTGACAGTGATGGCAGTGGCAAAGACAATGGCAACAGCAAAGATGCGATAACCATTTACTCCTCCGAGAATCCTAGGACTTTACTAATCTGTTGTTTGCCTTTTTAACTCACTGTTGTTTCCCTTAACATTCTGCATAGCAGCTGTTTCAAAACTTGCTTGCTCTCTTCCAGGTTTTACTTTGCCCTGGCACTCTCTGTCTCTCTCTCCATCTCTCTGTCTCTGTCTCTCTGTCTCTCTCTTTTTCACATAGAAAAAAAAAATCACACAGGCATAAACGCCTTCAGTCTCCCTCTCTACCACCTCAAAATGTTATCTTTACCCAACCCTACTAGCAGTAATAGATCATGTATCACCTATCTATCTATCTTTCTATCATCTATCACCTATCTATATGGTACAGAGCATAGTGCTAGGCACAAAGGAGGGCTCAATAAAGGATATTTTTATTTTAGTGATTAAAATCAAATTCTAACAAAAATTTTACCATTAGAACTTAGGAGAGAAAAAGTCACTGTAGCGATGCACTCCTGTGACACGGCTCAAATTAGAAGAAGAAAACTGGTGAAAATAGAATGAGTGGTAAAGTTGGTCCTGAAAGCGTGATTTAGGTGACTATGCTCCTTCCATTGTCCCTTCTGTTAAGTCCCTTCAGAACATTGTCCAGGAACCCAGAATGAGCTAAAAGCACATCCTAACAACCCAAAGAGCCTTATATCCAGAGGAAGTGGATGAGCCCTGTACTTAGCTTAGCTGGGCTATAGGTGTTGCCATTAGTTACAGGGTTCTTTGAACCTTCTGTTCATCCGCCAAAGAAGGCCTGGTGTGTTCCTAAATTTCCAAGAGTTTAGCTGTCTTAGAGCTCATCCACATTTGTGCTTTTAGCCCTAACTACTCAAATGCAAAAAATTCATTTTAAACTCCTTGCTTTAGACAGTCATAAAGGTGAAGTGTTTTCAGCTACTTTCTCCTAAGTCTCTCCATTTTGATTTTCTAGTTTTCTTTATATATATGTGTTTACATATATATATGTATATATGTTTTTATATATGTTTATACATATATATGTTTATATATATGTATATATATGTTTATATATATGTTTTTATATATATGTTTATACATATATATGAAAATCTCAGCAGCCAAAGAGAGAAGCAGTAGTCAGTGAGTAGAGATCTGAATGGGCAGTCAGAGGTTCAAGTTTTTAAATCCAGCTTTTCCTTTGTGTTGCTGAGTCCTGCCACACCTAACCCACGTGTACATTTTTAACATCACATTCACGGAAAATGACGCTGCACATGGCTGGGTTTGCACTCGCCTCATCTCTAGAGGATCGTGTGCCCTGAAGACAGAAACTATTTTCTATTTTGCCTGAAAATGACAGCTATTGTTCAAGCATGATTGCGTAATATATAACAAGTACACAGAAGGACAGCCCAGGATTTCTACGAGATGGTAGCTTGCACATTTAGTTTGAGCTTTTTTGCGAGTACTTATTTGGGCACCTCAGTACTCCAGGGGGGACCGGAAACTGATAATATGGCCATAGTAAAATATTTTTGCTGTGTGCCTTCTAAGTTCAGGCAGAACCTGTAGGCTGTACTGAGCTCTACAAGGTAGGTCCTGGATAGGAGCCCTTGGGGCAAATGAGGGCTGGCTGATGCCAAGGCTGCTACATAAACTAGAGGCCTTCATAATGGCACAGCAAGAGGGCGCTAAGAGAGAGTGGGGGCAGAGTATGTGAGGCTGGGTGGTGCCTGTGTTAGAGGAGCTTCAAATAAACTTCTTAAAAAAAAAATTCTTTAAGAACAAGTGCCTTTGTATGTACAAAGGAAGTGCTGAAGCCAACACCAAGTTGCCAAGCTAACAATGCATTCTAGGAACAATAATAGTAACATCTGTCTTTTATTTAGCACCTACTAACTACCAGCCACTATTGAGTCATTTCACATATTTCATTTACTATTTATAACAAATCTACAAGGTAAATGTTATTGTCTCCATTTTACAGATGAGAAAACTAAGACTCAGAGGTTTAGGCAGCAAGTTCAAAGTACCATGGCTAGGAAGTGGTGGATGGGGATTTGAAACTAGGCTGGTCTGACCCCAAGGTCAGTACTCTTCTGCTGCAACACGCTGTTGAAGGAAGATACGTTGGAGATGCACCAATGACCTTGGCGGTTGCTCCCAGTGAGCGGGCGGATGAAGGGTTTCACATAAGGGAAGTTGCCGACAGCTGTCAGGCAGATGTCAATGCCAGGAGGTGCTTTCAGAGCCACTATGAAAATCCCCATGCAGTACTGCCATCAGGGAAGCAGTGCCAGACTGGGAGGGAGCGTCATGCCTGGGGAGTCTCCTGCCCTCCTTGCCACCCAGTCCAAGTACCCTTAGCCTCTAGGGAGAGGAGACAGACTGTGACCTTTAACTGTGCTCTCTCCTAAGGAGAGCAAATAACAAGGTCTCTCCTCAAAACTCAGTGAAGGCTTTAGGGAGAATTAAATTGCAATCCAAGCCCCAAATGGATAGTACAGCCTAGAAAATGAGGATTTCCTAAGAAAAATACACTCATAAAACAAGAAGGAAACTTACTGCAGGCAAACCTAGGTACTGATCATAAGAAAATATAGGAAGCCTTGGAAGAAGTGAAGCCCTTGGAAAAACAGAATTTTTTTTCTACTGTGAGACGAAAGAGACAAAGAAAGAGAAGAAGCCTGAGAATGATACGTAAGGATAACTACTGAATGAAGAGGCCACAGACGTGGGAGGAAAAATACGAGTTATGAAACTCCTGAAAAGAGGAGAATTTCTTGATAGAGAATTTTAAGTTGACTATGGGGGATAATTAAGTGAGACACCAAGAATATCCCCATGGATGCGAATAACCCGACAGTGCAGGGTCCAAGTTCCAGGGAATGTGAGCTCCTTGATGAGAGCGGGACGGGGCCATTGGTTTATGGTGCCCAGCACAGGAATTTCCCACAAAGCTTCCTGTCACGCTTAAGAGCCTAGTGACGCCAGTGCATGGCTACCAATCACCAAATGACGGCTGCACGTTATCTTCTGCTGCCGCAACCAGTTCCACAAACATCTGAAGCAGTCATAGCACTCGAGTTTTATCCCCTGCTGTGATATCCTTCTCTTCTCCCAAGTAAGGCTGAGGCAGAGACCAGTGAGTACATCTGAGGAAGGAGAGTGAGGTGCACAAGGGGTCCATGACTCACACTGCTTGTTGGCTGAATGCAAGCACTCGACACTACTCTTTCTTGTGCTCTTGGTAACAGTCCACAGGAAAGAATTTTCCTTTTGCATCACTGCCTTGTTTGAAACAACGGTGGAGTGCTATACTTTTGTATTTAAATACTTCTGAGACAAAGAAGGCTGTAAGGCTTATTTGTCTATCAGTGCTGTAAGGGGCAGCACTTACAAAGGACTTCCTGTTTTGATTACTACTTCAGAGGTGTCACATCATTATCACAATCAAAATGGGAATGCCAAAAGTGGCCTCTATCCAGAAAAGTATTACAATGATAGAAATTGTCACAGAAGGTCGTGGCAAGATAAAGTACACAAATATAAATAAACTGGCATTCCTGAGACTGTAATGAACATTTAATTGAATTTTGCTTTTAGTTGGCTATATGCCAGCAGAAGACATAAATAAAAAGAAATCTTTTTTAAAAGTGCCTGTGGAAGTGGGTGGCAATGACACCCACCTCATGACATATTAAACTGTGTGACTGATCACTGTGTTCTTGCCCATAGCTGGAATTTACAGACCTAGAGCAGATGGAAGGCCGGTGCGCCCACCTTCGTATGCAACAGAAGCCAGGGAAGGACGGCCTGGCAGCCGCGGGTTATCTGTTAGCATGGGTGCAAACTAAAACACAGCCGGAGAGCAAAAACGCAGATGAAGAAGAGAGGGAAGTCTTCAACCTGAAGGATTTTAGCAGGTAAAACAACCCCTTCAGTTAGTTCAAGAAACTGGAACTTTGGGATACTCTTGAGAGGACTTAGCAGTAAAAAAGAGAAGAGGAAGAAGAAATAAAAGCTGCTAAGCATAGGCAAGACAAAGATGAAAATTAACATCGATGGTAAAATGACCTAGACATTGAAAAGCCCCAGATATTTATACTGTTTCTCATGACCCCATCTTTTCTTGACCTCTTTAGTCAGGTCAAAGCAGAGTCCCTGCAACACCCAGACTACTTAATAACTACTTATTGAATGGAAATGAAGTGACTACTCCCTTTTTCATGAAGCCAACGTTAAGGAGGCTGAGTCATCAAATGCAATGCCTCCTAACTTCCTGACCATCTCAACTCCAGTGACTTATGCTGCATCCCACTTCCCTCACCATCTCCCAGAGATGCAGTCGATCAACAAGTCCAGTGAGTGCTACCTTTAAAAGGTAACCTGATGCCAAGGAGAAACAAAGCCTGTGCGCCACAACTACCGAGCCTGCGCTGTAGAGCCCGTGAGCCACAACTACTGAGCCCACGTGCCACAACTACTGGAGCCCACATGCCACAACTTCTGAAGCCCACGTGCCTAGAGCCCGTGCTCCGCAACGAGAGAAACCACTGCAATGAGAAGCCCACACACCACAACGAAGAGTAGCCCCTGCTCGCCACAACTAGAGAGAGCCCGCGCACAGCAACGAAGACCCAACACAGCCAAAATAAATAAATAAAATATATTTATTTTAAAAAAAAGGTAGCCTGAATGTAACCATGTTTTCTCAACTTTCAAATATCAATTACCTTAGTACTAACACTTGCAGAAAGAAACCTATTTTTTGCTTAATTCCCCTACACTGGGTTGAGCAATGTTCCTCCAAAATTCATGTCCACCTGGAACCTCAGAATGTAACCTTGTTTGGAAATAGGGTCTTTGCAGATGTAATTAGTTAAGATGAGTTTCCACTGGCTTAGGATGGGTCCTAAATCCAATGACTAGTGTCTTAATAGAAGAGAGAGGAGAAGGAGATTCAGACTCACACACACACACACACACACACACACACACGGAGATGGCCACGTGAAGACAGAGGCAGAGATTGAAGTCAAGTTGCCACAAGCCAAGTAACCCCAGAAGGCAGCAGAAGCTGGAAGGGCCAAGGAAGGTTTCTCCCTTAGAGCCTTCTGAGAAAGCATGGCCCGGTCAACACCTTGATTTTGGACTTCCGGCTGCCAGAGCTCTGAGAGAATCAATTTCTGCTGTTTCAAGTTACCCAGCTTGTGGTCATTTATTATGGAAGCTCTAGGAATCTAATACAGCCCCCAATCTCAATTTTTTAAAATAAAAGACTAACAATTCTCAGATTTTTACACCTGTACCCAGGCCATGGTTGTCTCTGCATTTGTTTGTGATGTGAACTTATCACAAATGTACATTGTTTCCTCTTATTTGAATAGATCTGTAGATTAGTTAATAATATTGTATCAAGGGTAATTTCCTGGTTTTGATAGTCAAACTAAGTAAATGTAAGATGCTAGCATTTAGGGAACTCTACTATTTTTACAACTCTTTTTGTAAGTCTGATATTATTTCAAAATAAAAAGTGTAAAAAGTAAAAACAAATAAGATTCATTATCTATAGCTAAATATATGTGTTATCTTGCTTTTGTTTTTATTTTTGGCGGGTAAAAAAGAGGGGGATAAAATGCCCTTCTTGACTGGTCTAAGTATACTGAGCTCAGTGAGAAAAACAGGAGGTGATTAGAGCTCTTATGAACAATTTTCCTATACTTATTCTTCCAAGTCTACCCATTTAAGATGTGACTTGCTGGAACATGAGTGGAACATAGCTCTCCAAAACCAACTTGCAGTCTAATAAATTAAAAATTAAAACAAAAGGAAAGAGGTGATGGGTGGAATCTGTAATGAGCTGGAAATTTTGTAAATCCCCATCACCACTTTTCTTCCTGCCGTCCTTGTTCCTGGCATCCCTCTTTACATACGCACCCGAAGCACAGGTTGCTGTCCGTGTAATAGCAGGTAAACCAGCTCTGACAAAGGTTATCCAAAGGGCACCTGGCTTGTAAAGTGATGCAGCCTATGAGAACATTTCAGCCAGAACTAGTAGTATAGATAGATGATTATACGGTCATGTGACTATTTGCTTCCCTCTCTCCCTTTCTCCCTCTTCATCTCCATCCCTGATGGGGAGAACTCTTTGAGAATGACAATATATCTGACTTTTAAGAGGCAACCAAATTGAGCAAGAGAACGATATCACTGTCCCACAGGTAATCCACTCTGAAAAAGTTCAGGGTTCAAAGCAAAACCTGACTTATTGATATGGCATCAAGAGGTCACAGCTTGAACGGACTTGGCAGCTAAAGCCCAGGAAATCATGCTCAAATCAGATGGAGATGACTAAAAGAAATGAAGAAAAGGGAAAAACTGAGAGAAAGGAGATCTCTGGGAAATAATTCACTCCGTACTGCAATCCTGAATCCTCCTAGGAACTACCATCTTCGTGCATGACCATGCCCGTGCAGCCACAATTGACCAGTTCAGGGATGGGTGCCCAATGCATCAATCCTTTCTGGGGATTTTCAAACTATGAAAAAGAACCCACTGCCTTCTAGAAGGTGGAGATTGTGGAAGAAGCCAACATGTGGTGAGATACAATAAAGTCAGCACACAGAAAAGTGCCAAAGCCAAGACAGTCTTTGAATACCTAACTTAAGCTGTTCCTGAAACCAGCTGCAGCTCTGCCATTCTGTGGCTTATTTATTCAACCTTTCCTCTTATTTCATGAATCAGTACATTCCTTTCTATTTCCTAAGCTAGTTCAAGTTGGGTTTCTGTTACTTGCAACCAAGAGCCCTGATTAATAATCACACAACTATATATCATCAACTTATCAATATGTGTGTGCATTTATGTATGTGCTATCTGAAAATATCTTTTTTTCTCTTAGGAAACTTGCCATATAAAACTGCTTTGCTTTTGTTTTACTCTTTTATCTTAATTATTATTCCTAATTGGATCTGGGTAAGTTAATAACAAAGTTACTTCAATAAAATACCCTTAATAGGCAATATGGGGGAAAAAAATCACCCCCTCTAACACACATAAATGTCTCTCTCCCTTGCTTATTGATTTCTGAAATTCCACATAGGCACTTAGTACTAAGGCTGTTTTACTTGGTGAACATGCAAATACCCTTGAGAAAGGTAAAACATTATGATGTACAGTCATTAATTTCTGCATGTGAATTAATGAGGTACTTTTGCCAAACACTTCAAGCATATTAAAAAAAAAAACAAAATAAAACAGAAAATTACCTTTAAGAAAGTTCATAACACAGCATGCTCAGTGTATGTATTGTTTTTTGAATTTTTAATAGACTATTCATGAACTCTAAGATAGCTTCTGGCCCTATATTTATATATTAATTTTTGGTTAACTGAGATATTTAATAAGCTAGAGATCACCTACCTACTCTAAGAAAATTTAAATTAACACCTATATGGCCAGCAAGGAGTAGTGGAATGACCTGGAGGTTTGGAGACCAAGGTCACTTCCTGCTGTGCCACTAACCAGCTGTGCGACATGACCTTGAGCAAGTCCCATCACACTAGTTCTTACTTTCCATCAGGCTCTAAGGCTCTAGTTTATATACAGACTAGACATATAAACATAAATATTATATTCATTAATCCTCAAAACAACCTGATGAGCTTAGGTAATAGAATTTTCACACATTTTATAGAAATGGAAAGTAAAACACATATAAGTTAAGAAACTTGCCCAAGTGTCAGAGCCCTGGTGTGACCTCCGGCGGCCTGGACTGGGAGTCCGTGTTCCTAACCACCACACTGATGTACAGGCTTCTTTACTGGCAGGGTAGTAGATGGGGCAGCGTCTACTCCACCAAGATCACTTCAGTTCCCTGTAGCCTTTACTGTGTACCCATCACCCAGGTTCTGGTTCCTAATTTCTAGGCACCAGAGGCATGATTCTGGATTCACTTTGCAAACAGCAAGAAATACCAGAAAATGTACATTCCTCTAGGGAAGGTGAAAGGTAAGAGAATATGAATGCCTGGTAATCTTGTGTTAAATAGGACAACCCTAAACATACTTTATATTCTTCATGGGTGCTATGGACTGAATATTGGTGTCCCTGCCCCCCCAAATGGATATATTAAAATCCCAACCCCCAAGCTGATGGTATTATATGTGAGACCTTTGGGAGGTGATCAGGTCATGAGGGCAGATCCTCACGAATGGAATTAGTGCCCTTATAAGAGACCCCAGAGAGCTCCCTTGCCCCTTCTTCCATGTGAGGTCACAGTGAAAAGACAGCTATCTCTGAGGAAAAGGTTCTCATCAGATAGCAAAGCTGCCAGCACCTTGATCTCTGCCTTCCCAGCCTCCAGAACTGTGAGAAATAAATTTCTGTTGTTTAGAAGCCACCTAGTCTATGGTATTCTGTTAGAGGAGACCAAACGGGCTAAGACAATGGGATTAAATTAAACCTGGAACTACAAGGCAGTCACACACTT
Organism: Neophocaena asiaeorientalis asiaeorientalis; assembly: GCF_003031525.2. Classification (NCBI taxonomy): domain Eukaryota; kingdom Metazoa; phylum Chordata; class Mammalia; order Artiodactyla; family Phocoenidae; genus Neophocaena; species Neophocaena asiaeorientalis. The sequence goes on along the minus strand of NW_020174698.1, from coordinate 4,713,428 downwards.
GCTTGGCTTCTTCCCTTTCCCTAGCCTTACTCTGCCCCCTACTGTTTTCTCCTGGTACTTCCTTAATCAATCCTTGTACCTAAAACCTTGTCTTAAAGGACTGAATCTGGGAACTCAACCTAAAGCAAGTAGCATAATGGAAGAGCATTTTTGGACCACATTTTCTTGGGTTTGAATCTTGTTCTATTACTTTCATATTTATTTATTTTCCTTGAAATATATTTGACATATAACATTGTGTAAATTTAAGGCGTACAACATGCTAATTTGATACATTTATACACTGTAATATAATTGCATCAAACTTGTTAAAGACTAGATTTTAATTATTCCCACCACAAAAAAAGGAATTGATAATTACGTGACTTTCTATCTCTGTTTCCTCGTTGCTCTGCTTCTCTATCTCAGTTTCTTTATCAGAAAATCAGTGATAATGAGAGTTACTCACAAGATTACTTGAGAATCAAATGGCTGGTACATATAAAGCAACAGACACCTTGTAGGTGCTCAAAAAGTGATGTATTATTATAAATTGGGTTCTGGGTTTTTAAATACATTTTTAACACTGTGCCCACATAGATAACAAACAAAACTATGCAAATAATTTATTCACAAACACCAGTATTTCAAAATCAAATTTTAAGGCTTTATGTTATAAATATTCAATCAAAAAAATATCACCAGGGTCAAATGTTTTATTGCAAAATATGTCATCATATGAAATACAAATTTATGTGTGCCTTGTCAATTTATTTAGGATTTGAGTTTCAAATTTGTAGACATGTCTTATGAGCCGTATTTTCTTGACAGAGATCTTTTTCTGAATTACGACCACCCTCCTTTCTCCAAAAGAAACTTAGCTACATTGACACTTATGTGTGTTGATGTATAATTTTGAATATAAATGTTCCTTATCATTTTGCTCTGAAAATATTTTCTCTTAAATGCCCTCCATTCATGCACTCAACTAATCAACTAAAAAACAAAAAAAAAAACAACAAAACCCCCCCCCACACACCTATATCTACTCTACTGTTTGCTCTTTGTTAGGTGCCAAGGGGCGAAACAAAGATGCATCGTACATGAATCTGACAGTCATATGGCTCATATTCTAGAACGGTAGAGAAGCAAAGGCCAGAGAATGATTATTTTTGGTTGCCTTCCAGCACTGATTTTCCTACCAGAATCCTGAACTGTTTAACTACACCGTTGGGCTAAGAATGATTCCTACTTCCCCTGAATGGCCTAAACTCATTTATGTGATCCCATCCTTGACATGAACTTAAATTGGTCAAATCACAGGGACTTTTCCATGGTGGCTGACAGAAGAGCTGTCCTCTCCCTTCCCCAAGATGTGAAAGAGAAAGTGTTACATCAGGAATTGAGGCTGCCATTTCTCTACCATGAGGGAAAACAGCCTAAGCATGAAGACAACACAGTGGTAAAGGCCAAACTCAAAATTAAGCTGCAGCTCTTGAAACATCACAAACCACCAGACTCACAGATTTGCCTGAAAGAAATGTAAGCAACGCTCAGTTGAAATAAAAATGGGTTGGACGCTGACAGTAATTATCAATGACAATTATTTTCTTCAGTTACCCTTCATTTGTTTCTTCCCTCTCTTTAGACAAACAATGCAAACTGAGATGAGCACCCAAATCTGGATGAAGTTAGAAGCTTTGTTAATTAAGACTTCTGGAAAAAAAAAAAAAAAAGAGTTCCCCAAATATTAGCTAATGGCTGCGTCTCTGGTTCTATAACATATTTGAAAGCCGATTTTTTTTCATGAGAACACTGAATATTTAGAACATGCCAAAGCAATATGGCTCATCCCATTTCATATTTCTCATCTTCAAAATATCCTTCAAGCTACTTTCCAGTCACAGCATTCATCCTACTCTACACCTCCTACACATGCTACCTGAATTATACCAATCACATACTTATCTTCTTAAATGTCTAGGAGCTTGCTTTCTGGACCACACTCCATATCCCAGCCAAACCATCTTCACAGATTACCACTTTTCACATTGTGAATCTGAATAATATTCAATGGCTCCATACCACCCATCTGGTAGCTGATCAAGTCCACACTTATTTTTCTGACATCCAGGGTGCTCTGTCATTGGCTGCGTGTTAGTTACAGAGCCCTATATGCATGAATTTCCATCCATAAGAATCACTTCTCTTTATGCATCATGTTCATTCTTACCTCCATGATTTCATTAGCACTGTTTTCTCCACCCAATACAGTCCCCTTACTCAACTTTGCTTGCTAAAATCTTACTCATTCTTGAAAGCCCAGCTTTTGTTTTCCCTGGATTCCTTCTCTGATTATTTTGGCTCACATTTGCCTTGTTTCTCTGAACTTCTTTGGGGAGGCAATACTCTGTGGTAGCCTGAAGCCAAAGACTTGGTTTAGAAGCCAATGTCTAGAAACAATAAATGCTGGAGAGGGTGTGGAGAAAAGGGAACACTCTTGCACTGTTGGTGGGAATGTAAATTGATACAGCCACTATGGAGAACAGTATGGAGTTTCCTTAAAAAACTACAAAGAGAACTACCATACGATCCAGCAATCCCACTACTGGGCATATACCCTGAGAAAACCATAATTCAAAAAGAGTCATGTACCAAAATGGTCATTGCAGCTCTATTTACAATAGCCAGGACATGGAAGCAACCTAAGTGTCCATCAACAGATGCATGGATAAAGAAGATGTGGCACATATATACAATGGAATATTACTCAACCATAAAAGAAACAAAATTGAGTTATTTGCAGTGAGGTGGATGGACCTAGAGTTTGTCATACAGAGTGAAGTAAGTCAGAAAGAGAAAAACAAATACCGTATGCTAACCCATATAGATGGAATCTAAGAAAAAAAAAGGTCATGAAGTACCTAGGGGTAAGACGGGAATAAAGACACAGACCTACTAGAGCATGGACTTGAGGATATGGGGAGGGGGAAGGGTAAGCTGTGACAAAGTGACAGAGTGGCATGGACATATATACACTACCAAACGTAAAACAGATAGCTAGTGGGAAGCAGCCACATAGCACAGGGAGATCAGCTAGGTGGTTTGTGATCACCTAGAGGGGTGGGTTAGGGAGGGTGGGAGGGAGGGACACGCAAGAGGGAAGAGATATGGGAACATATGTATATGTATAACTGATTCACTTTGTTATAAAGCAGAAACTAACACACCATTGTAAAGCAATTATACCCCAATAAAGATGTTAAAAAAAAAAGTAAAAGAAAATGTGTCTAGCACATAATAATTCATAGTAAGAGGTTGAAAACTCTACTCAGTTCTGTATAACTTAGCACATCTATCATTTTTTCCTTATTGGATGCAATAATTTCATACATGAGTTTTTTTCTCCCTACTTGGAGTAGCAACTCATTGTCTTACCACTGGTTGACAATTCATTACATGGAGCAGACTTCTTCAAAGTCTTTATTATTTCTGTGCTTTAATTAAGAAAACAGAACATCAAGACTAGTTATTGCTAGTTATTCTCTGACATGCAATTTCTAACTTACTTGTAAGTGTGAGCTGTTCTTAAACAATGAATTGAAGTTTTAGGTAAACTTGCATTTAGATTCTGGCAATTCATGTAATCAAAAGTACATATTGTTTATATAAAATAGACATGATTTGCTGTTTCATACTGCAGAAAAGTGGTTCAGAGAACTTATCCAACAGTGCTATTAGTCAGTGCATGCTATTCAATGCAGCGATACATATATCAAAGGTATGAGTGTAACTGGATTTTTGCCAATCCTATGCAGGGTGGAGAGACACACGTGGACCAACATGTTTTATGAAGGATAAAAACTGCAGAAATGGGGGATATCTGATAGGAACATAGCTCAACATCACAGAATGACAGGGGAGACAGAACAGTGCAATAAAAATGCATGGACACTCCAACTTTATCTAAAGTGACCCATCCTCCTACTGTGGAGAAGTGGACTATAGGCTAATAGAGGAAAGAACTGGAAGCAACACTCAGCTGAGCAAAGATAAGTAAACATTAAATTACCAAAATAATGAGGAAAATATTCACATTTATGTCAAGCAAAGCACCAATTCCCTTGATATAAAAAAGCTCTGATAAACAAACAAAGACAATAGTAGAAACAGGCAAAGTTACATGAGTGAAAAGTATATAGCAAAGAGATACAAGTGGTTACAAATAGAGAAAAAGTTGTTAAAAGTCATTCATAACTACATAAATGGAAATGAAAACAACGTACTCTTTCACCTATCAGATTGGCAACATGTTAGAGTTTGTTAAAAGGCAATGTCAGAGAGTGGACTGAATGCTATATCCCCCAAAAATTCATCCATTGAAGTCCCCATCCCCAAAGTGACTATATTTGGAGAGAGAGCCTTTATGGAGGTAATTAAGGTTAAATGAGGTCATAAGTGTGGGGCCCTAATCCAATAGGATTAGTGTCTTTATAAGAAGAGACAGGAGAGTGCTCTCTTTCTCTTTCTTTCTCTCTCTGCCATGGGAGGACACAATGAGAAAAGAGCCATCTACAACTCAAGAGAAGAGGCCTCAGAGTGAAACTTACCTTGCTAGCATCTTGATCTTGGACCTCGTAGCCTCTAGAACTGTGGGAAATAAATATCTGCTGTTTAAGCCACCCTAGTCTGATATTTTGTTATGGCAGCCTGAGCAAACTAATACAGACAGGAAGTATGTAATAGCAGAAAACTGAAAATATTTAATGTTATCAATTAAATTATATTAAATTCAGACAATGGACTACTACACAGTCATAAAAGAATTAAATAGATCTGTACATACCGAAGTGAAACATTTTCCAAGAGATAGTTAAATGTAAAAAGCAAGTGTCAAAATATATAGTTTAATTCCTTTGAAGTCTAAATATAAAAACAAGAAAAAATATATATGTAAAGAGAGAGGACTTAAAATGTAAACAGAAATAGACATAAAGGTGTATGATTGCATATGTATAGGAAATTTCAGAAAAATACAAGAAAACATTAATGTTGGCTTATGAGAAGCAGAACTTGAATGGTAGAAATTAGAACTTTTTGCTTTTCATTGTATGGCCTTCTGTATCTGAGTTGTTTACACTGAAGAAATAATAATTTTATAATATATTTTAAGAATTCTGGGTTCATCACTTATTAGCTGAATGGCCCCTGACAAGGTAATTAATTGAGTCTTTTTTTCCTACCTCATAAGGTGATTGTGAGAATCACATGAGGTATTAGAAACTCCTACAACAGTGCATGGTATATACAAACATCATCAAATATTAGTTCTCATATTTCCTATCCATAATCTATCTAGGATACTTCCTTGAATGTTACATATACATCACATTTGTGTTATGCTATTACACTTGAATATATAATACAGTCCCCAAAAATGTAAAAAATGTTTATTTCCCTAATCTTGAGTCAATGCAACAATAGTCTGTTTCCTCTCATGATTTTTTAATTTAAAATTAGTTATTTACAGTAATAATTGACCAGGATGGAACAACATTCTGTTCCTCTGAAAACCCAATTATAGCATCCAAATTTTTAAGCCCTTAGAATAAAAGAGTTTTCCTCCCCAAACCTGTTGTCAAGACTTTCCAGCCCACTGGCAGATGTCACTGAGTTGGCTTCACCTCTGAACAGACACAGCTCCTGCTGGGAGGGTCCCGGCAAAGACACCGAGACCTTTCCTTGGTTCTGCATCAAACATTTTCTGTCTCCCTGGATTGTTTTTGCTTCTTGGTCTCCTTTGAAGCTACAGTTGCTGATCTGCTTTTTGTTTTTGTTGTTGTTGTGTGTGTGTTTTGTTTTTTTTTTAATGGTTTAAAGGCCTAATAATTCCATCCATGAAAGGACAGAACTCAATTACTAACAGATGATCCACATGATAAAATGCCATAGCCCCAAATTAGGGGAAAGAAAAAATTTAGTTTTTCATTTAGCTCAATACAACTTACATGTAAAAATAACTGATTTAATTCTGCATATTTTAAAACTAACTCTTCAAGACTTGTTTCCACATCCTGAAACTTTTACTACCTGTGTTTATATATAATTTATCATAATAATTTTGGCACATTTAAGTAAAGTGTATTATTTTAGCACTGATTCATCATAATTTAAGGATTGTTTTTCCTGGAGAAATTTAATAGATGGGCTAACTTTTTTTTTTCCTCTAGGAGTACGGAAATAATCATTACATGGCATTTTTTATTCCTTCATGCATAGTTTAAAGATTAGATGTAATTGTAAGCAATACAAATGAATAACACTGCCTCATGCAGAATTCTATGTTGGCTTTTATCCAGTGGTGTAGAATTCACTACCCTTTAAATTTAAATTAAATTTAAGTTTAAGGCATAGTCTATGTTTTTATCCTGTAATGAAAGTAGGAGAAACTGATGTTAAGTATTTTTCTCTAAGATACGAAATAATGTCGCTTTAGAGCTGGTAGTAAATGCAGGTTTCCAAATCATAATTCACTTCATTGAATTTTGGCCCTTTCTATGAAGTGTCTACAAGTAACAGAGCAGAACTGTTCAGTTCAGCCCAGAAATTAGATACATAATCCACAGTGCCACACATTCAAAGTTCACTTGTTTCAGGGATAAGAGATACTTTACTGAACATTGTTTATAATTCACCATCACTAACTTGAATTTAGATTTGAGTCATTCATCCAACAAGCATTCATTAAGCACCACTGTCAGGAACTGTACCCAGAACTGAAGGTCTAAGGATGAGCATGGCACAACTGTCCTGGGGCTTAACTTCTAAGGTTAGGTAAAAAGATGCATCCCATAGGAAATATATAGGTGCTATAGCATCAGTAATAGCTATCAATTGTATTTATGTGTACCAAGCACATTACACATACTACCACATTTAATTTCATTTCATCTTCATACCATCCAGAGACAGGTATTATTGCCTCATTTTATAGACAAGGAAATTGAGGCACAGTTAAGTCAATGGAACAAACTCACAGAGCTGCTGAGTAGCAGGCTTGAATTTGCACCCGGGGCTGACTAGCTTAAGTCCCATTCTCTGCGGGACAGTTCTTGTCTCCCTTTCTTATCCACACAGACTGCAGTGGGGATCTGAAGGGGGAGCTATGGTTAGAAAAAGAATTGGAATAAGGCTCAGAAATAATTTTGTACTTTAACACTACAGTACTGTTTCAAAGAGTCATTTGATTTTATTTATGGAACTTTGCCCTCTGGTTGGAAAAGGGATGATAAAAATAATAAAAAAGAAGGTGATCTCACAGAATTTGTGACTAGCCATTACTACAATTAAGAAATACATATGGGGACTTCCCTGGAGGTCCAGTGGTTGAGACTCCGTGCTTCCACTGCAGGGGCACGGGTTCCATCCCTGGTCAGGGAACTAAGATCCCGCATGCCATGCGGTCCAAAAATTTTTTTTTAATTTTTAAATAAAAAATTTTTTTAAAGATTAAAAGAAATACGTACGTATAGTCTTTACATTTCAGGAAAATTAAACAAATACCAGCGAATGGCTTTTATAATTCTGGCTCCCCTCTTTGTTTCTTTCTTATTCTCTACATGTTTAAACATGAGGCCTCCATAAAAAGAAGTCCTCATTTATAGGGCAATTCCATGAAAAGGGGAAAACAACAAAACGAAGAGTGTCTCACTCAGGCTACGGCTGAGTTAACACTGCTCTTCTGTGGGTGAACCTCCACTCTAGATGGATAACCCCTCCTCCACGAAGCCTTTGCTTAGCTTAGTAAACAGGATCACACTGAATTCACCTTTTCAAAGCCCTTCAGTCTCCTGCTGCCTTCTAGCTATTTGAATAAATAAGTCTTCTCCTCTAGATGTAGGATTCTGGAAAGCAAAGCAAGTATCGCATTAATCTCTTAAGTTATTTGCTTGTTTCTGATTTTAAAAAGTTTATACCTATAGAAAATAACATCGTTTATAATAGCAACCACCCAGAATTAATTAGCATATTGTCCTTTTTACCTTGTTGCTCCTCTTTGCCCCCATTAAATCCAGCACATTTCTCTCTTCTCACCAGGCACTCAATGGTGACCTGAATGGCAAACTCAGGCATTCAGAGTCTCAAGGAATAACTCACGGGTCATTAGTCTTAACAGGTCTGATCTTCTTTTTCCTAAACATGGTCTCCATCTTCTTTAAATTAAATCTCAAATAACTTTTGCAATCAATACTTTTTATCAGAGCTTAAATATTCTTAGGTCTGCTGTTATAGTAATTACACAAAAAATGGTTCTATTTATGAGAGAAACATAAAAAGCATGGGTGATTTATTCCATATTCTTCTCAATCAGATAAAAGCCACACTCAGTCTAAACTTCATTATTCACAACCTTCATAGGTATTCATATTACGAGAGAAATGTGCAGTTTCAGAAATGTGGCCAATCTCCTTTCTTGGCAGTTGAAAGGCGAAACCTAAAAATGATCTGATAAATCGAGTTATGATAATGGTTCCAAGAAAGAACTCGTCATCTTCTCTTCCCCATGAACCATCTCTTCCTTTGGATTTTTATTAAAGTCTTAACCCCTAATATCAAGTGAGCTGCCAAGTGTTTCAACTTCCACCCCTACAACAACACTTGTGTGTATTCTCTCCTTATTTCCCAAGCCACTCCCAGTGGAGGCTGTCTTTTTCCTCTCACGTATACTTGTCCTAGATTAGAGGCTAAACTCCTACCTCTAATCTTCTGTATTCTAAAATCTCAACAACAAATCATGCCATTCCTCTAGTCAGAATGCAATAGTTCCGCTTTGCCTCAAGAGAAACTCACTTTTCAACCTCCTACCCATGCCCCATAGGATCATGTCACAAGACCCTCAAACATTACTAGGAAGATCTGTTCTCTGCGCCTGTGGTCATGGCATTCCAGCCTCCTCAATCCCGAATCTGGCAAAACTGAAATGTATCCATCACAGCTTGAGCTTTCAGTAGGATAGCTAGCTGTTTTAAACACCCCTCAGTTGGAAAACTTCTGGATTCTCAAAACTTAAACATACCTTCAAATGTACTGATAAGCTCGGTAAGAAATTAAGGGAAATTTCTCAAAGGTAAATTTATATGTATGTATGTTTGAAATCAAAGTAGGACCCTCATATTGGAATTAAAGGCTTATAAGAAGAAACACCAGAGAGTTTGCTTTCTCTCTTTCTTTCTTCCTGTGCTTGCACAAAGAAGAGGTATATGGGCACACAGTGAGATGGCAGCTGCCTACAAGCGAAAAGAAGAAGTCTGGGAATGAAACCCACATTACTGGCACCTTGATCTTGGATTTCCTAGCCTCCAGAGCTATGAGAAATAAATTTCTGTTGTTTATCAGTTTTCTATCACACATCTATATGAATAGCTTAAAATTAAAGGGTTGGCAAGATGTGAAGTAACTGGAATTCTAATACACTGCTGATGGGAATATAAAATGGTACCACTATCTTGAAAAGCTATTTGGCTACTTCCTAAATAATTAAACATACACACCATGTAGTCCAGCTATTCCACTACTAGATATGTATCCAAGAGTAATAAAAACATATGTCCATACGAAGACTTGTAAAAGAGTGTTCGTAGTAGCTTTATATGTGATAGCTAATCCCAGTGTGGTTTTAATTTGCACTTCCTTAATGAGTAACAATGTTGAGCAGTGTCTCAAGACACTGGACATCAATTATACCTCAGCAAACCTGTTAAAAATCACACCATACAACACCGCTATACTCCCTCTAGAATGGCTAAAAATGGAAAGCACTGGTAATATCAAGTATTTACAAGGATACAAAGCAGCTAGAACCATTGCACACTTTGAAAAACTGTCCTGTATCTAGGTTGAAACTGTATTCTTGGGGCAAGAGTAATGGTATGCCAATCCCAAGGGCAGACATCAAATGGCCTTATAGTTTCTACCTTCTTGTTTGGAACATTGCCACCATCTTTGAACAAGCTCAATCTAGACGTCTGGAGAACATGCTACTATAAAGGAGAGCCCACTTCCCAGCTGAGGACGCCTAGACCAGCCTACAAAGAGCTGACTCCCAACCACATGTGACAGCCCAGCCACCATTAAAGAACCGCCTACACAACCCAAGCTGGTTACAGACTTATGAGTAAGCAAAGCAATAAACAGAAGAACACCTGCCAGCTGATCTGTAAACCATAATAAATGTGTATTTATTTAAAGCCTTTGAATTTCGGGGTGGTTTGGGACACAGCAATAGCTTACTGAGACAAACAAATAAAAAATCTGGAATGTACAGACAAACGCTGTATCACACAAAGATGAAAATGAACACATGATTTTCTACACGCAAAAGTGTGGCTACTCACACAGCATGTTGAGGAAAAGAAGGCAGACACAAAAGAGTCTGAATATCTGATTCTCTCTGCATGAAGTTCAAAACAGGCAAAGTTAATAAACAATGACTGAAGTCAGAATAGTGGTTATGTCTGGAGAGAAACAGTACCTGGAAGGGATCTCAAGGGCCACTTCCAGGGGAGTGGTCATGTTCTGATTTCTGGATCTTGACTCTGATTCCATGAGTCAGTTCACCTTCTGAAAATCCAGTGAGTCATATACTAGTGTTTGTACACTTTTATATATCTAATTCATTAAAAGGATTTTTAAAAAAGGAATCAGTAAGGAATTGAACAGCAAATTCACCAAAGAGGTAATATAAATAAAAAGAGCATCAGTCTCTCACTGAAAAAAGCAAGTTAAAGCACTCATAAATACTAGTTTTCATCCATTAGTAGGCAATGAACTTAAAAGACTGAAATATATTCAGTACTTGAGAGGGAATGAGGAAATATCGGCACATTGCTAGTGTGAAAACTTTAGAAAGTAATCTAATGAAAAAATTAAAATTTGTAATGCAGATAACCTTTACTCCAGGTTAAAGTTTATGCATCTATAAACTCATTTATTTAATCTATAAACTAATCTATAAAGTAGTTAAAATCTATAACTATTTAATCTATAAACTATTTAATATACAAACTCATTCATTTATGAATCTACCTATAGAAATGAAATCACTAATACATAAGCATATACTTACAAGAATATTTATTGAAGCACTGTTCATAGCAGCAAAAAAAATTTTAATCACCTTGAATGCACATCAATTGTGGATTGCTGCAAGAATTGTGGTTTATACGTAATAGGGAACTTAATTATATAAATATTAAAGTGTATGTATTATTATAGTTTGACCTGCAGTGATTAAGGGTGGTAATTTGAAAAAGAAAATTTCAAAGTAATATATATATATATGTATAGTGATCCTACTTATGTTTCAAAAAAGAAGGGATATTAACTCAATAAAACCCTATATAATTCTGTAATTTTTTCCTTGAGCATAAAGTTACAGAAATTAACAAATAAGTCTGTTAACATTGGTTACCCCAGAGAAGTGGAATTTGCAAGAAGGGGGACACCGCTATTGTTTCTTTTATACAGTTCACTTTTTTCTTGTTGTAACAAGTTTTCATTACATTGCAAATGAAATATGTACACACGTTAGAAAATACTTTTTAAAAAAACTCCCAGTATTTAAATTAAAAATAAGAACATCTAGTCACTTCATTAAATGCAGTTTTCAAATTTTATATCCAATCAGCACAGGTAGACACAAACATTATACAAAATAGACCCCAAAAAAGAAAACTAAAGCATTCTCTTGAGAAACAGTGCACAGAACAAACTCCTTAATCTTTCAACTAATGAGGGATAAAATTTCAACAGTTGTGATCTCTTTTCAAGATTGTTAAAGGCCAGCCAGGAGGACATCATATCATATACAAATTTCATATGATTATTAATTCAAGCTGAAGAAGAAATAAAGTAGTCTTTAAAATATCTTTTAGCACTTGGAACAAATACACTTTGAAATAAAGTGACCAACCCAAAACTCCATTGGAATTATTTGCTATATGAGTGGAAAATATTACTCAGAGTACTGACATTTCCTGTTTATCATTTAAAAAAAGAACTTAGTTCTCTAACCTTGTAAATCTAATTCAGTTGTGAATCCTACAACTTCTTGCAATGAGAGCTTGCCTTACATAACAAATAAGATACGTTTGGCAGGCTAGTTCTTAGAGGAACCAAGCTTTATCTAAAAAGTGAATATAGAAACAAAAAGCAAAGATAGTAGAAAGAGTGAACGGCAAATTATAAAGAGCTAATATACCATATGAAATCCAGTTGGATATAAATATATTTCAATGTTTCCCTCTTTTTAATGTCTCAGAAAAGTCAATGAAATCAAAGTGAGTTTCACAACTGCTCTAAATTACTGGATAGTTACATTTAAGTAATTTAGAGCTTTTCCAAAAGCTCTAAAAATTCTTTCATTAGCGATTATTAAAAGATGACCGAGTAGAAAGGGATATAACTCTTGGGTATATTTTTTACCTTAAAATTGTTTTGTATTTCATATACTGAAGACACAAATAAATAACAGCAATTTGGGATTTATGACCTAAATTTGAATCACAGTTTCAATTAATTAATTGGATGAGGAAGGCAGTTTTGTTTTTCATGAGACTTCATTTTCTGCAACCATGAAATAAATGATGACAAAAGCAAACAGAAGGTTTAAAGTGTCAGAGTAAAATATAAGTATATCATATGCCTTTAGAGCAGATGCTCTACAAGCATTTTCAAATAATTAATCTGTGAATAGGTAGTGTCTCCATTTTGCCAATGAGGAAAGTGACATCCAGAGATGTTTAAGTTACCCAAGGTCACACAAGTGGCAAATGGGAGAGCCAGGATTTGAAACCAGCTCTAAGTGACCATGAAAACAAGGTCCTCGATACTTAGGTTCATATAAGTTCAATAAATTGGGTAAGCTCCCACTGCTAGACTATAGGAATATGTTTTATAATATTAAATCCTCTGTGACATTCGGAAAGTCATTTAATTTTTCTGAGCCTCAGTTTCCTCATCTGCAAAATGACATAAGTAGTAAGTAAAGCACAGTGCCTGGTAGCTAAAGAACAATCAACAAACATTTGTTTTTGAAAACTCAATATTCTTAAAGCACTTTCAGAGTAATCTTGAGAAGACAGGAATTATTACTTCCATTTTGCAGATGGGTATATACTGATACCAAGATCATAAAAGGTAAGAGGGGCATATTCAATAACAGACCATGGTATTTACTGCTGTGATGAAACTGTGTTCAGTTTCCATTCAAAAGGACTAATTTGCCTTGAAGTCATGAAGTTAAAATCGGCTATTATGGAGAAAATATCCAATTTCATTAATAAAGATAAATTTGGAAAGTCTATGGAATATTTTAATAATTATGAGAAACATTCATCTTTGGAGGGTGGTTTTAAAGAAATATTTTTTCAAAGCTCAGGCAATAAATATAAACTATCTCTTGAGATCTTCTAGGTCCATGATTCAACAAAATGAACAGCTAAGTGATACAAATCTCTTGTATAAAGAAGCCCACACACATTACATACTTGTAAACTACTGAGAGAACTCGACTGATGTTGACAATGTGAATGGATGTCCAACAAACTCAATAGTCAAGTCACCCTACAGTGACTGGAGCTCTAGGGAAGACCTCTCACTTCCATAAGAACTGAAAGGCCATCACTCTCTTCTGAGGAACTGTCTGCAGCTTTTCTTTAAAGAACTAAAGGGTTATATGCATATGTATGCAATTAAGAGGTAGCCTTGGTTTCTATTTTAGAGTGTATGATGCAACTTGCCAGAGTTCTAACATTAAGTAAAACTATAAGTTCATGACTGGGGATAAAACTACACAATGGTATCATTCAAGATAAAATCAGTGACCCCATTTAGGTAGTGAAGGCCACAGTCTACAGTCCCTTTCAATATTTGACACTAGGGGCTTTGGCGTAGTATGCCCAAGGCATTCTCTGATCAAAAAATGCAGTTACCCTGACAACAAGTAACTGCAGGGATTCTGCATTCTGATCTGACATGACTATGAATTTAAAGTTCAGCCAGCCGCTGCTGGTTAGCTCTAGCACAGGCAGATGTTGGCCGGAGCATCAAGGATTCTTTGAGACATTTCTTCCTCAGGGAAAAGTATATGAACAGGTGAATTATCAGCCATGAGTAAGTTATGTAACTTCTCTAGGCTTCAGTTTCCTAAAATGAGGATAATACTACTACCTACTTTCCTAGAGTTTTTTTATGAGGATTGATGACTCAGAATGTACAGTGTTCTCAGTAAATGTTGTCTTTCATCTCGTTTTATGTTGGCGCGGAAGCACATAAACAGGGAGGTTGCCTCCTGGTCATCCTCACCACACCTGGATCCTTACCTAAGATCCATCTGGTTGTACTTTCCCCCAAATGATTCTTTCCATACAGCATGGGACTGTGCCCAAAACTTTACTGCTCTCTCCCTTCTTTTTGCCTCAGCTGCCTGTACTTTGTAGTTTGACACCATGTTCGCTTGCCGGCTCTGCAGTTTCTCTGTTATGCGTGTGTGCATCTCTTCTCCCCATCTAGATTGGAAGGTCATTGGGGTGAAAGGTTATGTCTTATATTGCCTTGTATCTGACAAAAGACATAGAATTTTCTGAAGTGGACACTCATTAGACACTCATTGATTCTTCTTTGCGATTTAGAGGATAGTATGAAGGTATATTTCTAGCTGGTTAAGCATATTGTGTATTAAGTACACGTCTGATTTCTGAAACATATCACAAAGTGGCTCTCCTACATCCTCAGGACTTCTCACGCCAAGCTAAAAGGCTGAAAGGCTCTAGCTCTTATGTACTCAACAACAGTTATTTACATGGTCTGACCATTAATCAATATTTAAGATTCCACATAGAGCAATTCAGTGGGATTTCAGTGATGAAAAGATGTCTCTTTGTTGGTAATGGAATGCATTCAAAAGTCAGGAAGGTGGTCTTCCGTATACAGTTTCTAAAATGGATCCGTTACATTATAAGCATTAATGTATAGAGTTAACTTCAAGGTGTACATTTCCCTAGAACATAAGTCTTTTTTCCTTCGTAGAAGTATCCCATATATCTGAATTAGTTCATGTTGAAATTTTATAATGAATGTCAGCTGTGGCTCCAGGAAACAGCTGGTGTTTTCGCCTCTCCACTTCCACAAAAAATGTGCACTGCATCAGGAATAAACTATCTTAAAACCATAAATTGCTCAAATCTTCATGTGCAGACAACTAACAGTGCGTTTCAAAAGTAGATGTTTGACGTGTGTTCAATTTTTACAACATTTGTTGAATAAGACAGTGTATTACTATGAAAATATGCACCGATGCTATGCAATATGAAGAGCATTTTACTAGGTACTATAAAATATAATTTAAGTATGGTCTCCTGGGAAATTTTAATATATATAAAACAGTGATTCTCAACCACAGAGTTCATATCAAGATCACTTAAGGAACTTTTCCAAATGACAGCAACAACTACCACTAACATAAGGGCCTGAACTTCATCCTAAAGATTCTATCCACATGGTTCTAATGTGTACCCTAGGTTAGGAGTCAAGAAAGATATAATTATTCAATGAAGCAAGACTCAGCCATAACTTTTTTGATCTGTGAATGTAATATTCTTCTTCATAAAATAGATATATTTTAAAACTCTTAGGTATAATCTGAATTTTTGATGTAGAAATACATTCATTTTTAAATGCACTGAGAGGCTTGATATTTTAAAGAACACAACCGTGCAGCCTTATAAACTTGAATAGTAAATAACTGATTTATTTAAACTAAGTTTCTACCACATATATACTTTTCTCTACTAATTACTAAAAGCTCCATTCATAAAAACTATAAGAAATTTCAGTGTTGCATTAAAAAGGAAATAATGGATGTCATCCTGTTTTGAAAAGTATAGAATTTTTTACCTTGAAAATAGACATCAAAATAAAATTGGCATGTTATATCCCATGAGAACACACACACACACACACACACACACACAAATTATCTTCATTCCTTTTATAATTTTTAGTATAACTTTTTATTACAGTTTATTTTATATATTGTATGAATGTGTCGATTTATTTTATACATTTCCAGTTTTTTCAATTTCAATATTTCACTAAAGTCTTAGAATTTTAAGGGTTAAAGATCACTTAGAACAACCTCTTGGTTATACAGATTTATAGTCTTTGAACTGTGTTTTTAACATGAATTCAATCTCTTGAGAAGCACTGTGGTGCAGCCACATGAATGATCAGCCGACCAATGGTTACCGCAGGATTAGAACCCACACTCAGTCTGGTTCTTAGGCCACTCGGAGATATCAACACTTCAAGACCTCTCTCCAACAACATGGCTCTTCTCGTTTTTAGGGTACTTTTCTCTAGGCACTTTGCCATACATTTAACTTCCAAATGGAAATGTTAGTATTTTTTCTCACATTGCCAGTGAAGGGCAATAAAATAGGTCATTGCCATTATTTTCACTTAACTCCAAAGAGGACTGTAACTCAGCTTATAGAGAAGGCTACGGGCTTGTTTCCAATGATCCTTATGCTACAAGACATGCCCAATCAGATTAGCAAGCTACCTTCTTTCCACTGAAGTTCCTGTCTCCCTAACATCATCTCTGAGATCTAACGTTCCGTGCCCTTTTGTATCCATATGCATAATCTTTCACCTAATCAGCCTAAATCGAATTGTATTTAAATGACTTCCTAAATCACAAATGAAACTTTATAGGTGTCATCTCTTGTTCGTGAGCATTTCCAATGCCCAAGAGTGAAAACAGTAGGCCTCTGTGTACTCAAATGCCATCCAACCAGGTCTAAGTCAGTTCCCAGGATCTTTATACTGATATTTCTGGAAGGTTCCAGTGGGATCTGCTCATGTAGCCCTCTGTCTATGCACTGATGCTATAGGACATAAAAGTAGCCTGGGTACTGAGTAACTTATTCACATTATGTTTCCTTGATATATATCACCTAGAAAAATCCTAAGTCCTGGACTAGTAGTATTGTAGAGAGAAAGATCCACTAGTTTTGCTATGAAGATCTCTGTTCAATCTTGGCTCTGCTTCACAGAATTTGTGCAATGTTAAGCAAGTTACTTATGCCTGCCATGCCTCACTGCATTCATCTGGAAAGTGGTGGTAATTCAACTTACCTCAAGGGAGGCTGTGAAAAATTCAACAAGATAATGTATTTAAAGTAGCAAAAACATAGGTAAGTATTTTGCTTACATACTTACCTTTATGTAAGTAAAAGTCATTCATATCTTAATATTACCATACTTCTTAATCCTATAGTGCCATCAACATCTAGAATCCAACCTAAACATCTTAGTACTCTTTCAGTAGAAGTGCTGTTAATTATTTACCAATTTTTATAGCCAATAATTATCAACAGATGGGCTAATGCTTTTCAATTTTGTCATCCAACCTTTTGAACTACTTAAAAAAAAATAGATGTACTAGACTGGGGGCAGAGTTGGGTGGTAGAAGAGCAACAAAGAAGAATAACTATCTTTTAATGTCGGCTGAAGATTACTTAAGGCCATAGAGTGGAAGGCTAATGGGTGACCTAAGAATGTGAAAGAATATTTCCCAGAGGTTAGTCACCAGCTGGTTTTTATCCTTACTTAGCCAGAACAGGAGGAAATTAGCTTAAATTTCCTTCGGTTTAGAATAATGGAAACAAGCTATGAAATCTAATTCCCAGGGAATCTTTTTGTCAAAATAAAATAGAGACTTACTGCCTACCGTGGTTTCAGTGCGGTCCTGACTTTAAGTATGAGAAAATACTAGATGAATTTATAGTCATCCATCTCTATAATCCCCATCAAGAGAAGAAAACAAGCAATTATGAGCCAATCATGCAACAGGTGTCTTCACTTGTAACCAGTTCATCTTCACTGGAAATTGTTTTCCCTACCTCACAAGGGAAGATGCACACTGAGAGTTTAGTTTGCCCAGGGTCGTCCAGCTAATGAAAAGCAGAGTTAGAACACAACCCCTACCTGTCTCTAGAGTCCATCCTGTACGCTGTGCCAACCTATAAGCCTTCCTCACCCTGGCACTCTTGATTCTATCCTTATTTTAAAAGGACATTATTCCCAAGATTTAGAGTTATTTAGTTGTTTGTTTATTTAGAGTTATTTTATTTGGATTATATCCAAGATTTAGAGGTACCTGAAAACCAATGTAAATTGGGAATATAGCTAGTACTTATTGAGCTATCTAATATATGCCAAACATATAAGAACTCTACAGATATTATCTCATTTGATAACGACAGTTACCATTTGAGATGAGTACTATTATTATCCCCATTTACAGATGGAAACCTAAGCCTCAGAATGTATGCTAAGAGAGCCTATGACCGAGGGACTGAAGGAGACTTTTAACTTCAAGAAGGAGGGCTTTTAACTTTAAGGGAGGCAGTGGGGTCCTAAGTACTGTCACCCTGGCATGCCCAGGGATAGTGAGAATGAAGTGTATCAGGAAGTCACACCACAGGGCATCCAAACCCCAGCACAGATTTCACTTTTAGTTTTCAGCAATTGAAATCATCTGGTCCAATCCATTTATCTTACAGACAAGGAATTTGAGGATCATGGTGAGGTTAAGCACTTTCTCTAGGGTCAGAAAGCTAATTAGAGACAGAGTTAGCAATAAATCACTTCCATGAAAAGACATGCTTTCAAAGTGAATTCAATTACCTCCACTTTCAAGTGGCTATTAAGAACACCCATGTAGCTCGACAATCTCCAATGTTTCCGTGAAGTCAGTATAACCCACGAGGATCTAGAAAGAACTTGGCAGTACTGAACAATCTAAGTCAGCAATTTTTTAAATGTGCTAATTTGAGTCAACTCATTATTGCTAGGGGCAGTGCTCTTACCAACTTCTCTTCTGTTCAAAGTTATAGTTTTAGCCACAGTAAATGCCCAAGTAATTTCGTCTCTTCTCTAGTAGATAAAAGCTGTACAACATTTCAGATATTCTTAGATATACTTGGACATAAGGGTAAAATTATTTTGGTATTTACAAATTTTGGATGACAAATTCCCAAAGAAGAAGATTCTTATGTTTTTACAGCATGATTTTTTTCTAGAAGGTCAAAAATCATCTGTTTTGTCAATCAGTGATGCAATCCACAGGTGCCAGTGGTCATGCATTGGTATTAAGAATTTAATAACCACATATAGTGTCGCAAAGTATTTAAAAGGAATGGAAAGTATTTTAACGTGAAGCATACTTTGAAAGCTAATTTCTTTCAACATACTAAATAGATCTATCTGAAGAGCTAAAGTTTGCCTTTAGGAAATATGGTTGAATTAGGAAAAGATAAAAGGGAAATCAGGAAACCCAAAAAAGTACTATAGAGTTGGACTGAAAATGGGTGAAAGTACAAACAACTGTTCAGTCAACAGTCAGTAACAAACACCTACTAGTCTGCCACAGAGTAAAGTGAAACACACAATGAAAGAATGAGAACTAAAGCATGGAGTCTGTGAAAATGCATCGTGATGACAAACCAAAATGCTATTTCCATCAGGGGGCAAAAGATCACATGAACGAAAATATATTTTGAAATATCATTTCAGGGAAAAAAGGAAGATACACTGACTGAGAAGAGATCATTCTAATAGTTGTCAAATCATGTAGTTTGACACTGAGAATTTCCAAGTTTTACTAAATTTAATCCTGAAGTCTTACACATTTTCAGAAATAGAAACCCACTATCACACTTGACGTGTCAGAATGTGTTAATGCTAAATTTCTCCAGTTGATGGCGTCTTTCTATTTCAAAAAGAAGAAGGAAAGAACATAATGGGGAAACTGGACGGCAGTGTTCATTTAATTTAGTATCTAAAGTCAAAGGTTCATGCCGTGTGTCTAGCATAGGAAAATCAATTTTTGAGTGACTATTTCATGGCTATACAGTACTCTGGCTTCAAGGACATTTCATGGTTATTCAGTGTCAATTGTGCTTAGATTTTCTTATTCTAGGAAACATTCCCCAAATTAAATCACTCAGATTTATGAATGCCAGCAATGGAAAAGAACAGCGGCATCTAATTTCATGGCAAGAAAGATGTTCTGTCCAGTAACAAGTATAAAGCACAGCATTTCACTTCTTGTGTAGATGGCTGAAGAGGAGAACAATGAGTGTTTTTTTCACGCAACTTCACCTTTCTCCTGAGCAGAGAGTTCTCAAGGTGGCCTTCCTAAATGAAATGAGCAACAATCTCTGTTTTATTTGGAACTCTGACTGTGTAGAAAGGGTTGGCTGTTTTGGAATCCCTCAGAAACCCAGAAACCTAACAAGATGTTTAACAGATTAGCAACTGTGTATCACTAGAGATCAACATAATTTTATTTAGTTACTTTATTTAACAAATACTATGTGCCAGGCCCTGTTCTAAATTACAAATATTAAATGCTTTTGATTCATTTAATGGTCATAACAACCCTATTAGGTGAGAACTATTATACCCATTTTTCCAGATGAGGAAACTGAAGTACAGGACAGTAAATTCTTTGCCCATGATCACACAACTAGTAAAAGTAATCCTCTCTTAAAACTCAGCAATAGTCAACCTTCTAGCATGATGTTTGTCCTTTTCTGGGCCTTCACACAAAATAGTAGTTTTCAGTGAAAAGTCATTCAGAGAGCAAAACTGAAAATAAATGGACTGATAAGAGTAGTTGAATTTATTAAGACTCTTCTGTGTTAGATACTGTACTAAGTGCTAATAAAATTTTTTTTAAACCTGCTATTTAATCTTTAGTCTAAACAATCCCATCAGGAAAGTATCATTCCCATGTAAAACTGAGTTGTATGTGATTAATAACTTTCCTGCTGTTCAGTGACTAATAGAAAGAAGGGGTTCAACCCTGGCCCATCAAAGCCTAGAACTCGCCTACTGCCTCCCTATTAGGGAGTCATCTCTTTTAAGGGGAGATGACTAAGGATGGTGATTCAACCTGGCTGTTTTTCTTTTTCCTCCTCTTTAACACAATAAGCCATCAACAACTATTGATTAAATTGATTAAGACACATCAGATTTAAACAGATGAATTAGAAGTTTAGTTCATCTATGGGGAAAATCCCCTGACACTAAAAGCTCCTCAAGAAAAATAAAAGTGTGTTAAACCAACTGACAGCCCCAGCTTCTAGCAGAGTATATCCAAGCATTACTATAAGTTGGGATAATGCTATTATATTGACTAAAGAGAGTGGAAAGAATCACTTTCTCTAAAAATTTTAAATTTGGGGTAATATCACGTATTTGGCAAAGCTCAAATAGGGTCATGCTTAAATATGAGATGGGCTGGAGGGTGGGTCTCAAGAGCGACTCACAGAGATGATCTCATATGAGAAGTGTGGTTTTAATATAATCTACCAAGAATTTTCTTTTTCACAATCTCCATAACTGTCATCTGACAACATCAACATTTTCAAGTCATAATTTTAGACATTTTTTGCAAGCATCAAAATACAAATCAATAAACTGGAGTCACAAGTAAATTGGAACGACCAATAATTTATATCATAATCCCACCCTTCCTATGGATAAAATTATTTATCTTTGTTATAATTTTAGAAATTATTTACCTTATTATTTTGTACTTTAGTAGTAAATCATTTTTATCATTATATGATTAAAATTTAAGCTGTAATTAGTATTTTGAATTTTAGTCATTTCTATTAAATGTATTCATTGATCAAATCACCAATATATTTTATTTACCTGCTTAGTTTTATAGTTATTACAACTACTAAATGTATACTAGGC
The DNA here is from genome assembly GCF_003031525.2 of Neophocaena asiaeorientalis asiaeorientalis. Classification (NCBI taxonomy): domain Eukaryota; kingdom Metazoa; phylum Chordata; class Mammalia; order Artiodactyla; family Phocoenidae; genus Neophocaena; species Neophocaena asiaeorientalis. The sequence goes on along the minus strand of NW_020174698.1, from coordinate 4,691,615 downwards.
AATACTATCAATGTTTAAACTTCAATTATAAACATTTGCTTTGAAATAGAGTCCAGAGAATACAACTGATTTCTCATAATACTAGTGTAATCAATATGTTCTTAAAACTCATTGCAAATGACACACAACATAATACAATATAAAAGCAATGTTCTTTTTTCTGAGAAAGCACTTTTTGTTTGTATCAGAGAAGGACTGAGGCTTTTTCATGCAGCCAATGTGTGGGATATAAAATAAGGAATAAGGAGAAGCAGTTAGCCAATGGATTTTTGAAATATAGGAGTCTTTGGTTCTATGAAAAGAAGATACACTTTTCTTAAATTATTAGAAATCATCTCTGCTAAGGAAAAGAGAATGGAAATTAGATAACTTCTTAAGGTAAATTAGAAATCTATGAATTCTACTTTAAATATTTATTAAAATTTCATTGTAAACTGCAAATTAAAACCGTTTTTGAAAGACTATCTCAAAATTTATACAACCTAAATATTTTCAATTTATTTTCCCAATAGAGCCCTCTCGTTTTTGTGTTTGTTGTTTTTTGTATATTATCCTATTTGAGTTCATTTGCGACTTAAATGTTTCATAATACTTAATGACTTAAAATATTTTAGGGATTACCAACAAGCTCAGGAATCTAGTCTATAAGTGGTATTCATGAGTAATAAGAGTTTAAAATTTTAGCTACCAACCCTCTGCCCTGCAACAACGAAAGTCTGTATAAGCCTTGCTCTCCAACCCGCCGCCCCTCCCTCAAATCCCCTCTTGTTCAGGGTAAAGAATTTTTGTCATCTTACAGATCTCCAACCACTGCAAAAAAACCCAAAGCAAAACAAAACAAAAAAAACTGCTCCAAAGCCTTTCCAGTCACTGAGATCCCTCTTGATACCTATGAAGACAGCAATGTGAACCCGAAAGTACTTAATTCCAAGCACACCCTTAGATAATAGATGCACACATATCTGAGTTTTACTATGATATGCTTGTGACGGGAAGGCTAGCTAAGACTTCTTGGATGAGGTACTAAGCAAATACCCTACATAGAGGGTCAGAACATATACTGCCATCCCTTAAGTGTAGACAACTGTTTTTATTTCATTCAACTTAATTATTAGCATTAATAAAAACAAGAATAAAAATGCATTCATGTAAGTGGTTAAGGACTTTACATCCTATCAATTAACATTTGCTGAAAAATGAATCAAGGACCTGGTTTGTGAAACATTTGTTTAACCTATAGTTTTACATTTGACCCTTAAGCCAGGTTCCAGTTAAATTTACTGCAAATGACACATAGTAATGTATGACACACAGTATGTATAAATATACCATTCTCTTTTCTGAGAAAGACTTTTCATTGGTTTAAGGGAAGGACTCAGGCACTGTATTAAGTATGTAAGAATAGAATTTGCATTCCCCTTTCACATGCAAGAAATAGAAACTAACATTGCATGGAGGTGAATTGACTCATCCACAGTCACACTGTTGGTAAGTCTTCTGATTGTAAAAATATCCTACAAATATTTAGGACTACTTATTAATTCAATAAACATTTCCTCAACCTACCCCTCTTGCTTTCTCTAAGTAGTTATGAATCATTCTGTAAACAAAAGGCAGATAGATCTGTGCCACTGGAGAAATACATTAGAAATTAACAAATTTAAATCACTTTATAGAATGTGCTCAGTGTTTCCATCTTTGCCAGAATGGTTTGAGGTTGGTAGGAAAAGTGGGACGAATAACCCTCTTTTACAGATGAGGAAATGGGGCCTGCAGCGCTACCCCAGAGTGACTTATCTGAGACCACATAGTTAAAGAGCCAACTTGCTATTTGAACCCTCATATTTCCCTCTAGATTTCAGAATCCAGAAGTTTCTCCCTTTCTCACATCCACACTACTTCATTACATAGTCTGGGGGAGGACAAAAAGTCGGCGATGTATTTTGTGTGCGCTGTTTAATTCTATCTTATTCTTTCTTGTGTCTTGGTCACGTCTCCTACAATCTCACTGTAGGTTCTTTGAAAGTATGAAACATATATTCAGCCTCCGTGGAACTGCCCAAACAATTCCTAGCACAGAGCCAAGGACTTGTAAATTTTTAAAAATACTTGTTCAGTCACTAACTAGACGCAAAAGTTTTGGGAGACCTATCCCTAGAGGAGGTGGGAGGGAATTAGATGCCACAGGCAAATTAGGCTTTATTTATTACCCCATTCTGTGTTTTACAACTCTGTAGAAATTCACTACAATTTTCTTGTTTTCCTGTTTTCAAAAATATACTGTAACAGTTATTTTTATGACAATATCCAGTATTTTCAATGAAGCAGATATTCTCAAACAATATTGGGGAATGTGAACTTCCCAGATAGAATTTATTGATACATAAATATATTATTTTAACTTGCAATTCCAAATGTTGAATTGTTGCCTACGAAATAACCAGAGGTGTACAAATGCATCCCAAAACTTTAACCTTTAAACATATAAAATTAGGAGACAAAACACAAAATACTAGCTACAATCCAAGTTTCTCACTAAATTCAGTGACTTTTAGGACAGTGTGTGGGTCAGATAAGCCAGTTCCTTGTTCTCTAGGTAACTTTTAAATAACTGAAAATCACTTCTATAAATTTGATATTATTTTTGTTTTAAGAACAACAATTTCTCCTCTGTTCATACAAACTAAGTTTAGCCTGTGAGTGAGTCGCATACCTTTACTACATGATGCTTTTCCTGGAGCATAGGAATCTTAAACATTTGGCACCAATATGTTGTACCTTTGTTTGGGATGGGGACCTGTCTTAAAAAAAAAGGAGAGGGGGACAAAAGTCACATTCTCTTGACATTCTATTAAAAACAATAATTTAAAAACCATTATGCATTTTCAATAAACCCACCCCTAGAACCATAAAAACCTGAAAAAATACTTACGTCCTGATTTACCAGGTCAAAGTATGGTACGGCTGTAGACAACACATTGGTTTTCTCAGGATTCAATAACCGCAGACTCTTGGTACCACGACTGGATTCGTGGTACTTAGGACCCGCTTCTCCCACATCTTCGTGGTGGTAGGCCCAGATCACCCTCACCGTGCTCTCCTGGTGATCAGACAGGGGCATGATTATGTCTCATGAGAGCACTTTCCTTACCATTGAATTGAGTTTAAAGAACTCTATTCAAAGCAGGATATAGAAGCTCAAAAAAGAGAATAATGACATTTGGAGTTATCAATATGGTCTCTCACAGGAACTGTGTAAATCTGATTAAGTCATTAACAATCCAAATAGATGAGTTCCTTTTTGGAAGAAATCATCTCCCCCATGCAAGATTATGTGTTCCAAAACAGAATGAAGGACAACTGATTTAGTAGTTATGCTTTCATGCTTACGGCAACAGTAAATCATTGTCACACTAAACCTCCAAACTAGCAAACTAGTAGTTACCAAGCAAATACTCTTGTTAAGCAGCAAACTAGTAGTTACCAAGCAAATACTCTTGTTAAGCAGCAGGGGTTTGGGAAAATTACAACCTATTTTTATGCAATGGAACATTTTAGGGAAAACAAATAAATAAAATGAAAATTAAAATGACTTCCCAGGTCAGGATTTTTATTTTCACAATAGATTTTTCCCAGACACTAGCCCACTCACATGTATGAATTTACAGAAAGTGGAAATATAGCAGGAACTTCTGATTTTAGGTTTGTTTATTATCCTAGAATCTATCTATGGTCATTTTATGAATCTTGGGAATTTCCTAGGGACTGGGGTATCCCAACTAGGGAAAGCACTGTCAAGTGAAATCGGTTTCCATTTAGTAAATGAGAGATTGCCCAAAGGGCAGCGGGGCAGTGGGGAGGGTTTGCTGGGGTATAAACAGTTCAGTGCCCCCACAGATAAAGATGACTTTGCCAGATCTTTGTAATAAGAACTCTGAAAATAAATAATAAGACAAAAGCTATTTATTTTAAAAGCTATATTCTTTCTTAAGTCAAACAACTATAATTGTTACTCCAATTAAAGTATAATTGCACTGTATAGTACATAAAAAAGTGGCCCATGTCTTTGCATGTGTTTTTTTTCTTCCTCTTTTACCCTTTATGCTGAATGTTAATCAAATTTGCTTCAGATTTTTACATTCCCATTTTTAAAGCTTTGACTTAGCAAATAAAAACGATAATTTTGTTGGTCTATACAAAATGAAATTGATTCAAGAAATTCATGGAAACCTTCAAAGTACCACATGAATTTTAGATCCTCTAAATACCTAATTTGCATATGCACAAAGATGTTAATTTTTGCATGATGTCTGACAATAAGAAATCTTGTATAATATGTTGACAGGCAATTTTCAACAGTCTACTATTCATCTTGACTTTAGAAATTTACAAAAATGAATCAGTTACAATTCAGATGAATTACAGCCTAATATTCAGTATCATAATTCTCTCTTGTGTAATACAATTTTTCCAACCTTTATCTATTACCTATTTTAAAACTTTATAAAGAAGCTAAAACCTTTTATAGGTAAAAATCTCACACACTTTAAACAGCTCTTCAAAATTTTAGATTCACACAAAAATTGCCTTCATTGAAATTTATAGCCTTAGATTTTTTTGTGGCTTCTAAAGAGAATTCAAAAATATTCCAAAGAAGACTATGTGACTTTGTTGTTAACAGTTATTTTAAAATATTTGTTTCTTTTTATTCTGTAAAGTGTTTCCCAATTGTAAATGTACACTCTATTCATGCCTGCATTCACTGATAGACTCCTTACCGTTATGCTCTTGTCATTTATGTCACATGTATGCAGTTCTCTGGTAAATTCAATTATTGTGTGTGTACTATTTTCCATGGCATATTCTAGGTGGTAATCTTGCTGAACATCTTTTTTCAATTCTCTATTTGCATTTGTAAAATAATCCTGTGGAAAATATGAAAAAGAAAAATTAGGATGTCCTAAATTCAGGGTGAAAATAATTTAGATTAAGAGTATACATATATCACCTTAAAATTTTAATTCTCAGTTTGCTTATTACAAAACCCTGTATTTATAGTCATTTTTTAAGTCCTGGGAATTTCCAAGGGGCTGGAGTATGGGATACTCCATAGTTGGGACTAGGGACAGCTCCCTAGGAAACTGGTCCATATTTTGAACTTCTGGCCCTTCAGGAAAAGGCAGTAATGGATTTATAGTATCACAGAGCATTGAAAGAGATGGAATGAATGAATATTCACAATTGCTGAGTACTTTTTCCTCATTCTGCAAGTGAAAAGAACTTCAACACTGTGAAATGGCTTGCTCCAAATGAAATAACTAGTTCATGGCAACACCAGGACCAGGGCCAGGGTCAGCACTTTTCCATTGTTATACCTTGTGGTGTTTCCCTTCTGCACTCGTAAAAGCAAGGAGACCCATCCTGAGATTATAGGTTGTTATAGTAGGAGCTTTAATGGCATATGTTTATTAAAATGAAATGCAATGGGAAAATATGGAAAGAAATGACACTAGTTGAATTACAAGATATTGAAAAGCTAGGGACGTTTTGTTTTGGTGGTTCAGCTATAATTTTCATACTAAGCTTGTTCAGTGGTGTAAGACCACTTCTGGGAGGCAGACAGATGCAATGGAGAGGGCGTGGGCTTTGAGATCAAACGACTAGGATCTGACCCACAGCTCTACTCTGAAATGTCTTTGACGAATTGTTGAAGTCAAACTCTGAACTTCTGTTCTAACATTAATAAAATTGAGATGACACATACTTATTTTGTGGATTTTGAAAGATAAATAAGTGAAATAGTATATGAAGGAAAAAACTGCCAACCATGGTTAGAGCTCATTCAATGCCAATCTCCTTCCCTCTTCTGCAATTAGAGTTTGGTTTTTCCCGAAAATATTCTCCATGCTTTTTACCATTAGCTTTCTATGTTTAGAGTTATAAAAATCACGTTGTTAATTTTTATCACTAACAGAAGACACAAAATTTGCCATAATTATACTGTTTTTTCAGTACATAAGGATATTTTATTTTTGATGATCACAAAGACTTGATTTAGAATAAACATGTTGAAACATAATTATAATTAGTTTTTCTAACACTAAAATTAACATTTGAAGAAACGATTGCATGCTTGACAGAGAAAATACAGTGTACAAGAGAAGAACTTTAAATTGTCTATAACTGTCATACTCAAATGGATGGTACTTGGCATTTCTATTCCTAGCATCTATTTTCTTCTTTTTGGCCGTGCAGCATGTGGGATCTTAGTTCCCCAACCAGGGATCATACCCGTGCCCCCTGCAGTGGAAGCGCAGAATCCTAACCGCTGGACCACCAGAGAATTCCCTCCTAGAACCTTTTTAAATTAGCTATCAAGTGTGTGTAAATTTGATACCCAGGGTACCAGATCTAGATACTATTCAGACCCCACATTATCGGTAATGCACAGAGCCTAACTAACCTCTTTCACTCTGGTAACAACTACAACTTACTGTGTACATTCTATAGTTTAATCATGTTACACGTATTAACTCATTTAATCTTCAGATCAAGTGTATGAGATAAAATGAAGCACAAAGAGGTTAGCATCTTGCCCAGGGTCACACAGCTGGTTAAGTGGTAAAGCCAGTATTGAAACCTAGGCAGTCAGATCCTAGGTTATCCTTCTTTACTGTTCTGCATCATAGTGACCACTGCTGGAAAAGGACGGGTTAGTTTCTATCTTTCTGGCTACAAAATCATCTTATCAAGTTTTTTTTCACATAAAATGTTACTTCTTCTACTGCTGAAGTCAGGGTTTGTCCAACATTTTTTCCTGAGAACCAGCTGTAATTGTGGAAGCAATTCAAATGAAATATTCCTATGATACTATGGTTTTCCCACTTTTGATCACATAGATTTCAGTATGTAAATGAAATAACAACGCGTGTGGACAACAAGGGATTTAGATAAACTGTGCCTTTACACCAAGCTCACATTTCATTACGTGATTCAAGTAGTCACAGTTTTTGCAAACAAAAGGAATACAGTACAAAATGTAATCAGTTCAAAGAGTAGAATAATTATCCTAGTCTTGCAAATATGTTTCCAAAACCTTAGTCCCACAAAATATCCAGCTGGCTTGCCAATTTTCCATTTGTTTTATTTCCACTCACCAAAACCAATTCCTTTCAGCTATTCCACCTTTTTCTGGCTTTTCAGATAACTTAGCTATGACAAAGCAGGAGAAACTTCATTCAGGACTTACTGAAAATCCCTTGAGCTCATCTGCCTCATGTAAACCACTGAGTCTTCAATGTTCAGAAAATTGATACATGAGAGAATTTCAGTTATGATACATGAGAGCTCACATCTTGCCTTCTTTCTAGTCTAAATAATATTACTTAATGGAATCATTAAAAAATCAATCAAAATAAGGCAGGAAAAGAGAACTATAAAACAAAGAGTAAATGGGACCAGCAGAAAACAAATAGATGTAATTGAAATGAACAAGAAATATTACAATAGATCCTACAAACATTAAGAGGTTAATAATTTTATGTACACTTTGATGTAAAAAGCTTGAATAAATTAGATGAGAAATGGGCAAAATACCTGAAGGACACAAACCAGCAAAACTTAGTGAAACAGATACTTTGAATAGCCCTATAGTCTACCTACGGGTAAAAATCTTCCTACAAAGAAAATTCTAAGTCAAAGTGTTTTCACTTGGAATTTCACCAAATATTTAAGGAAGAGGTAATATCAATTCTTCACAAACTTCCAGAAGATAAAAGAGGAGGGAATACTTCCTAACTCATTTTTTGATGCCAGCATTAATCTGATACCAAAATCAAAGACACTACAAAAAAGATCAATATCTCTCCTGGGCCTAACTGCAAATTTTCTTAAAAATACTTAGTAGCAAATAGAACCCAATGATGTTAAAAAAAAAAAAAGAAATAAAGATATTATGACCATGCATTAGAAATGCATGCGTTAGAAAATCAATCAATGCAATTCATTATACCAAAGTCTAAATTATACCAAAGTCATTATACCAAAGTCTAAAAAGGAAAAAAATCATACAATCATCTCAAAAATGTAGAAAATCCATTTAAAACATTTATTCATGGCAAAATCTGTCAGTAAACTAGCAACAGAAGGTACTTCCTTAACCTTATAAAAGGAATCTATAAAAACCTATAGCTAATATCACACTTAACGATGAAAGGCTGAATTCTTCCCCACTGTTTGGGAACAGGTAAGTCCTGGGAATAAGGCAAGGATGTCCCTACTCCCCACTTCCAGAAGGTTCCATGGTTGGTTGTCCACCTGTGACAGTTTGTCTCTGTTATTTCCATTCCCTAACTATGGTCCTGGAACTTCTGTCCTTGACATTATACTACACTGTCTTCATCTTTCATGCTTTGGGAATCTCATCTACTCCAGGAGTTTCCAATCATCACCTTTATTCAGGATTACATACCCAAAAGTCCATTGGATACCTTCACTTGGAAGTCTTACGGTCTTTTCACGTGCAATGTATCCAACATTGTATTCACCCTTTATCTATAAGGATTTTTATTTCCTGGTACTGCCATTCTCCCAACCATCCAAATTCAAAACCACAGTTTTATTAACTTCTTCCTTTACTACTCACACCTCCACATATAATCTCTGCTCCTATCAGTTCCTCCTTTAAAAAAATAACCCAGCTTTTACTTCTGCTCCATTCAGCTTCTCCTATCTCAGTTCAGATTCTATCACCTCATACTTTTGTCAAGGTCTTCCTTGAAAATCACTCTCAATGTGTCATTACATTTTATTCAACAGTATAGAGTGAAAAGTTCTATAATTTAGATTCAAGTTTCTCTAGAATTTAGCCTAACCTGGTTTTCCAGTCTATCGTTAATCTCATCACATGGGACTTCCCTGGCGGTCCAGTGGTTAAGACCTCACCTTCCAGTGCAGGGGATGCAGGTTTGATCCCTGGTTGGGGAGCTAAGATCCCATATGCCTCGTGGCCAAAAAACCAAAAACATAAAAACAGAAGATATATTGTAACAAATTCAATAAAGACTTTTAAAAAAAATCTCACCACGTGATCTCTATTATCTATTTATTATTCCCCTCAAATAATCTACCTTTTTCAAGCCCTTTGCTTTTGTTCATTCTTCCTCTTTATCTCCCCACTCTCTTCACCCCACTGAGATATCCACTCCATTACCTCCACCCACTGAAACAACTCCACTGAAATGCTTCCTTCTCTCCAAGACTCATGATTCTATCTCCTCTACGAAGTTTTCTTTGAGCATTCCAACTGGAAGTGATCATTCCCTCTCTGAATTTTTATTCCTCTATTTCCATTCCCGTGTTGCATGCAATATATTCTACACACAACATTATCTTCTCAACCAGTGGTAATTGCCTAGAAATAGACAGCAAGTCCTGTTAATCCAGTTATAAATTTATACCTTTAGAAAAGTTGTTTACATTGTAAATGGAACAAAAAAAGGGAACAATAGATTATTTTCCCATTTGCTCTCAATTATATTTACATATGGTTAAGACCTGGTGTGGAAGGTGTTTAACCAGATGCTAGAATGAATTTGGGTCTGCATGACGTGTGATGCAGACACATCTGGCACTGAAATTTGGGAACGCTGTTATGACCTTTTAGCCCCTAAATGGACATGAATCTTATGAAACTGACATCAACATTTAGAAAAAGAGTTTATACATGCCACAGCTCTTTGAAATCCTTTTACACTAGGATGGTATTCCCTACCTATTTTAAAGAAATTTTTTTAAAAAACATATCTGAGAAAGAGAAACCCTATTTTAGAATGTTTTCTGATGTTAATTTATATCCTCAGTGCCTAATGGAGGGACTTGCACATTGCAGAGCCTCATTAAATATGTGCAATTTTGAAAGAAGAATCCTGCCTTTCCTTTTGCTAAATCTAAATGCGGGGATAATCTTGAAACTAAAAGATAAGGACCCATAACCTATCCTCCGATATTCACATCTTTGTGGTAAAGGAACAGTTTAACTTGGTGGGAGCAAAATATCCCGCAGTAGCACCTACTTTCTTCCTTCAGCCTGTATTAAGAAGATACATGAACTATAATCAAACACAGGATTGATGGTGTCAATATTATACCGTAAGAAATGGCATATTGGCAAACCTTAAAAGCACAATTAAATGAGGCAAGAGGAGAGAAAAAGGCAAAAAAAACCTGGGTCTCAAATTTCTTATCATTCAATTATTCTCCCTGGGAGGAAGGAGAGACGGGAGGGAGGAAAAAAGGAAGAAGGAAGGAGGAAAAGAAAGCGAGTCACTCAGAGAACAATCTTGAGAATTTATCCTGCGGATTGGCCAAACCAAAAAAAAGTATATTTAGCGAGTTTAAGGGTTTCCTGACAGTCTGACAAAGAGATAAATGTTATACAAGGGGATAATTAAATGGAATACTTATTTTGTTACTATCATCTTCCAGGGGAAAAAAAAAATGGAGAATGAAATTAACAGCAAAACATTGACCAATTAAGAATTTGAATACTGATAACATCACCTAGAAATTTATATTCACAAAACCATACAGTATAGTACTTATGGGCTATTTAAGGAAATTTTCCAGATCAGTTTTACTATCAGATTTTCACCTTTAGAATTCGAACAAAATGGTGCCCCTCTGTCCCACTCCACATCCCATTTAGCAAGTGGGGCCAGATGCAGCTTCAGTGTACATCCGTGGTGAAGGCCATTCCTCAGCCACCTTGCTGTAGTGTTTGATATTCCAGGACTTATAAAATAAAAATAGAGGGCTTCCCTGGTGGCGCAGTGGTTGAGAGTCCGCCTGCCGATGCAGCGGACACGGGTTCGTGTCCCGGTCCGGGAAGATCCCACATGCTGCAGAGCGGCTGGGCCCGTGAGCCATGGCCACTGAGCCTGCGCGTCTGGAGCCTGTGCCCCGCAACGGGAGAGGCCACAACAGTGAGAGGCCCGCATACAGCAAAAAAATAATAAAATAAAAATAAATAAAAATAGAAATATTGATCACAGTGTACTCTCATTGTCATGGTCTCGCCATTATAAAAATCTCATTGTATATGTATTAAATATATTTATAAATTATAAATGTAACATGAAATGCTGATAAATAAAAGTAGGTTCCGATTAAGTACCATTAAAAGTTGACTTTATGAGGGCAAGAGGGTTGAGGAGGATTCAGAGACTCATGATCCTATAGAGGTTTTGTAAGCACTTAAGAATAAAAATATGTGGATGCTTTAATTGTGTAAATATAAAAGCTGGTATGCAGAAGTCATTCTTCTTTGTACTTATTCATTTTTAATGTTCTATAAAGTGAAATGTGAAGTAACATCTCCCTAGATAAATGGTTTTATGCGGATTTCAATCATATTCTAACTCAAATATCTGCATAAATATCAGCTTCAATACGAATTGTCATCGAGGTATTATTTTTTGTTTTTATTGCGGATTATTATATTAATCATGTATTAACTTTTATACTTTTTATACTGTTTATACTTTTTAAAGATAAAATATTAGCTGTTACCTTTGAAAATTGAGTTGATAATTAGACTCTGGTAATAAAATTAACCTGCAGTTGTGTCATAAAAATATTATTTCTAGATGAACCGGTTTGCAAAGCAGAAATAGAGACACAGATATAGAGAACAAACGTATGGACACGAGGGGGGAAAGTTGGGGTGGTGGGTGGGGGTGGGATGAAGTGGGAGATTGGGATTGACATGTATACACTGATGTGTATAAAATGGATAACTAATAAGAACCTGCTGTATAAATAAAATAACTAAATAAAATTCAAAATAAATAAAATATTACTTCTGAAGCATATTCTCACAGGATATTTTTCCTTTTGAACATGTTATGCTTTGAAATAAATGATGAACTGTATTACTGAGGTTTCAAAACGCTGTGTGGCAATAGTAAAGACAGCATCAGCAGAAGTTGGCATTAGCATTTCGCATGGTAGCCAGAGTACGGACTGCCACCTTCAAACTAAGATAACAAACCAAAAACACTAGCTTTGATGATCCACAAGATTGCTACGACCTCTCGTTAAAAAACATGATTACACAGATGTGAAACTGGTTCTCACTCATTGTCAGTCTTTTTTTTCCTCTCTTGAATAAAATCTCTGTAAACAGAGAAGAGCTTTGACCGGTGCTGTGTTAAACAGGATGAAGTGAAAACTCTTTATGGGTGTAATAAAAGATATGAATAAACCCCGGTTCAGCCTGGGGAACTGAATGTAAGCACAGCTGCAGAGGGACCCTTGAGAAAAATGTTACCATCCGTCATCATTTTCTTCAACAGGTGCTTGTAGTTTTTCTTCTTTTTCTAAATCACAAAAGCCTTGTTACTTCCAACATTCCTGTTTGTAATATCCATTTCTATAATAAGTGTTATGGTAGTTTAATAATACCGATAGTATAATAATAGATATTTTTGTGTTCAAGAGAATCCTTGATCCTAAAAAACCATAAAACCGTATAAACAAACTATATAAACATAATCTTCAGATTTCAGTATAAGCTGATTTTAATGTTATTTCTTCGCTAATCTTGGAAATTTGAGAGGAGTGTCAAAACAGAAGGGGCTTGCCTTCCAGAAACCACTTCAGATACAACTGAAGCTCTCTAGCTCTAAGAAGGGATCTGTTAAATGCTGCCAGCACGCCTAAATGCGAGCCCTATTGGCTTGCGTTCCATGAGGGGCCCACCTGAGCAATCTGTCCTTTAAGTGCCACCTTCTGGAAATACACATCCTGAATTTTCTCCCACAGCCAATCATCTCATTTTAGTTTTCATATAGGTCATTTAAGACTTTGCTATAATTACAGAATTATCAGATAAAGTGTAAAATGAAAACTTTGACTTGATCTCTAACAATAGGCTTCAATGGAAAAAACAATTCCAAATCTTACCATTGACATAAGATGTTACTTTACTTTCACCGTATTCTATCATTTTAATTTTTAAAAAAATTTAGATGACTTCTCTTAATTTTCCATGACCGGTTTATGAAAGGAATACATTTTGAAGAGAAGGCCCCTTCCTTCCTGCCTTCACTCCTCCATCCCATCCTCCCTTCCTTCTTCCTCTCCTTTTTTCCAACACATATTTCATTGCATGGCTACTATTCCTCATCTCTGATGTAGGGCTGAGAGCACACGATTGTACAGTATAGACAGTATAAGACAAAGTCCTTATTATAATCAAACTGATAGTGGAGTTGCAGGATAAGCAGACAATTTTTAAAATTTAAATAAAAATATAACCAAAAATATTTTGATAAGTGCTTATAGGAAAATAAAACAGAGATTCTAGACACAGATTGGAAAGCCTTTGGGTTGAGGGATCAGAAAAGTCACCACTGAGACACTGAGACTTACTTTGAGAAATAAACTACAGCTAGGAGCCAGCCATGGAAAGTGAGGAGGAAGTAGGTCCAGGAAGAGAGGGCAGCTATTGGAAAGGACCTAGAAGGGGGCAAGGCGAGGTTTATCCAGTTTGGTGAAGCAAATAAAAACCAGGGTGACTGAACTGTAGTGCCCGGAACAGAAAAATGAGGTCAACAGAGATCACATGAGGCCCCAGATGCTGTGAACGCCTTATGGGTCAGTATAGGGAGTTCAGATTTAATACTAAACTTATATAGAAGTTATTTGAGCTTGAAGCAGAAAGTGACATATTCTGATTGATATGAAAATATATATATACGCGTGTGTGTGTGTGTATTACTGTGTCTACCGTGTGGAGAATGAAAAGAAGAAAAAAGAAGAGCCATGATCAGAAGACAGGAGTCACACAGTGGTCCCAGGGGTTCAAGCTTGAGTGGTAGTAGTAAAACTGAAGGGATGTGGGCAGGTTTTAGATTTAGTTTGGAGGAAGAATCAATAGAATCTGAAGAGGTGGGTTTTATATGTGGGAAGAAGGAAGGAGAAGAAACAAAGATGACCCCTAATTTTTGACTGGAGGTACCCAGAGGTGCCGTTTACTGAGATGGGGAAGGCTGGGGAAGAAGCAGATTTAAGATGCTACCTAGACATCCAGGTGAGAAGGTCAGGAGGCAGAGAATATGTAGACTGCTCTTAGATCAAAATAATGCATCAACCAAGCTTCTGAAACTTACCAACTTTTATTCAGCCTTGAATATAAAGGCTCCTGAAGCCCTCCAAATTCTTTTGAGTATATACAAGTCATAAGACATTCTTTTTTTCATTTTTTCGGTTTCAAAACTAATACATATTCACTATATATGATTAACATATATTCGCTAATATAATTCAAATATACTGAAATATATAGTAGGGAAAGAAATGAAATACTCTCACAACTAATGTAAAGATTCAATGCATAGCTATCCACAGAGACAGCAGACCTTCTTGAGGCAGGTTAAAAAACAACATAGACAGTTTCATAGTTGCTAATGTCTTCCCTTCTGTTAATTTCTAGAATAACCTAAAAGCAAGATTGTGGAGTAAATTTCTTTTCAGCATCACACTCAAGTTGGAAGACAGCCTGAAGGATACCTAATCCTAGCTCCTATCAAGAGGATTTCTCTCAAAAATGTTTTTAAGAGAGGATCACACAGTATTCAACATCTCCAGTGACAAAGCTCATGAGTTTACAATCTCACAAGGCAACTCATTCCATTTTAACACCTCTGATGGTCAGAAATGTATTTCTTATACTAACCTAAAATAAAGTATACTAATTGGGTCTTTTTTCTTCCTTCTGGAACCTAATAGGTAGCATCTAATCCATATTTCTTGAGGAAGACTGTCCACTATTTCACGGGCAATGATCATGTTTTTTCTAATTGTTCTTTTTCCAAGCAAACATTGCCAGTGGTCTCCCATTACTCAAGTACCCCAATTTCCAGAGATTTCAATCATCCTTGGAATTCTCCTTTAGAATGATCCAGTTCACCCACACATCCTTTAAAGAAGTTATTCAAGAAGGTATCTTCTGTTACGGTTAGCCTAGTACAGATTACAATGTCAGTATTACTTCCCTTGATGTAAACGTAGAGTTTATAGGCTAATATTGCATATTTGTGTTCAACAAGCACATCTTTTGAGCTTAAGAAGAACTAATATTTAGACCTTTTTCATATGAATTCCAATTAAGTCCAATTTTACACATTTTGTACATACACAATTAATCTTTAAACCAAGCATTTAACTTTATTTGTATTTTCAGTGAGTTTTTAGTTTCCTTCCGTTATTTTAATATACCACTATCCTTTTTTTTTACAACTTTATTGGAGTATAATTGCTTTACAATGGTGTGTTAGTTTCTGCATTATAACAAAGTGAATCAGTTATACATATACATATGTTCCCATATCTCTTCCCTCTTGCGTCTCCCTCCCTCCCACCCTCCCTATCCTACCCCTCCAGGTGGTCACAAAGAACGGAGCTGATCTCCCTGTGTTATGCGGCTGCTTCCCACTAGCTATCCACCTTATGTTTGTTAGTGTATATATGTCCATGCCTCTCTCTCGCCCTGTCACAGCTCACCCTTCCCCCTCCCCATATATCACTATCTTTTGAGTCCTTATTCTGTGGACTAATGTAGGCAGTCTGTTATCAACATGTTGTGACATCCTAAGAGACCTGCCAATTACTTTAGAATCATTCAGACACACCATTGATTTATTACCACAACTACAGGTTGGTTCAGCAAATCAAATGCAAAAGCAAATGCAGTCTTGTGAGTATAACTTGTGTTTATTGAAACCATGCTGACCTCTAGTCACAAACCAATTGCTTAGGGCCAAGCATTCACAAACCAGTTGCTTAAAGTTTGTCCTTGAATTTCCTCAAAAATTACTATCGGGCTTCCCTGGTGACGCAGTGGTTGAGAGTCCGCCTGCCGATGCAGGGGACACGGGTTCATGTCCTGGTCCGGATAGATCCCACATGCTGCGAAGCGGCTGGGCCCGTGAGCCATGGCCGTTGAGCCTGCGCGTCCAGAGCCTGTGCTCCGCAACGGGAGAGGCCACAACAGTGAGAGGCCCGTGTACCACAAAAAAAAAAATTACTATGAATCTCCCCCATCTACTCCTTCAGTAGATATTTTCCCCCAAGTTGAAAATCTGGGACGTTTCTCTCCATGTAATCATCTGACAATTCTGATATTTCACTGAGCGACTCATTATAATACCTTGTACTTATTGAGTACTTTTAACGTGCCACATACTCTGCTAAGAGCTTTACACGCCTATTTCATTTAATCCTCACAAAAGCCCCATGCGTTGATGTAATTCCCTTCTTCATAAAGGGAACTGTCACTTTAGAGACGTTAAGGAGTTTGCCAAGGGCCACACAAGGAG
This sequence comes from Neophocaena asiaeorientalis asiaeorientalis, assembly GCF_003031525.2. Classification (NCBI taxonomy): domain Eukaryota; kingdom Metazoa; phylum Chordata; class Mammalia; order Artiodactyla; family Phocoenidae; genus Neophocaena; species Neophocaena asiaeorientalis. Next base: position 4,675,236 of record NW_020174698.1, on the reverse strand, counting down.
TAAGTAGCGAGCAGTGCTGGGATTCAGAGCAGGGCTTCCTGCTTTTAGCTGCTCAGCAGGTATTTCTTGAGGACCCGCCAGGCACATGGACTCTTTCCTGGTCCCTCAGGAAGACTGTGGCAGCACTGACACACTCATCGACCTGTAAATGTTGCATCCCCACCCTAATAAAACACTAATCATCCACCACTCCTGCTTCTTTTCCTCCTTCTCCCTACTGCAACTATAGCTTTAGGGCATTTCACTTATTAGCAACCTTGGAAAATGAAGGAGGGAAGGAAAAGAATATCTATTTACGTAACTAGAAAGACACTTCAGAATTTTTCCAAATACAAAGGGAGTCCATTTTGTCACTGGTAATTCTAAAAAAAGATTTTAGAGCAGAACACGCCTCTTGAACAGGCTGAGAAATTATCTAAGACTTTCATTTATTAATATTCCTTTAATGCCCTGTGGCCATATATAACTTATGAATTTTAGACTCTGTGTGGGCAGATATTCCTGTTGCTTAGAAATACAGCGGCTAGTACCGACTGACAAAAGGTGTGTAGGAATGGTAGAGGGCTATGAGGAGGAGGAAGATTTCTGGCTCAGCATGTTTTAAAATACACCACTACCCACAGTTCTCCCATTGCTGCTCTCGTTGCAGCATGTACTTTCGAGAAAATACTTAGAAGTATCACCAAATCTGTTGAACATTTCAGAAGTGTTTCAATTCTAGAAAAACCCACTTTATTTTTCTACTTTACAAAATAATCTTAAATATCTAAGCGTATGTTTGCCCTTGCTTCAAACATCAAGTGGTCACTCTGAATTGCTTTGTCCAGAATCCTGCTATGCGTCCCCATGCCCGGTGCCTGGAATCTTCCAAGCTTCTGTAGGTGGACCACACAGGAGTCACCCGATTCTGATTGAAGAGCCTAACCACATAAGGTCAGTAGTTCCCGAACTTGTCTGCACATTTCAGAATTGCCTTCACAGAGTCAATTAAGAAACTTTAAGATATATTAATGCCTGTGTCCACCACCCCCAGAGATTGTGATTTAATGGGTATTAAGGAGGGATGGGGGTTGCCTGGACGGTGAAAGTTTTAAAAGATGCCCTGGTGATTCTAATGCGCAAATTTGGGAATTTCTGATGAAGGAAGTATCTTTCCCAGTTCTCAGTCTTCCATTAGCTCTGCCTGCTCACCACTGGATTCCAATCCACCATAGCACAGATCCACCTTGGCCCTGCCCAAAGGGATCTGGATGTCCAAAGTACCAGAGGCCTTGCTTCTACATGGTTTCATCTACCAAGAACTTCCTTGTATGAGTGGGTTTCTGTGCATGAAGTTTGCAGGGGGAAAAATGGTAGCAATTTAGTTGTATCTAAGAAACTGAGACTTCCAAGTTTTAGTCTAAAAATTGCCTGAAAGATGGAAGTCTTCCCCAGATGCATGTGGTTTTGTTGCTGTAGCTTCTCAAAGTCCTTTAGCTCTCTCATATTATTGAAGATGAGAAAGAACACAGAGTATAAGAGAAAAAAATTCATACCTGGTATTAAGAAAGAAACTCCTATAAAATCACTGAGTCTGGGCTTCCCTGGTGACGCAGTGGTTGAGAGACCGCCTGCCGATGCAGGGGACACGGGTTTGTGCCCCGGTCCGGGAAGATCCCACATGCCGCGGAGCGGCTGGGCCCGTGAGCCATGGCCGCTGAGTCTGCGCGTCCGGAGCCTGTGCTCCGCAACGGGAGAGGCCACGGCAGTGAGAGGCCCGCGTACCGCAAAAAAAATTAAAATAAAATAAAATCACCGAGTCTCTAGATCAAAGCCTGAAAGACTCTAGTTGAGCTTACTAAACATCTGTGTACAATGCCACAGAAATAGAAAAGAGAGCTCATACGGTTCAGACACATTAATTGTATTTCCTCCAGGTAGGCAGTCTCCTATATTCAAGGTCTACTGAGTCCTTTGATGCCCGTGCCAGATAATCTTCTTCATAATATATGATATTTTGAATTGTAAACATTATGGTTAATCTTGAAAGACAACCTTGAAACTTGGGATATTTGTTTTCCTTCGTGTTTTGATTCTAAGCATCCCAGTCTAAAACAGCCACACTGCTGTTCCTTATCACATCACCCTATTTTAATTCTCTGCACAGCAGCTACCACTTTCTGATATTGTTGTTGCTGGTTTATTTGTTTATCCCCCATCAAAATGTGAGCCCCCTGATACCACTGATTTCCTCCCACTAAATGCTATATCCCCAGCATCTAGAACTGTTCAATAAACCTTCCATAAATATTGGTCAAGTGAATGAATGACATTCTAACATACTCTGCCTATCGGTGAGTACTTTACTAAAACAGTCATATGCAAGTCCCAAATGATTCTCATGCTGTGTGGCCTGGAGCCTCAGGTTTATACATCTACAAAATGGGAGAAATAAGATATTGAACTTATAGGGCTATTGTGAGAATTACATGAGATAACACACTTTAAGGACTTATCATAATGTATGGCATATATTAAGAACTCCACGAGGGACTTCCCTGGTGGTCCAGTGGTAAAGAATCCGCCTTCCAGTGCAGGGGGCAAGGGTTCCATCCCTGGTCAGGGAAGTAATATCCCACACGCTGCGGGCCAACTAAGCCCGTGCACCTCAACTAGAGCCCACATGCCACCAACTACAGAGCCCACGCGCCCTGGAGCCTGTGCGCCACAACTAGAGAAGAGAAAACCCGCACGTCACAACTAGAGAGAAGCCCGCTACCACAACGAAAGATCCCACACACCTCAACGAAGACCCCGCATGCCGCAACTAAGACCCTACACAGCCAAAAAACAACCCAAGAACTCCATGAATGAAAAATCACATCATAGAAATGTATATCTATGACATTCATAGTACAACAAAAGTAGTGAGAGAGATACTATGATTTTATCACTTTTTAAAAATGCATTTTATTAACATGTTTTTTCACTAATGAGGAAGAAAACTGTTAATATGTTTTTATGTAAGCTACCAGTTGCTTGTAGGAGAAGAAAGACCACCAAACCAGGACTGAGAGGAAATGAATCCAGACTACTGATCTGTATGGCCTCCAACAAGTCGTTTAATAGGTACCTAAGGCCTAGTTTCTTAACCGTAAAATTGGGGCGGGGGTGGTTTAGGAAATTTAAGGGGAATCAACTGAACTATGAGCTCTTACGAGCAGCAAGTAAATGCCCAAAACATCAACGTTTAACTTGTAAAAGCAAGCATTGTTTAAAGATTTTCTCATAATTTTTGGCTACATTAGATGACTACAAAAGACCTCAGTAGTAAATTAAATTTGGTCTATACATTATTTGCACAGCACTCATATATAATCCCATTTTTACAGTTAACAAAAAGTGATATATTTGAAGTTATTTTTATTTTTGTAGAATTCTCTGCTTATGTGTGTGCTGTATGTTGTCCTAATGTGAAGCTTTTTTTTCCCAGTCTATTTTAAAATTTAACAAGTTAAAAAGACATAGATTGGGAAGAGGTTTCCTGGAGAAATATTCTGTGTTTAGAAGTTCTGTACTAGTGGCCACTGGGCCGCGGTTGCGGCTGAAGGCTTGCCGCCAGGGATGGGCTCCAAGGCCAAGAAGTGGGCGGTGCTGCCCACCCGCCCGGCGCCCCCCACGGTGGAGCAGATCCTGGAAGACGTGCGGGGGGCGCCCGCCGAGGACCTAGTCTTCACCGCCGTGGCCCTGGAAGAGTAAATGGTCAGCGGGAGCAGAAGGGAGAGAACCTGCAGGAACCCAAACACACGCAGCCCTTCCCCCTCGTTCAGCAACCGGATCGTCCTCGGGACCCGGGACCGATGAGGCAGTTTTGCTGAAGAGCATGCCAGTGGGGACCCGGCAGGGGAAGGGGCTTAGCAACACAAACCTACAAACTTCCAAAGCGAACCTGTACGTGTGTGCACAGCAGCACAGAAGGTGGAAACAGCCTGAGTGTCCATCACCAGATGATGGAGGAACACACCGTGTCCCTCCACACACGGGGACGTCCCTCAGCCACGAAAAGGGTGAAGCCCTGACCCTCGCTACCACATGGATGGACCCTGAGAACACGATGCTCAGCGAGAGAAGCCAGACACAGAGTGTGTGATTCCATTGATGGGAAACGTCCAGAACTGGCAGATCCATAGACACAGAGCATGGGTTCGTGGTTGCCTGGGGCTGGGGAGGGGGATGGGGGGGCTGAGTGGTTAATGGGGACAGAGTTTCAGTTTGGGAAGATACGATTAAAAATGGTTAAGACAGTAAATTTTATGTTACATATAATTTACCACAGTTTAAAAAAAAATGTTTAGGGAATTCCCTGGCGGTCCAGTGGTTCGGACTCGGTGCTTTCACTGCTGAGGGCCCGGGTTCAATCCCTGATTGGGGAACTAAGATCCCATAAGCTCTGCAGCATGGCCAGAAAAAAATTAAAATAAAAATTAAAAATGTTTAAATATGTAATTATAAGTTGGAGTGGGGAGCTTCCAAAGCCTTTTTGCTTCTTAATCTGGAAACTCCACTCCCGGGAACCCATACAAAGGAAAAAAATAACAATAGGGGAAAAAGAGGTTGAACTGAACTGTGCGTGGGGCACTTTCACTGGATGAACCACTCGCCTCATGACGCATCCCTTGCCTGACTGACAGACACCAGTGACATGCCAGCATCTCCATCTCGGGACCCCTGTACAATCTGAACTTTTTTTGAGGACCCCAAAGAGTTCACTTGGGTTACAGCTCAATTTTTATCATACTGCCACCAACAACAAAACAAACATCCCAATCAAAAAATGGGCAGAAGACCTAAATAGACATTTCTCCAAAGAAGACATACAGATGGCCAACAGGCACGTGAAAAGATGCTCAACATCACTAATTCCTAGAGAAATGCAAATCAAAACTACAATGAGCTACCACCTCACACCCGTCAGAATGGCCATCGTTAAAACGTCTACAAATAACAAATGCTGGAGAGGGTGTGGAGAAAAGGGAACCCTCCTACACTGTTGGTGGGGATGTAAGTTGGTGCAGCCATTATGGAGAACAGTACGGAGGATCCTTAAACAACTAAAAATAGAACTACCATATGATCCAGCAATCCCACTCCTGAGCATATACCCGGACAAAACTATAACTTGAAAAGATACATGCGCCCCTGTGTTCATAGCAGCACCATTTACAATAGCCAAGACATGGAAGCAACCTAAATATCCATTGACAGATGAATGGATAAAGAAAATGTGGTATATATAGATACAATGGAATATTACTCGGCCTTAAAAATGAATGAAATAATGCCATCTGCAGCAACATGGATGAACCCAGAGATTATCATACTAAGTAAAGTAAGTCAGACAAAGACAAATACCATATGATACCACTTTTATGCGGCATCTAAAATATGACACAAATGAACTTACCTACAAAACAGAAACAGACTCATGGACACAGAGAACAGACTTATGGTTGCCAAGGTGGGGGGGGGTTGTGGGGAGGGATGGAGTGGGAGGCTGGGGTCAGCAGGTGTAAACCATTATAGACAGGATGGATAAACAACAAGGTCCTACTGTAGAGCACAGGGAACCATATTCAATATTCTGTGATAAACCATAATGGAAAAGAATATAAAAAAAGAATGTATATATAACTGCATCCCTTTACACCTGAAACTAACACAATATTGTAAATCAACTATACTTCAATAAACAAAAAATATTTACCACAAAAAAAAAGCTCTGTACTAATTATTTTTTAAAAGTTACAATAAGCAGCATTGTGAGGCATCCATAGACAGAGGTGTTTTTTTGTTTGTTTTTACATATGGATCAAACATTTCCAGAAACATGATATATAATGAATTCATTCCTTTTGCCAGCAACTTTATTTTAATAAGGCTCTATTACAAATGATGAATTAATAAACCACCGTTCACTTTCTTTGAAGTGGATTCTTGCCTCTCCTTCCAAGAATCCAGAAATAGGCTGTTGGTTGCCTGAAGTCTTAAACCTTGATGGTCAATTCAGGTGCACGGTTCTCTTCGCTCTTACTCTGCTCTTTCCTCAAGCTGGCGCTATGAAATCATCTGCTCTTCCAGGGAGAACCACACAGCTGAAGAGTATCCTGGTGTGTTCCTGTTCCAGCTTACATTGGTGCATGTGTACTTATTACTAATGCACAAAGCATGAAGCTTGGAGAGGTCCCTTCATCATCTGGAAATTGATGGTGGGGGGGGAGAGGACATAATTTGAAGATTTATAAATATCTCTTAACAAAGCCCCAGCTGAGCTGTGTCAGGGTTGCACACTCTCTTCGCCTTTCCCTTACAGCTTTTCAATTTGCTTTCCAAACATTTCTTTGTTGCCGTTGGCCCCGGTGCACTTAAAAGAAGCACATCGTTAACCACAAAGAATGCTCACTGTTTTCTGTGATTTCAAATCACAGCATAATTTCCGAGCATTTCCTCAGGGAGAAGCCCTGCAGCAATTACCCCGCTGCTGAAGACTTCCTTCTCATCACAGAAAAGTTTCAGTCCTAGCGACGGCCAACCAGCAAGGCTGTAACAAATGATGACATAGGTTTCAGCCTCCATTCCCCAGCGATTTACACCCCCAAAGGAAGAGTGAATCCATTTTTGTGCAAATTCAACAGGCACATCTGACAATGCTGCCCTCTTCTCCAACTCACACAAGCTAGGCATTCATCAACCCGGATTACTTCCCCCAAATGGGGACTCACAGTTGCTAAGTGGCTTGGGTCGGGGTGGGATCACTCTGTGTCAAAAAGGGGCAAAGTACAAGGAAAGGACATGAATCTGAGTGCATCAGGGAAGTGAGAGTTGAGTTAATTCATTGAGACAAAGCCGAGGCAAGAGGAAAGACCGCTTCCCACCCCCACCCCTGGCTGTTCTGTGAAACGCACTGTCTCAAAACTGACCTCAGCAGCATCCCAGGGGTAACGTGTCCCCAAGTGTAACCCGATCCAGAGCAACTTACCCAACAGGGCACACTGGGACGGGCTTTACTTCACAACCGCGTTTCTCTCTTTTCTTTACCATTTTGATGGTACCTGGTTATACACCATTTGAAGAAATATCTCCAGACGGGGTCGAAGGGTTACAAAACGGGCAGGGCAAATTTCCACAATACCTCATCTCTGGGTGTGGTTTTAAGGATGTCCAAGCCAGTATACTGCCTTGAGGCAAGGAAATCAAAATCTGATTTTTCACTCCACAACTCTACAAGCAAATGTCGCGCTGCCCTCCGGAGACAGTCTCATTGGGTCCAGCCCTGAATTAGTGATGGGCAACCACTGAAAAATGTGGGTTTGTGGAGGTTTAGAACTCTTTTTCTGGGGGGAGGGGTGGAAGGAATGGGGACTGGGAGGCTAACTATTCACTAACTTCTTGTGAGTAACGCGGGTGCGTGTGTGTGTGTGTGTGTGTGTGTGTGTGTGTGTGTGTGTGTGTGAGAAGGGGGGGGTAAGGAAAGAGGTGAAAAAGTAAGCACTTGCCTCCCAAACCGAGCAGTGTCAAGAGAGGGTGACTACATGGTGACAGGTACTCAGAAGCGGTGGTGGAAGGGAACTGGCAAGTTGGTGACGATGGGTGTGGTTGCATGGATTTTCCGAAGATGGCCACACTAATATCTTCCCCTCCCGTGTGACCTCCCAGCGTGATGTTGAGGGGGCGTCTACATTCTCTCTTCAATCCAGTGGGGCTGTGACTACAGCAGAAGACACAGTCCGTGATTCCACGGCTAAATTATAAAGGGCCATCCAGTTTCCACCTGGGCCTCTCAAGATGTTCACTCTTGGGACCCAGCCACTCTTCTGGGAGGAAGCCAGGCAGCTACATGGAAAGGCCACGTTCCCGACACAGTACCAGCGGAGGTCCAGCCAATAGTCAGACAAACCAGTGAGAGAGCCTCCAGGTGACTCAAGCACTCACCTTGGGGCTGACACCACGTGGAGCAAAGAAGACCTGTCACCACCAAGTCCTGCTCAGATTGCAGCTTTGTGAGCCAAATAAGCCACTGCGGTACGGGGTGCTTCGTTACACAATGACAGACAACCAAAAGAAGGGGCAAGGTCCCCGCTGACACTGGACGTTTCTTGACACAGACTAAATCTGGCCTGAAGAGAAATGGGACCTGCCTCTCTGTCTTTTCTGGATTTTCATAATTTGGGTTGATTCTTTATTAACTTTAGCTTCTTTTCCTCTTGGTCCCAGATGAAGCTGTCCATGGGATATATCTCAACTGAAATTGTGTATGTATGTGCGTACTACAGGGTGCTTTGTACAACTCTGAATTGTGGCTGCTATTTACTAATCAGAAGGTTTTACTTACACACACACACAAATTAAAAATCTTTCTTCTCTTGGGACTTCCCTGGTGGTGCAGGGGTTAAGAATCTGCCTGCCAATGCAGGGGACACAGGTTCGAGCCGTGGTCCGGGAAGATCCCACGTGCCGCGGAGCAGCTAAGCCCGTGCGCCACAACTACTGAGCCTGCGCTCTAGAGCCCGTGAGCCACAACAACTGAGGCTGCATGCTACAACTACTGAAGCCCGCGCGCCTAGAGCCCGTGTTCCGCAACAAGAGAAGCCACCGCAATAAGAAGCCTGCGCACCTCAAGGAAGAGCAGCCCCCACTCACCGCAACTAGAGAAAGTCCACGCGCAGCAATGAAGACCGCAGCCAAGAATAAATTAGTTAAATAAATACATTTTTAAAAAAAGTTTCTTCTCTCAAAAAAACAAAAACAAACGGAAGATCTGGCAAGACTCGATGTGCATTTCTACATAACTAATTCACATGCAAAAACTCGGGTTTCTTCTCTCCCCTCTACTCTGCTGCATTACAATCCTGCCTGTTCCACTCAAGACTTGCCACTCTTTTACATTTGCTGCTTGACCTCGACATGAATTTGGGTTTATGACATCTGTTTCAACGACAATTCTCTGCCTGGCTGGTTAGGATTTATTCTTATATAATTATCCAGGAGTTAATATTCTACTGAAAAGAAGAGTTTAAGGTCATCAGTTTAATAATAAACTGAGTTTAATAATCATCATTATTAAAAGTCATAACAAAAGAATAAAAAATATGTAAAGGTCAAGTTTTTTTTAATTAAATAAGAAAGGATGAAATAAAATATATGGAAAATAGCCACAAGGGGAGGTGACTAGGATGTCAACTTAGGTTGTTATCATACACTCGGATGCCATCCTACATTGTGCCCCAGAAGCCAATGCTTTTTGTTGTATTGTTTCATGCAAAATTTGTTCTTTTTTTTTTTTTTTT
>NW_020174698.1:4663331-4665903 GCF_003031525.2 Neophocaena asiaeorientalis asiaeorientalis | reverse complement strand
GCAGGCGGACTCTCAACCACTGCGCCACCAGGGAAGCCCCAAAATTTGTTCTTATTGGGAGTAAAATTACACAAAATTCAGTCTACTAGTGGAATCACATACACAATGTTTAACAACCCTATTTACCTTTTTGGTACAGTTGCTGAGGATACCCTTATCACACCATTGCATGAAGAATCTCAAATCAATAGTTTCTAGGGGGAAGATACAATTTCAAGAGTTGGGAAATGGAATCACCCACCCTGGATGATCCAGCTGGAACTGATACATTTCTTTTTATTTTTAGTGTCTGGGGTCTTTCATTTTATTAAAGAAGTTTTTAATAAATTTTCTTTCTCAACTGATAAGCATAATTTTTATTGTATATTATATGTCCTAAAATGAATGGGATGCTTAAAAACATGGAATAGTAAAGGATGTCAGTCAACTAAGAAAATGGTGATCCTTTATACACGAAAATAAAGATTTCATTTCCTTAGGAATAAAAACAGAGGGGAAAGTCCTACTTCGTGCTCATTAAATATATTGGGAAAGGATCCATTTCCAAGGCTTATTTCATAGTGATATGTGTTCAGTAATCACTTTAAGAAAAGTTCTATGTTTCAAAACCCATCTAAAGTGCACTTAATTAATCCTTATGTGATCTTTATGAAGAACCACCAGCAGTGTGAAAATACTGTAGTTTAACAAACCCTGTGTTTGTGGTGTGCCCATTATGGCATGTTGAAACAGAATTCTACTCTTAGTCTTTCATTTGATATCAAATTGGATGGGCTTTCTAGAACTGCTACTCTTCTGGGGAAATCAATATCGACTTATCTTTTAGAGTATACATGCTCTGTTTTATGATACCACTATAGTAAGACTTGCGCCCTTCAACAAAACTTGCAAGGATAGTTAAGGGGCATTTGACTCTCCCCACCCTAAAAAAACAAACAGACAAAGGAACAAAAAGATGTGGCTCAACAGGTGTTTAAATAAGGTATTGTCTACTTCATATCAGAAGAGAGGTAAGTTATTCAGCTAGCGAGGCCAGTGTTTGGGGTCAAATTCTTGGTTTACAAATTTAATGTCTGAGATGCTCCAGAAGGAGAAAATTTATACATCAATGACTTCAACAAAGTGTAATCCTCATATAACTTTACTTTCTTGGAGTTGTCCTTATTTTGGGGAAGAAAGGACTAATTTATGAAAATATAGACAACAGAATGGTTTTAAAGTTTTTATTGCTGTCATTTTTTTAAATTTCTAGCCGGAGTTAAAAGGCCAATGCCAAAATTAGCGTTAAAAATCAATTGCAGAATGTTGTGGAAATCAAACTTAGAAGTCAGAAATAAAATTATTGAGAAATGCTCTTTGAAATCCATCGTGCACATCGATTTTAACATCATCAAAGCCTTAACACAATGCCAGAGCAACTAGTTTTCATCTGCATCAAGAGACTTTTGGCAATGGTCAGCATTTTTGGATGAACTTTGATAAGCAACACTATATTTACCACGATGTTATGTCGTCGTGGAGAAGTGTCCAAATGTCGGTCAAGATCGAACAAAGATGTCCAGAAAACCTACCTACCTAATCATTCTGGTCATCTCATAATTTAAAAAAAAATTTTTTCCTATTCATAAAAACATCTGTGAACAGGCAACGACTCTACTCGGGCTCTTTCAAAGCAAAACTGTAGCTGTCGAATTGATTTTGTTTGCTATGAAAGTAAGTGAAAAGTTTTGCCACTTAATAGGGGGTTTTGCCTGGGTACTCCAGGTTTTGTAGGTTTTGCGGCTTCCTAAACGTCTCTCAGAATAGCAAGCTCCTAGCGATTCTTGGGGACCTTTCATTCATCTCTCGGGTAAGGTGGCTGACCCAGCCCGCGAGCCAGGAGGCTTCAGAATAGCCGAGATGTGGGAAGTTCTGAGATCCCCGACCCTCGATAGCAAGACAGCAAATGCTACAGCTCTCTGGTCCCTTCAACCCTGAGAGCTGTCTCGTTAGGCCCCCAAAGCCGGGGTCCCTCTCCTTTCCTGTGAGGGATGAAGGTGGGGTGCGTGGCAGGTGTGTACCTGGGGGATGTATTAAATGGGGCGCTGGGGACAGGAAAGTGCTCAGAGACGAAAAGCTGCCTGGGGTCACCGTGCTCAGCGTGAAACCTGGGCGCCGGAGGCTACAGAAGCGGACGGCGAAGGCAAACGGGTGCCGGGCAGGGGCGGCGGGGCGCGACGGCTTCCAGTCTCGGCCGGAGGGAAAGCCGGGTGGTCCGGGGTCGGGACCGGCCGGGGCGCGGCGGGGCGGCTCCGAGAGGGGACGCGCTTACCTGGAGGTAGGGCCGCCCGCGGAGCACGCCGCCCACGACGATGTCGGCCGCGGCCATGGTCCCGGTGGGCGAGAAGCCGAAGCCCACGTAGCCGGCGGTGCGCACCTCGAGGCGGAAGGCTAGCCGGCCGCCCCGCGGGCCCCAGCTCAGCCAGTACTTGCCCTCCGAGTCGAGGAGGGTGCGGTGCGGCAAGGGGCGGCCCGAGCCCCCCGCCGCCGCGCCGGGCAGCAGGCCGCACAGCAGGAGCAGCGGCCAGCGGCA
>NW_020174698.1:4583359-4663279 GCF_003031525.2 Neophocaena asiaeorientalis asiaeorientalis | reverse complement strand
CAGCCCGTCGGCCCGGGTCCCGCCGATTCCAGCTGCGTCCCGCCCTTGCCGCCCATCCATCTGCCACCCCGCGCCCCTGCTTTGGTCCCCGAGGTGGGATTCAGTGGGGAGCGGAGCGACGGACGTCCTGGAAGGAGAAAGGAGGAGGTGGAAGCCGAGGCAAGGGGGTCGGGGGCAGAGGGAAAAGGAGCGGGGAGGGTGAGCACGTCTTGGGGACCAGGGGCTGGGGATCCCAGGGGAAAGAATAAGGAATTGCCGAGAGAGGGTAAATTTAGCTTAACCGAGGAGGGGAGGACCCGAGTAATCAAAGGGATAATACTGGGTTTGCTGGAGGGCAAGTAAGAGAAAGTCCCGTCCAGGGTTAACCGCTTAATATTTCGGTATTCGTTGCTGTCGATTTTCCGAAACCATTGTACACAGCGATGCCTCTACCCCGCCGGGAACACGGTTCACCTCGTCCAGCGCATCTCTCTCACCCTTTCATCGAGTCTGGGGAGATCTGGTTCCTGACGGCAGGAGTCAGCACCTTCAGGCTTGCCTCCTTCTGCCTGGTTTTTGTTTGATTTGGTTTGGTCTTGAGGGGACAAAATTCTGCCAAACCACTCTGCCATCAGCAAATAGGTCAGGGTTGAAGCATCATTTGGGAGTTAGATTTTAATTTGATATCCTCGTTTCCTGCTCTTTCAAGTTCTGGCCATAGTCATGTTTATCAAAAAGTGTTTTTGTCTCTACCTTTGACCACATCACTCCTGTCTTCAGAATGCTAATTACTCCGTGTGGCAACTGCAAATTACCTTCTTTATTTATTCATTTATTTATATTCTGTCATGTTTCAAAAAAGTTCTAAGGTGGCTTATAAAATACAAATAATACAAAATATAAAAATAAGATATCAGATTTAAAAAATATGGGTAAGAAGAATACTACAAATATGTACTATTTACTTTGGATTTGGAGGCTCCACACAAGCTGCTTATATTAATTCTCTCTCTTCGAGTCATGTTTCAGCCTGTTTTTTCCTGCTCCTATTTTCTCTTGCCATTCCTTTCCCCATAACTTTTCCAGAGTTGCCACCATGCATCAAAACTGTGCTCTCCCAAAGATTCGGGCATATCTGACTAATTCTGGAAAGCAACCTTCCACCGGATCTGTTTACCAGGGAGTTCAGGGAGTTGCTTGAGAAGGGACTCATCCCAAGCAGAGAGGGGACTGAAGTCTACAGGTTTAGTCAATGACAACAGACCACCATCAGAGTAGAGCAATGTTGAAACCTTGGGATAAGACAAGAAATAAAAGAGCCTGTGAAGCCTTTAAAGAACTGAGGCATTGAGAGTATGAACTACCAGCTGCCACAGGGCTCCCTGGGCAGACATCAACTTCAGCAAACTAAGAATCACATCCTTAGAACTGCATTTATACAAGCACAGGGGCATGGCTACTGCTGTTGCTCTGGCCAGGAAGACAAAGGGAATGTGGAGAGAGAGGAACAAAATGGTGGACATGGAGGCCAAGAAGAGTGGGTCTTGGTACCATGTGAGGCACAGGCATTTCAGGGGAGTTATATTACTGCAGCATGATCAAAGGCAAACTTCCTGTTTTGTGACCCCACTTTTATCCCTAGCATAGAGGAGCCTGGAATACATGGTTACATCTGCTTCCTGGGGTTTGTTATATAAATCCCAAATTCACATCTGGAATCTGACCCCTGTTTACTGTTCTAGCTTTACCTTCCATCGCTGCCATGTCACTCACCCACTTCCAACCGGACACATAAAAGCTGCCTCTAGAATCCTCAAAAGAGAGCCCTGCTGTTTCCCATCACTGTGCCTTTTCAGATTGCTCACACTCTGCCACACTTGCCTTCTCTTCCCTCCATTCTTCGAAGTATTTTCTGATCCTTCTTCCCACATGTCCGTCAGATTGCATTGACCCCTCCACAGTGGTACCCATGCCCATGGAATGTTCTGTCCAGACCTCATGATGGCACCCCTAACATTTCAGTGTCCGTCCATATGCTTGTTTTCCTCCAGGAACCTTTTAAGTCAGGAACAGATTCTGGTTCCTTGTTCTAGCACATTGCCTAGAATATGGATGAACATGCAATAGTGCTTAATAAATACTTGTAGGAAGAATAAACAGATGCATTTTCAGATCCTCCCGGAAGCATCCTCTTAACAAAGATGGGCTGTGGAGGGAAAGCTTGGCCCCCAGATATGATTGAATGTTCTGCTCTGCCCTGGTACTGAGGCAAAAATAGAAAAGGAGACCGTATATGAATACACAAAAGAGAAAGTCTTAAATGGTCTTTATTCTTTCATAAAGTCAGAATGTTCAGGGTGAAGTTATTGCCCTTTGCTTGTCTGTAACTGGCGTTGCATCCAAAACACCTGAGTGCTTAAGAACTATTTTTTGTTTGTTTGTTTGTTTTTTTTGTTTTTTTTTTTTGCGGTACACGGGCCTCTCACTGTCGTGGCCTCCCCCGCCGCGTACGGACGGGACGCGCAGGCCCAGTGGCCATGGCCCACGGGCCCAGCCGCTCCGCGGCATATGGGATCCTCCCGGAGCGGGGCACGAACCAGTGTCCCCTGCATCGGCAGGCGGACTCTCAACCACTGCACCACCAGGGAAGCCCCTTAAGAACTATTAAAACTAATTTAATCGTGTTGAGATTAGGTCAACAAACAGAACACCATTAGCATAATTCATCCTCAAGAGACCCATTCTGCCTTGGCTTGAATTACCCCAGTAAATGAGGACAAAAGAGACAATTTTATCTAAGTGTGCTTTATAAACTGCCTGAGTTCCCGAGATCAATACCATCTCCCCGCTCAGTTGCATAAAGTCACAGTTTCCCAGCTGGGAAATTAATTACTGTACAACTGCTCGTCTTAAATCTGTAAGGAAAGCAGGAAGAAATCACAGGTCCATTAAAAACTCAGGGTACAGAGCCGAGAAGAGAATGAAATCAGTGGCAAGAGCTTTCAAATTTACTTTCTTAACTATTGTTTTTGTAAAAATGATAGTTGCTCCTTATTTAAAGCAAAAGGTCAGGAAATGCAAAAAATATGAATAAGAAAGTAAACTGAAAAAATCACCTGAAATCCCACCATCCAAAAATAACACTTGTATGAATTCCGAGAACATCATTCCAGAACCTAGTGCCATTAAAACCTTGAAGGAAGAGCCTGTTGAATAAGAATTTGCAAAGAAACAGGCGAATTACTTTTGTAAAACTCCTCTTGAAATAAACAGGGTGACTCTAAACCTGGTGGTTACAATCACATTTTTTAGGTTTCTTCTCTACACATGTATCTAAAAAAGAAACAAAATACAAAACTAGAGATTCAGTGAGGTCCTTCTTGAGTTCAGAACATTCAACCAAATTACTCATTCTTTAAAAATGAATCATTTTTTCACACTTTTCAATCAGGAATTCTAAATGTGATGTGTATTTTGAATCCTTACCCATTCTGATACACAGCTTGCCATCAGCCAGCGTGTCTGCATCCATGCTGGGCTTCCTTACCTTGGAACCCTCGCTGCTGTGGAAGGTTTATTTATATTTCCACGTTTGTCAACTGCAAGGGCGGAGGAGGATGGAAAAAAAGAAAGCTCAAGAGACCCTAACAAGCCAATGCAAAGTCCTTGGTATGAACCAGGATTATCTGAAATAGGTTATTTCTTACTTAAGTATGGGAGTATAATTTCCCGTCTACTTGTACCTAAGGTGCAACAATAAAACTAAATATTTATAAAGTTCCTGTCTTCTAGGGAGCTCAAAGAAAAATATTTATATAAGTGATCTCAGCAGTTCTCCAGCATTCAAAGAGGGAAGCTGAAGCATTTCTCATTTCATCTGTTAACTAAGCCTCTTGTATGGATAGGCTTAGTTAGTAGACGAAAGTTGGCCACTGGTTCAAGTTAATACTGTGAGTCAGTGGCAGAAAAGCCAAAAATAGAACTTTGGTTTCTTTCTTTTTTTTTTTTTTTTTTTTTTTTTTTTTTTTTTTTTTTTTTTTTTTTGACTACATACTTTCCTTAGCTCTCACCTCATATCCACTAAAACAAAAAAAGTAATTTTTAAAGCTACCAGGTCATCATCATGAAACTTTCAGCTGGGCTGTTATTTTTCACACGAGCCAGATGCCGTGATCCGCTATTAGCCCAATATTATACTCCTTATTTTAATAATGGATGATACCAATGATGATGGTGGCACGGACGAAGAAGTGCATTTATTTTTATTATTAAAAAACTGAAATGGGCTTAACTGAGTTCTTGAGGTTACTTTGAAAATATGTGCTAGTTGGCCTTGAAAATCCCTCCATATGAAGATAACAACAAGCAAACCACTTTCTCTGTGCAAAACCTGCACTTCGGTGTTATCTATAAACCACGCTCTGTAATCAAACTGTTTCAACTAGAAAAAGTAATAAAATTTTCTTAGAGGAAAAAAATAATAACACTGTTTTTTTTTTTTTTTTATCACTAGTGACCATCTGTTAGAATTTCCATTTACAAGTAACTATGATGTGTATCAATACCGTGGTAGGGAAGAAATTGATTTATACCAGCACTCAGCCTATAGCATTGTAAAGCCTTTTTAAAACGTTGTTTGGGCGTTGATGAGAGCAATAGACCCAGGAATTGTGCTCTTTATCAGAGTGATCTTTAGATGAAGAAAAATAACCATGTTCTCTAAATTTAGTTTCTATGGCAGTGAAGCAACTGAAGCTGTCAGTGATTATGGGAGGAGAAATGAGGGGTGATAAAATGTGCTGAGTTAGTCCTAGGAATATCCTAGGACTTGCCTTGAAAGGAACCTCAAGGACCCTGCAGTCCATACTCTCATCTTGCAGCCAAAGCTAGCAAGTCCTAGAGAGAAGTGAATTGTTATTCAAAGTTACATTTTTTTAAATAGATACAAGCAGGAAAGGTGGTTGCCTGACAAAATTAACAATGTTTGGCTCTTCCCACATCCTGCTCTTAACAGTTATTCTTTTGGATGTCTCATGCCCACCACTGGTATTGGTTTACCAAATTTTAACTTCTGTGAACATGTTGGGAGAAAGAAGTCATTGTGAGTACAGTAATATTCTCCTTAGATATTACCCTTCTGGTTGTACAGTAGATTTGGTATTTTAAATGCTTGTGCTTCTATGGGTTTATGCTTCTATAACCATCAATTTCAAGAAAAGTCTACGTACTTAGTCGAAATGAGCAACCAGCATCAAGTTCAAAAACTGAATATGAATGAGATGATTCAGTACTACTTGATTCCAAAACTCCATATGAGGTTTTTGGAAAAAATTAAAGAAATCTATACTAGAATTAAAAAACATTAGGACTAGAAATATAAAAATGTAATTATTAAAAAACATATTGGGGGACTTCCCTGGTGGTCCAGTGGTAAAGAATCCACCTTCCAATGCAGGGGACTCGGGTTCCATCCCTGGTAGGGGAACTAAGATCCCAAGCCCCGCACCACAACTACTGAGCTCACGTGCCCTGGAGCCCGCAAGCCACAGCTAAAGAGAAGCCTGGGTGCCACCGCAACGAAAGATCCTGCATGCCTCAATGAAGACCCCGCGTGCTGCAAATAAGACCCAAAGCAGCCTAAAACACAATAAATAAAAAAATAATGAAAGTCATTACAATCATTACTAAGCATAATAAATAATGAAAAGAGGTTCCCTTAAATGCAAAACTGGAATAATTAGCAATTATTTTTCCATGTGGAAACTGGCAAATATAAGACATAGTCTGGGAATGAGTGTTAAACTAGGTTTTGAAGCTCTCTAATCAATTCTTGAATAAAAAAGGAAAAATGTGTGTGTTTATTTCCTATGCTGCAAGATTTTATTTCTTTTCATTTTTAAATCTAAGCTCTAGTCTCAGTTCTTTGGAAATTTCCACATTTAAATATCCAAATTAGAAGTTAAAGAAATTAAAGATTAATTAACTTAGAAATTAAAGATTAATCGACTTAGCCTTACATAAACACAATTTGGTCTTCAAAAGGCAGCTTTTTTTTCTTTAGGTAATTAAACAAATAAAACAAATAATCAGGTTGACTGTCACTGTTAATTGACTAGATAACTGCTGGTCAATCACCTCACTTACAGCAGAGTTTGCCCAAAAAGAGTTTATCAAAACCCCAGGCCATTACAAAATTAGCCTTAGGAGTAAAACCATTAATAATAATGAGAACACAGGAGCATGACCAGAGGGTAATTTCTAGGGAGCCCTACACTTGAGGTGAATTTCCCTGTATTCACGACCTCTTCATCTCTACTCTTCACCTTCCCATGTGTTTATGGAAGTTAATATTTGGTAAAACTAATGCCAACAGTGAGCTTGAGACACCAAAAGAATAAAGAATAACTGTTAAAATGAGGCTATGGGGAGAGCCAAGTATTGATAGCCTTAGAAGTAAAATCATGATAATGATAACGATCATCACAATAATACCAATACGTTTATTAAAGTGACGCAGGCGTGTTACATGAATGTCACATTTAATCTTTAGAGTAACTTTATGAAGTCAGTGTTCTTTTTCTCCCTATTTGAAGGAAACTGGGGGAAAAACGTTTTTCAACTTCTATAAAAGCAAAGACAACAGGATCTTCTCTCAACTGTAAAGGAAGAAATTTCTTATAATATTAAATATTTATTAATAACCATAAACTGTTACATGTCTTAGAAACTTCTTTACACCTCTTTGTTTTTCTGGGGAAACCATAAACACAGTCCCCCAAATGCTACAAATTATGCAGTCAAGTTTCCCACACTTGGGGAAATCGCATGGGTCAACACATCCAAAGGGCAATGGATAAACCTCCCCCTGGGAAAACTACCTTCGAGATCATGGTACCTCCCCTGCCAGGTATGTATTTTTTTTACATCTCTTATCAAACAACTCTACTGGTAGTACTTTTATTGAATATAAATAAAATAAACAAAAACCCACAGGAAATCAATTTCCTACAAATATTTGGAGCTTTTCTTGACACAAGTTTCTAAAACTGTATGTGGTTACTGAGTTCCTTGAGGAGTGTCTATATACTAAGATTGGTTCAATGGCAATGGAACATATAAAAATTTAATGTTAAAAAGTCACGGTGAGGGTGAAGAGGGGAAGTGAAATTCTGAATGAAATTGAAGAAAGTAAGTCATCTTTTTAAAATAGTATTTCTCTTTTATACTCTCTCCTCTCTCTCTCTCCACACGTACACTCAGACACAACTTAAAGTCGCTCAGTTAATCTTGTTAGGCAGAATGGTAATTGTCAATCCATTTTTTCCTCCACTTTTCAGATGTTAGGAGAGGAAAACTAAACATGTTGAAAATTTAAACTTCATGTGATATAAAATGAGAGTTGGTGTCTTGTAAGGAATAACTTAGAAAAAAATGAGTAATCTGCTCTCTTCCTCAAGTATATAATCAGTGTTTAGAATTCACAGCAGCAAAAAGTTATAGAGAAAATTGCCATGATCACATTTTGTTTTTCAAATTGTAGGTTAATTCTATGACCCCTAGTGACATTAGGGAGTGAAGGCTTTTAGGTAATTTAGACCATGATACAAACTAACCAGTTAGTGGGTGTAAAATAGTTTGAAAACCTAATTTTAAAAAGAAAATTTATTTTCTTTTTAAAGAAGAACTGACAAATAATGTTTTATTATTGCTACTTATACTGCAGGACTGTTAAGTCAGGGGGAAAAAACCTAAGGGAGTTTTTAAAAAATCATGATTTGGGATATAAACCAGAGAAATCAAAGTGTCATTTCTATACCTCCAATATTGTTAAAAATCTTTTTTGACTAGCATAACCAATGTTTTGATTTGAAAATATTTTTAAAACATACCTTTGTAAGGTAGGTTTATTTGTGTGAAGAATATTTAGGAGGCCTAAATATTCCCGGAAAGGGGTTTAACCTGACCTGTGGGATCAATTTGATCCGCCTCCTACAGAGAAGAGGCCAAATATCATCCAGACAGACCATCTCCTGCTCTATTCTTCCTTCCTCTTCCTCTTTTTTTTTTTTTAAGTTTTTTTTTTTGATGTGGACCATTTTTAAAGTTTTTATTGAATTTGTCACAATACTGCTTCTGTTTTATGTTTTGGTTTTTTGGCCGTGAGGCATGTGGGATCTTAACTCCCCGACCAGGGATCGAACCCGCACCCCCTGCATTGGAAGGCAAAGTCTTAACCACTGGACCACCAGGGAAGTTCCCATTCCTCTTTAAAAATGATGTTTTAATTCAGTCTTGCAGATATTCCTGTAACAATATATTCCCCAAGGAAATAATAAGTACTCCCAAGTAAAGAACATTAATTTTAATTCTTTGATTCACTGTGAACAACAGCAAACACCATGTGATAAAATGCATGTTATCTGAGGGGTGCAAAGTTAGGCAAACTGTTAAACTATACGGTAGCCACTACTTAAAGCATATTTATTGCCAATTCTGAATTACCTTTTATATGAAGGAATTACCTGAAAAGTGTTTGTCTAAGGTGGTGTGAATGCTGTATGTTTCTTTGGTGGCCAAGAATGCAAAAAGAGAGATTAGAAAAAGCAACAGACCGAATCCCACTGAGTGAGTCAGAAGAGTGAGAAATGTGTAAAAAAGGACAAGGGAGACAAGGGGCATACCAGAGTCCTGCCAACATCAGTC
The DNA here is from genome assembly GCF_003031525.2 of Neophocaena asiaeorientalis asiaeorientalis. Lineage (NCBI taxonomy): Eukaryota > Metazoa > Chordata > Mammalia > Artiodactyla > Phocoenidae > Neophocaena > Neophocaena asiaeorientalis. The sequence continues at coordinate 4,654,597 of NW_020174698.1, read as the reverse complement.
TCATGGCTTCAGCCCACATGATCGCCACCTCTGTTGGATCACCCATTTTAAGGTAACTCTCCATCAATTAGAGCCATTTCCCCGACTTGGCTAGTTGGCGGTATTTCACAACAGAGCTTCTAAACCAGGAGAGCCGAAGCTTGGAATGTTCCAACAGAAAACAGAAACTTAACTAGATGATCCAAGACAGCTCTGCCCAGCTAACATGAGCTGGTGCAAAGAGATGATTGTAGGAGTTGAGTTTATTTAAAGACCCGGTCTGAAAAGGAAAGTTAAAGATTAAGACAAAATTTAAGGTATATATGATATATGACATCAGACTTGTGAAGAGTCTTCTATGAAGTTTTGGTTAGAAGAAAGATTTCCATCTATAGGAGAAATTTTAGGTTGGGGAGCACCAGAAAAATCAGAACATTTAAGAATATTGTGATTTAAAAAAAAAAAAAAAAAAGAACCTAACATGCCGCGGAGCGGCTAGGCCCATGAGCCATGGCTGCTGAGCCTGCGCGTCCGGAGCCTGTGCTCTGCAACGGGAGAGGCCACAACAGTGAGAGGCCCGCGTACCGCAAAAAAAAAAAAAAAAAGAATATTGTGATTTTTACGGAAGGAGCATTTTAAAATTAAGAAATGCTACTCAAATATTTAATAGAAAGAAATGTTCACAGCATACATTCTCTAATGGAGAAGTTTGTTTTTTTTTACTCAGCCTTTTGTCAATAGCCACTAGAATTTACAAGTTTCTGGATTTTTACCAATGGTTAAAAATTATCAGAGCAGCTGGTGTTCATGAGAACTTCTAAACAAGCACACATAAAGTTTTCACATGTATTGTGAAACAAAACCTTTCTAAGAAATCATCATGGTTACACAACCCTATGAAAGAATATGTCCTTAGTTTGTTGGGATTAATCCCTTTAAATATATTTTTTTATTTGAAATTTGTGAATTTTTATTTAGATTGCATTCCAGGATGTTATTTTATTCATTTATTCATTATACTTTTGAGAACCTATTGTGTGCCTATACTTCTAGATGCTGGAGATATTGCTGAAAAAGCCCCATTTAAAAAAAAAAATCCATTCCCTCATGGAGCTTGCATTTTAGTGATTTAAGTAACTCAGGGAGCATTAGAAGAAGAATCAAATTACAGTTAGTCAAAAACCTGACAATATTTCCTCTTTTGAGCTGGATACAGCACACATTTTTCTTTAATATAAAACCATTTTTGAAATATTGTCACTTTCTTATTTTGAGCTCCAACAACAGAAAGAACAAAATGAGGGCCTCCATTCTGAATAAATAGTGTTGAAATGTTTTGCTCCATGTGGTAAGAATTATCGGAACATGGAGAGTAACTAAAACAAAGCAAAAATTGGGGGGAAGAGTATTTATATAAGAGAGAACTGCATCAAGATACTCTTAGTGGAGCCAAGACACAAAGTTTAAACCACCGTAAAGAAATAATGCATCCAGGCTCTAAAGAAACAAATGGAGATGTGCCATTCTGAGCAGGACTAGAGCAGAGAGAGGGTGAAATGCCAATGCATTTCATTATGTGATGCTCCAAAGCAGAGCTGTTTCAACTCATCAGATTAATTTATTAGGAAGCAAATTCAGTCAACCAAATGAATGTTTAGGTATGACATTTTGAATCATTAACTGTGTGATGTAAATATTTTTATCTCCTCCTGTCTTATATTTCCTCAAACTGCTTGACACACAATCACTCTTTGGATCCCACTCTTTCAGCTCACTTCTGAAGTCTTATTTCCTCTACGTCCTGACATCACCCTCTAGACTTCTGCCCCTGCAACACACACGCACACACACACGCGCGATTAAAATAATCTCCAATTTCGTCATATATTTCATAACCACATGTTTAAGAATATCTGTATGCTGTGGGAGAGCTGTATTTGCCCAGAAAACATACATCTTTCTAATATCTATCTAATCAATTTATGCAAAAGTTAAAACTCAGTTATTGAATCTACATTTGAAAATACAATTTTTAGGCACAGTAGAAATTGAAATCTTCCTTTTGATACCCATATTCTCCCTAGCCAGTTATTGTGAATCTTCTGAATACTCTGAAAAGTATGATGAAATAATCTCTTTATTCCCCTACAAAGCTTGTCTACTTAGAAAATTGAAACGTTTGATTTAAAGCAGATTCAGATTTGAATGCACTATTTCAGTGTTTTCAAGTACAGGTACACTTGGCTTCGCAGCATATAGAAGATTACCTTGGAAGCATTTTCAAATGGCATGTACTCTAAATGTATGGTACTGAATTAAATAAACCCAGCTTGTGATGTAGTGATGAAAGTGACTAATCATTTTCATTTATGATTCTTTTTCACTCTGTCCTTCCTCCTTCTCCACACCTTTTGTCTCCCCCTCTCTCTCTCCCTTCCTTTCTTCCTTCCTTGTTTAATTTCTACAAGCAGAACACACCAGTAGGTAACAAGGTATGGTTTCAGTATTTTAGAAAAAGAAGAGCATAGACTTTGGAGCAGAGGACCACCTGGAGCTAAATCTCAGCCCTGCCACTTGCCAGCTGTGCAACCTTAAGGAAGTTAGTTAACTTCTCTGTGCCTCATTTTTTATCCTTTATAAAATGTGGATAAAATTAAAGTTATCTCATAAGATTGTTAGGATTAAATGAGCTCATACTTATAAATTCCTTAAAGCTTGGCACTAGGAGGTCTTATTTAAGTACATGTTAAATAAAATAAATAAGCCTAAAGACAAAACTGCTCTTCACTTAGAAGTAACTTCTCTAGAAGAAAACTATGGAAAGTTAGTCAAGCCACCCAGTTTTTGTTTACCTCCTCCATCGCACCAACCTTGCCCAACAAATATATTCTATTTCAAGCAACTGAAATTGATTCCTTCTTGTCCATTTAATTCACATTTGTAAATAAAAATTCCGGAAGTTATTGTTTTCACTCCACTGGTCATTAATATAAGGCAGGATTCCTTCTGAAATTAAATGACTTTAGAGCAGCAGAGGGGAAAGAGAGAAAAGTATAGCAAAACTGACTAACAGTGAAATATAGGAGTGCAGAAGAAAACATTTAAAAAAGCCTATAATTAAAAGCATGCAAAGAGTCCTGTTGCCCTTGGCTGACTCCAAAAACACGGTTCCAAGAGAAGTGGTCTGCTCTTAACCATAAATACAGAGGTGAAGAGCTCCAGGGCAAATCACATCAAAGGCAAAGGGAATGAGCTGGTGCGAAGGGGCCCCACCCAACCTCCCAGGACGGGCTGGGTTTAACGTCGTCCAGCAGACTAACCAAACCAGCAGCTTTGACCGTTAAGTGCAAATTTTCACCAACTCTGGCAGATAAGCCTCTAAGCGGAGTTACCGGCAGTTACTCTTGAAGATCAAGGAGCACACTGAAATTAGACCTTGCATTCCCTTGTCTCTTGAGTGGTGACTGCTTGGGACCCTTGAGTTTGACTGGGATGAATAAAGCCCCTCTCAGACTTGCAGACTCCCCCTGAGGCTTTTGACATCACCCCACAAGCACTCGCTTTCTATGAGCTGTGTCATGTTGCCCTCTGACCTGATGGAAAGATCTAGTGCCTGAAAGTGTTCTGAGATAGCTATTCATTTGTAGGAAAGTTAAAATACAAATCTGTGGGCCTAGGAAATCGTTTTGAACCAGTCATTAATTCTGGAAATTTTAAATGTGAGTTTTGGGGGTTATTTTTTTTATTGTTCCTTAATTCCCAATTTACTAAATCACTATTCAAATCTATGCTAAAAAAAAAAAAAGGACAATGTGTAGCAAGAAACAAGCCAGAAGTATTTTTTTTATTTACATTTACCAAGAAAGGGAAAGCAATTTCCTTTGAGGTCAGGAGAAATGTAATTTCTCTGTGTCGTGGAGAAAGCTGGTTCCATAGGTTCTGCTGACAATACAGTGCCTGGCATTCTTGGGATCAATCCCCTTAGCTATAATCAACCACCAGCTTTATTCTGAATGTACCTATTTCAGAGCAGAAAATCCTTCTAATTAATTTAAATTATGAAAACTTTCTGGCACAAAAAGACATAAAGAATAATATAACACATTTAAGTAAAGATGGTTAACTGAACACTTGATTTGCCTGGCCTCTCTCTCTCCTGAAATGCACTAACATGGTTTTTCAAAGCCTTAAACGTACAAAGAAAAAGAGAATGTTAGGGGAGAAAAGAACAGCATACTTTTGGAAACCATAAAGCATATGGATCGATGGTAACCAACTTAGCAAATCTGAGAAAACTAAATCTTAACCTGGCAATAGAGAAAGTCTATTTCTCTATTGAAAGGAGAAAAGTGACTTAAATCCAAGCATCTCCAAATGACCAAGCACAGTGAATTCCATATACCTCTGAAAGTGAAGGTGATGGGCTGGGGAGTACAGTGAAAATAGCAAGATTCTGAAAATTTAGGAAGTAGTTGGATAAAAAAATCCCCTCTCTTCTACTCACCTGTGTCAATGACCCTCATCTGTTCCAGCCCCAAACTGAAGGCTTATCCTCCAGAAAGGGTAACAGAGCAACTCGAATCGGGGAAGGAGGTGAGGGGACCAGGCAGCACTGAGGGCAACAGCCCTGGAAAAGAAGAGGGGGAATACATAAAGTACAGACTGTCAGATTACAGTTTTGTCTCCACTAGCTTCTAGAACCCTGAGAGCTGACTTAAACTCACCAGACAGAAGATCATTCACTGGAGAATCTACTCAGCCTAAGGATGTGGATGTTGATGTTGGGTGCTTCCCAATAAAACTGCCGAGTCAGGTCACCCCACAGTATACATGTCCCACTAGACCCTAGAACTTCCCATTCACTCCCCAACTTTCAGTATGAATGAACTGCAAAAGATCACAAGGTATTTGAGGAAATTCTCTACTGTTCTAAAATGAAAGTCAGAGAGGGAGAAAAAAAGAAAACAAATCATCAAAAAAATGCAACTTGAGGAAATGGAAGCTATCCTCAGAAAACAAAATAAAATAAAAATTTGTCTTTAATATCCTCAGAGAGCTAAGAAATAATATAGCATCTGTGAAAACTGGCAAGATGCCATAAGAAACAATCAGATAATAAAAGGAAGCTGAGAGATTAAGAATAAAATACAGTAAATGAAAAGCTCAAAAGAAGGCATAGAGAATAATGTTAAAAAAAAAACCCAAAACAAAAAACAACAAAAAACACACAAGAAAGCAAAGCAAAAAAAAGAGAGATGAAAATAAGATGCAAAATAACTATTTTTAATAATACCAAATTAGCAAAGAAGCTTCTATCCAAATAACAGAAGTTCCAGAAAAAGAAAGCAGAGTAACTTGACTGGAGAGGAGGGGAGAGTTATCAAATTATCCAAGAAAATCTCCCAGAACTGTAGAAATGGGTCCACTGGGTCCAGGATGAAAATAAAATTATACCAAAGAACATCATCATGAAATCACTAAAACATGGGATGAAAACAATCTGAAAATTGCCTGAGAAGGGAAAAAATTGTGTAAAAAAAGTGAGAATTGGATTGAGTCAAATTTCCCAGTAGCTCACTGGCATGAAGTCATTAGAGCAAAGCCATCAAATTTCTTAAGGAAAATTATTTCCAACCAAAAAATTTATACCCAGCCAAATGACCAATTAAGGATAAGGTGACCAATAAAGAATTTCCAGATTTGCAAAATCTCAAAACCTTATCTCCTATGCATCTTTTCTCAAAAATATTCTGGAGGAAATAAAGCAAGAGCCATGAATCAGGGTCTCAGATATGGGAGAGACAAAGGGAGAGCCCTCCAAGAGTTGGATGGGGAGAGATTCAGAGATGATGACTCTGTCATAGAAAGGAATCAGTCCACATGGGCATGGAACAGAAGACTCCAGGAGAACTTCCAAAACTCTGAAACTGATGGGGTACCTGTTGTGTTGGAGGTTTTGAGAGAAAATTTAGACTTCTGAGAGTTTAAAGGTAGATATGTGCCGCATACATAGAAAACTAGACGAATAACACACATAAAGCAAAAGTTAAGAATTTTAGCTTTTACAGTTAGGTCTGTGATTGATCTGAATTAATTTTTGTGTATGGTGTGAGATTAGGATCTAAATTCTTTTTTAAAATTATTTATTTTTAGTGTTTTGGCTGTGTTGGGTCTTAGTTGTGGCACGCGGGATCGTCTGTGAGGCATGTGGGATCTTTTTTTTTATGTTGTTGTGGCGCACGGGCTCCAGAGAGAGTGGGCTCTGTAGTTTGCTGCACGCAGGCTCTCTAGTTGAGGCGCCTGGGCTTAGTAGTTGTGGTGCGTGGGCTTAGTTGCCCTGAGGCATGTGGGATCTTATTTCCCCAACCAGGGATCGAAACTGTGTCCCCTGCACTGGAAGGCAGATTCTTTACCACTGGACCACCAGGGAAGTCCTAAAACTCCTCTTCTTGCATGCAGATAGATATTCAATTGTCCCAGTATTGTTTATTGAAAGGCCTAGCCTTTCTCCCCAAAGAATTGCCTTGGCACCTTTGTTGAAAATCAATTCACCATAAGTGTAAAGGATACTACATTATCTTGATTACTGCAGGCTGATACTACCTTTTGAAATCAAGAATTCTAAATTCTCCAACTTTCTTTTCTTTTTCTAAATTGTTCTAGCTATCCTGGTCTTTTGCATTTCCATATATATTTTAGGATTGGTTCATCAATTTTTGCAAATCTTCTGCTAGGGAGAATTGGGAGAGAATTGCCATCTTAATATTAAGTCTTTCAACCCATAAACATGAAATGTCTTTCCATTTATTTAGATCTTTTGTAAATTTTCTCAGCCAAGTTTTATATTTTTTCTTCTACCTATCTTGCTCTTCTTTCATTAAGTTTATTCCTAAGTATTTAATTCTTTTTAATGAAATTATGAATGAAATTGTGTTCTTAATTTTATTTGCAAATTGTTGGTAGTATATAAAAATAAAATCAATTTTTATGTATTGATGTTGTATCCAACATTGCTGGACATGCTTATTAGTTCTAATGGAATCCTTGGGTTTTCTGAATACAGAGTCATGTCACCTGAATAAATAAAATTTTACTTCTTTCTTTTCAAACTGGATGCCTTTCATTTTCTTGCTAGAACCTCCAATGCAATGTTGAATAGAAGTAATAAGAGTGGATATCCTTGCCTTGTTCCTGATCACAAGGAAGGAACATTCAGTCTTTCACCATTAAGTACAATGTTAGCTATAGGGTTTTCACAGATGCCCTTTATCAAGTTAAGGAAGTTTCCTTCTATTTCGAATTTGTTGAGATATTTTTTTCATAAATGGTATTAATTTTGCCGAATATTTTTTCTGTAACTATTGAAATGACCATATGGTGTTTTGTCCAGGTTTATGGTTGCTTTTAGGGAGAGGATTTTTTTTTTCTTTTTTTTTTGCGGTACGCGGGCCCCTCACTCTTGTGGCCTCTCCCGTTGCGGAGCACAGGCTCCGGATGCACAGGCTCAGCGGCCATGGCATACGGGCCCAGCTGCTCCGCGGCATGTGGGATCTTCGCGGACCTGGGCACGAACCCGTGTCCCCTGCATCGGCAGGCGGACTCTCAACCACTGCGCCACCAGGGAAGCCCTCAGTTTAAAAAACTGTCTATATTCCAACTAGAACATATATTCTTCTAAGAGCTAGGAATTTGTTCTGACTAGCTCACTGCTGTGACCCAAAGACAGCAGTTCATGTCCTGGCAAACACTTAATGTCCAAGAAATATTTGTAGAATTCATAACGGACTAGATGAAATTTTAGCCTGAGTTTCAGTCACATTATCTTGATAAGATCTTCCTCTATTACACTCTATCTCCCCAAAGCTTTCGTAATTCCCAGTAGTATGAAGCCTCAGTTCTCCATATTTGGAGGTGAAGTGTGCCATGCTCTCCCTCCAGTTCATTTCTATTCTTCTTAACGTCTATAGCACTATTCTAACTCTTTATCATTAAAATTTTTGGCTAGTGAAATTCCCTGAGTTTCCCATTTTTCTAGAAATAGTTTGTTTTGGCCCAAGTTTGATTTCTTATTTACTTCTTAAATCTTATTTTGATAGAAAAAAAATCCTCCATATTGGAACTAACACTTTTCAGGTCTCTGAAACCAGAAAAGGGGTATAAATTTCACTTCACCCATTTATTTGGGCTCAGCATCTCCTCCATCACCTCACCTAATTTTTAAACTTAGGCATTGTAAACCCTGTTCCTTATAAAATTAAATTTGAAAATACAGACTCCTACACCTAGTAACATTAGAAAACTCCAAAAAGAAAACTAAATACAAGGCTTTAAAAGTTTTATTCCTCCTTGCATATTTAGCCAAAATGGTCTTTTAATGTTAAAGTTCCACAAAAAGATTATGTTTATTTGGCTATTCTTCATTAAAAAAAGTTGTGTTTTTTATTTTAAGTATTAAAGTGAAGAATGCTCATTTCCAAAAGCAAGAATGTGACCTAATTAGACTTATTCCTTGCTTTCGTCTTACAGATTTTTGTTGTGCCAGAGAACACCAATTAAAGCATGTCCATTTATTGTATTAAAAAGAATGCAAGGAACAGTTGACTTTTCACATAAGCAATATTGCCCTGAGAAATGCTACCAGGAAATATTTACTTGAACAGAGTATGGAGAAGAAGGTTATTTCTATCCCTGGAGCATAGGGATGTTTTAAATATGTCATGAGACTGCTATTTGGCTGACTAAAGTCAGATCTCCACATGACAAATGCACCAAGCCAATTGCACTAGAAAATGTTTGCCGGTTTTAGATTAATTCAGCTGTCAGGGTGGTGGAGAGATACAACAGAGAATCAAAAGTCACTTAGAATCAACAGTATGCCTACCAAAATAGAATAAATGTTTAGTTCTCCAGGGTTTTTTTTCATAATACAGAAAATATAAAAAGAAAATATGAACCCACTGCCCACAGTATATTCTAATGATGAGGATACTATTATTGCTATTGTCACTTTCAGTTGAACAGTTAATATAATTCATAATTACATATAAAATATCCAAAATTCTCCTTTCCTGGAGATAGTCATACGTTGTTTTATTAAAACCAACTCACCTCTTCTGAAATGAGTTTAAACAGTTTTCAGTTCACTAGAGAGATTTTTCAGGTACACACAGGGGCAAATGGAAACAGGTATGTAAACATACATGGAGGGAAGGGGGAGGAAGGGAGAGTAGATCAGCACACCTTTCATTCCTCCGTCTACCTGCTGCCCAGAGATCAAGCTGTCATGCGTGTATCTTTTCAGCACATGGAAGAGCTTTCACTAAGTTGGTACAAAACCTAAGTGCATGTAATTTTCCTGGAGGAAAGTTCCCCAGTGTACCTGTGCCTGCAGATGCCATTCCAGTAGGTTTTCAGGCTACTGTCCTCCAGGAAATATGAACTAAATTAATTTTAGATGAGCTAATGTAAGACTTATACAGAAACTAGAGCAATCAGCAATGTTTTGCGGGCCAGTAGGGTCAACAGCCACTGAGAAGACAGAGACTTCCAGGTCTCAGTGGAAGTTGAGGAGGGAAAGTCTGTGTTGATCTTTAGAGAATCCCTAAACTTGAAGGAGGAAGATGAACTTGGGTTGGTTTTCTTTACTTATTCATTTTATATATACTATACATATGTATGTATAGTATATAATGAGAGATAGCAAGGTTATTGAAGGAATGGATTATTGCAGCTGAAAAGGGAAAAAGGTCATAAGACAAGGCCAGGGATACAATAGGACTGTAAACCCTTTTACTGAGATATCTGAACACTTAGGTCCCTGGGCTCCTGCCTCCACCAATCATAAGCCTGAGGGCATCGCAAGATGTTTTTTTTTTAGGGTTTTTTTTTTTTTTTTTTTTTTTTGCGGTACGCGGGCCTCTCACTGTTGTGGCCTCTTCCATTGCGGAGCACAGGCTCCGGACGCACAGGCTCAGCGGCCATGGCTCACAGGCCTAGCCTCTCCATGGCATGTGGGATCGTCCCGTGTCCCCTGCATCGGCAGGCGGACTCTCAACCACTGCGCCACCAGGGAAGCCCTCTTAGGGTATCTTTTGACACACAAGAGAAAGGGGTTAATTTCCTGATCCAAGGGGTAGAGTCCCTTACTCCTACTCATATTTGCGTCCAACAAATCTTTCTCCTAGCTCTGTCTCCCCTTTTAAACTGGGAGTCCTAGAACATAAGTGCCCGTTGAAAACCCTTCTTTGCTAATTATACTCACTCAGCTGCTATCTTCAACCTGAAAATGATAAATATGTATCAACTGACTACATACTGGTCACTCAATAAATGTTTTGGGGATGAAGAGTAAAGGGTGAAGGATAAAAATACAAACATGAAACTCAATCCCTAACTGAACAAACTCATTCTGTTTGGAATTTTTAAAATTCCAAATGTTTTTGACTGGTAAAACATCTATATCCATAATGTATGCTGTTGTGTACAGGATTTAATACCATATTCTGTATCAGAAAGCCAACAGATAACTGGGTAAACTTTTTTTTGTGTTTCTTTCTTTTTGTATGCTCTGGATACAAATTCACAATCATTAGTTTCTCTATTCATAACTTGTTTTCCAATTATGAACCTACCAACTCTTTCACCTGTTAGCTTTTAAATTTATTTATTGATTGATTGATTTTTGGCTGTGTTGGGTCTTCGTTGCTGTGCGAGGGCTTTCTCCAGTTGCGGCGAGCGGGGTCCACTCTTAATCGCGGTGCGCGGGCCTCTCACTATCGCGGCCTCTCTTGTTGTGGAGCACAGGGTCAGTAATTGTGGCTCACAGGCCTAGTTGCTCTGCGGCATGTGGGATCTTCCCAGACCAGGGCACGAACCCGTGTCCCCTGCACTGGCAGGCAGATTCTTAACCTCTGCGCCACCAGGGAAGCCCTGTTAGCTTTTAAATCATTTGTAACTGGGGAAATGTCTTGAACTCAAGTATAATATAAAAGAATTATAATCAGTGCCTGTTCTGGACATATGGCTTCATTTAGAGTGTTTACAGTTATTAAACTTTATGAAAAATATAACTGAAGTAATATGAACATAGAATAAAGTTTATATGAGTGTTTGTAAATCTCTTTAAATGTATTAAAAACAACCTATAGTGATTTTCTCAAATGTAAACAATGTTGGTTTTCAAATGTCAAAAGTTGCTCTTACAATCATGTTCTTTCTTCAAATGGAGCCAAATGGTGTAGTAATCAACACTGTACAATATTATTTTAAACAAAATCTAAGGCTGCAAACAAAAAATATCTTATTATTTCTATTCTTCTTTAAAGGTTAAATGTCTCAACTCTGTCATTTATTGGTTTAAAGTACGCGTTTCAATATTTAGATATATTATTTCTTGGACTAGTTAACTGATTTTTTTTCCTGTGAAATCTCTTCTTTACACATCATCAACTGAATCAAATTAGATATCAAATAATGTGGCCTACAAAATTAAAAAACGATATAATTCTGAGGGTGTTTTTACTAGGAATAAATAAGCACATCATTTAATGTTTGGGGTTCTGCTTTAGAGAAAAAGCATGTTATTACATGTGAAACTAAAATATGTATTAATTCTGTGTCAAGCTTATTCCATTTATCCTACATAAGCTTGCTTTTTAAACATACATATATTTAAGAAAATAATACCAACAAATATCCCCAAAATTATAAACCACTTAAAATAAGTTTTCTAATCTACCAATGCTAAGATTTAAATGAATCTCTGTAAGCATGGCCAAACGTACCCACAGGCACATACTTCTACAGGAGCCAAAAAGCATAGCTCAAAGGGATTTAAAATGAAGGCGGGCATCATGGCACATAGGCTGTTGAACTGATGTCATCAGGCAGGTCTTAGGACTGAAAGATGAGTCATTCTACTCACTGAAGCTTTCCACTGAAACAATCACCTGTTTTCCTGAAAGATCCTTTACTGAACTTAAGAGGAAGCAATCCCTTTCTCTGCTGAACACATTGGGGAAAACATGGTCCACAGAAGAAATTCCTGTTTTGAAGTTTTGGAGCCAAGAAAACCAGAGAAAAGCTGGAGCAGTCAGCAGGTGTAAACAGGGGACAACACAAAGCAATAAGCAATTGAATTCCGAATAGGATCCAGAGCAAGAGGAATATGCAACCACTATATTAGCATCTTCCTCAGGAATCATTGAAACAACTGAAGAAAATGCTAGATTCCCCAAACGACCTAGGATGGGGACTCAAACTATTTTATTTAGAAAACATTCTGGAAAGGTATAAACCAAACTGTTAAACACTTTTTATTGGGAAGGGGGATATTGTTTTTTACCTTCTATATTGTTACATCGTTTAAAAATAAGCATGAATTATCTTTATAAACATGAAAATCAGTAAAGATATTTTCATGATCATTTTTATGTATTGGTTTAAAATCATAACATAGTGAAAATTTAGCTGCTGGTGTTTTTTATTTTTAACTATTTATTTGGTTGTGCCGGGTCTTAGTTGCAGCAGGCGGGTTCCATAGATGCAGCTCATCAGCTCCTTAGTTGCAGCAAGCATGTGGGATCTAGTTCCCTGAACGGGGATCAAACCCGGGCCGCCTGCATTGGGAGTGCGGAGTCTTATCCACTGCGCCACCAGGGAAGTCCCGATGGTATAGTTTAGAAGGTATAAACTTTGTCATTCTGACTCTCTCTGCTGGCTGGCCAACAGGACCAAGGAAGCAACCTTCATCCCTGCCACATATTCTAGGAGACTCTGGTGGGGAGCAGAACAACAGCATCTCTTCATTAGAGACTGTCAGTTGCAGAGGAAGGACCATATTGCTGGTCATTTCTTGGTCTGGAGGGAATCAGGTGACTCTTGGTAAAGACGGTTCTTCCTGGAGAATTCTTAGTGTGAAGGCACTCAGAATATGTCACCCAATGTTCTCCTGAGGCCCATCAATGGTATCTCACGCATGGTTGTTTTTAACCTTACATTTGATAAATGGATTAGCCTCAGTTTACCAAGCGACAAAGCCTCAGGTCTTCCCTTCTTTCGTCTGTCTGGGATTTTCCAGGAAACAGAAGGAGTGTGTTATGTGCAGTCAGAGCTAGCTCATTGGTCACTTAATACCAGTAAATGCTTTGCCTTCAGGAAAGGCATCTGCCCCACAGCCACGTTAGGAGACACACGGGGTGATACTGACTCCAGTGTGATCTTCTCGGGGCCCACTTTCCCCTGCAGATGCCAGAGCTCTTCTTTCCTGCCTCTTGGTCCATGGAGTTTCAGTGGTGCTGGCTGCCTCAGCTAAGGGATGCCCACAGCTGTGTGAATCAGAACCTGGCTTCTGCTAACCTGGGACAGATTTCATGCTCCCATTTCTGCCATCTCCTGCCTGAGATCTTCGCTCCCTGCAATATGCCTCCTGATACCCAGTGTTGACCACTTTCTCTCTGCCATTTGGAAAGCACTGTCCTCTCCCTGTGTCCAGCTCTTTCAAAGAGAAGAAGTTCTCACAGTCGAGAAATAGCCCCGGTGGCAATTTATACTGTTCTTCTCTTTTGTCCCTATGGCAGCCTCACGTTGTAAAATACACCAGTCAAGCACTGTTACTGAGTCTAACTGCCACACCGTTTACTACTGGATATTTTCCCCCAAAGGCTCCTCTTGTGCTTTCCTGCCATCTGTCTCCACTTCTACACTCACCATCCCCCTCACCGTACTCCGTCTGTCCATTGGCATATCTCCACTCGACTAAACCCAAACTCTGAACTAATTTTAAGGTCTTTGGTAGAGGTGTTATGTAAATGAAAGCATGTGGCTAATTGCCTTCTAACATTCTGTGACAGAGGAGCTTTGAGGATCTGTTTGGCGATGTACAAACACACCCTCCAGAAAGATGTCAACTGTGGTCAGAGGTAGATTTACCATGTTGTTAATGAATCTTAATCTTTAGGGCCTCTCACTGTACCCGTTTTAAGGCTTGCTCTGTTCTCTGGATGACTAGAGGAGTGGCCCTAGCCATGAGCAGGAAGCAGGAAGTACTGCCCAGCCTGGTGGTCACCCTCTACAACCTGATGGTGGTACTGGGACCGCACTGGTACTAGCGGCTACCAGGAATACTACTGTATCATCCTGGGACTCCAGATATAACCTCAGGCCTCCAGACCCTATCTTTGAGCCCAACGAGATGTCTCCCTGCTTATGGGCAACTATGACCGAGAATTCAGGAATATTTTCTGTCCATCATTTCAGGTACTGCCCACTGGGAAGAGGGAGCAGCAAAGACCTAATAAAAGTGAACCATCTGCTGTGGCAGGGGTTATCAGGGTCCATATCCAGTGATATTGGAGTTTTCTTATAATTTTCTTGACCAATGCCTGAGAAAGAAACTCAGATGAGGCATTACCGGTAACGAATGAAGAAACTGCAAGAAAGCTTTCTGATCACTCAATTTCCATCAGTCATGATAGAGGAAAGAATGAACTATATTTCTAGTCTTTCTAGAAAAAGTATTACAAAAAATGTTCCTATGAAGAGATAAAAGTGTATGCAGCCTGAAAATGCAGGAAAAAAGTTATAAAAGTGTTAGGCAGACTATTGTCATCATAAATCATCAACATCACTTATTGTGTTGTGCTATTTTTCTTTTTAAAATATAGTAATTTTTTGTGATTTATTTTCTCATTCTAAATACTCACAATTCACAGTTTACTTTTGTATTCATAATTTTGTGTTCTCGTTCTTAAAGAAGGCCTATCCACCTGGCACTAGTCTGTTCAACACAAGCTGTCGTCTGGTTCCCATTCAGGCTGTGACTTAGCAAGGGCTGACCCTGCAGGGACAGATGCAGAAGACAGAAGTGTTTTTAATTTTGATGAGGTTTAAATTAATTAAGTCAACTGACCACAAATGTAATAATTTATATCAGGACTCTCAAGTCTCTTCCACTGATCTATATGTCCATTCTTGAGCCAATATCACATTGTCTTGATTACTGTGCCTTTGTAGTAAGCTTAGAAATCAGGTAGAAGTCCACCAATGTTATTTTTCTTTTTCAAAATGTTTTGGCTACTCCATGACTTTTGCATTTTCATATAAATTTTAGGATCAGCCTGTCAATTTCTATAAAAATTCCAGTTGGTATTTTGACTGAGATTGCATTGAGTTTATTGATACATTTGGAGATAACTGCCATCTTGCAATATTGAGCTTTCAACCAATCAACACAAACTATATCTCCATTTATTTAGATATCTTTAATTTCTCTCAGCAATATTTTATAGTTTTCAGTGTACAAGTCTTGTATATCCTTTGTTAAATTAATCCCTAAGCATTTTACTCTTTTTGATGCTAATGTGAAATTATTTTCTTAATTTGTAGAATGTTCACTGGTAGTATATAGAAATACAATTGATTTTGTACATTGACCTTGTCTCCTCCAACTTTGCAAAGCTCACTTAGTAGTTCTAGTAGCTTCTTTTTAGATTCCATTTAACTTGCTACATAAACGGTCACATCATCTGAAAGTAATGAGTTTCACTGCTTCATTTCCCATCCAGATGCCTTTAAAAAAATTTTTTTTTTCCTGATTGCAATGGCTATAAACACCAGTACAATATTATATAGAAGTGAGGAGTAGAGGCATCTTTGTCTTGTTCTCAATCTCAGGGGCAAAGCATTTAATCTTTTACCATTTTAGATGGTGTTAGCTTTTTTTGAAGATGTCTTTAGCAGGTTGAAGAAGTTTCTTTCTCTTCCTAGTTTGTTGAGAGTTTTACCATGGATGAATATTGAATTTTGTCAAATGTATTTTCTGAATCTACTAAGATGATCATGTCGGTTTTTTGCTTTATTCAATTAATATGGTATGTAACATTAATTGTTTCTAGATGTAAACCAACCTTGCCTTCCAGTGTTATATTTTTAATACCAAGAATGTCTTTCTCAAGGACCTGGGAGCCATCCCATTAAAACATAATCATCTAGAAAGATTGCACCTTTATCTCCTAGTCTCTGTGAAAAGGTAGGGAACTAACCTCAATAAGCACCAATTAGCAAACAGAGATGGCCTAATGGCATTGACTAACCTCCCCAATAATGCCCAACAGTACTTTTCACCACCTCACTTCAGTGCTTAAAAGTTCTCTTACCTTTTGTTTCAGTGGAGGTAAGTTCAATCTCTTTCTCCTATTACAATAGTATTTAATAAAGTCTCCCTTGCCTGTTTAATCTGCTCAGTGCAGTTTTCTTACATTATGATAGCCTTCATAAGGAGAAAGGAGCATGGGTTCTCCCTTTGGTGGTTTCAGCTGTGGAACTGAAGTCACTATCCACTGAAGAGAGTCTTAATAAAAGGCAACTATCTCTTTGCTGGTTAAAAGGTAACTATCTCTTTGCTGGTTAAAAGGTAGAGACCTACAGAATGGGTGATAGAATGTTGATGTAAACTAAGAAGTACTGTGATTCAATTATAGTGTTCTCATTCTTTTTGAGAGTCTCTAGTTGCATATTATAATTTAAATGAAAACAACTACTTAGCTTTATCCCCTTAAAATATGCTACTGATAGAAAGGCCATTTTCCCCTCTCCCTGTTAACGGCTTTCCCAACAGTACCCCCGATAGTTTTAAAGGAATTACAAGAGCAAAGAAGCTAAGAGTCTGAGATAACTTGGTATAATTGATGACCCAAAGGAAAACACCACATATTAAACAGTGATTTAAATGCTATTCAACCGGTAAAATTGTGCCACTGTAGTATGTGCTTGCCTGTGTGTATCTCTGTTTCTCCTCAATAATTATGCTTCAATAAAAAAGAAGAGTCTTCCAAATAGTACTGTCATTATATAAAAAACAACCACATCATTAAATTTAGATAATTTGGAAATAGTCATAAGCAGAGAAATAAAAGTTAAATTAAAAGTATTGAAGGATAACGTAACTGAGGTTTTTTGGTTTCCTCAGTGAGGGCAATATTTATTCTTGCTCTAAGATCTTGATATGACAAATGTTTTCCAGTGAATTATTCACCCAACAAAAAGCAGTCAATTTCTCTTTGCTCTGTTCCATAGAGCTTGAGGGGGTTTTTAGATGGAAAAAAAAAAGAATACAAATGTCATATTGAAATCATTAGGTGGGAGACTTTGGTCTTTTTGTTTTCTCTTAATACAATGATTTTTTTTTAAAGGTTAAATCATACTACTTTACAAATCATAAATAGCTTTGAGGATTAGAAAAAAGTAGACCTTTAAGCAGTCTTCTTTGTTTAGTCAAAAATGACTGGCTAACCTCACCCTAGTTCTCTGAGGCACAGTACTACCAAGTCTTAGAAAAGCAAATCAGCAAAAGGCCTGACCCATGAATCTCGGTGATCCTTACATACCTAAGTGTCTCCTCCAACCATGTTTAATCTCAACCAAACATTGCATAGTACCAAAATAAGACCTACTTTGTTTTTCTAAAACCCATTACTTTGTCAGTGTGTAATATATTTGGGATTAAAGGTTTTTCCTTATTAGAACTATTCAGGAAAAAAGTCTAGACTACCCCCAAATCAAAGGATACTGCTGGCTGTGAGTGATCAAATCCCTCTCTGAAATAATATTCTTCCCCTCCGTCTGTATTTTGAAAATTACAGAAAAATTAATAATGTAAAATGCAATTGATGCTGAATTATTACCCAACAGACTAAGTTAAGTGCTTAAGATACCAACAAAGCAGATGAACCAGAAATTACTAAGAAATTTTAACTGTGATGAATTTATGCAGCATTTCAAAATAAGAAAATCTAGAAAAAGTCATTTTAATTTCAGTATTTAGGTGTTTTATGACCTTCTGAAAAAATAAATTTTCTTTTGAATTACATATGGGGTTGTCATCACAATCTTTTTAGTATTTGGAGCTTCTAAAATTCTCAATCCAGCCCTGGATACAAAAACTCTAAACACAGAGGGTTAAGGCATCAAAGATGAAAGCTAGTACACTCACAACTATTTATATTGCAAAAGCTTTGCTCTTCTGCAAGAACATGCAGTTGCCCAAACACTAACCTCTCTTTACAAGGTTATGCTTATTAGGTAGGATTTGAAGCTCAATAGCAACACTGTTCATCCATGGTTCAATTCAGATTGTAATTTCTTTTTAAACTACCTGACCCTTATAATCATATGGTGAGTAGGTCTGATCATTCATCTTCCTGAGGCCAAGTACTTGGTCTGAACACAGAGTCACTTGTGTTTCTGAAGCCTCTCAGCATCACGATGATTGGGGTAGAAACCGTTGATTGAGAAAAGTTTGAAAGAAACCTTTCATACAATGTTTTCATTGTCTTGTTCTTTTTCTGGAATTAAAATTCCTGACTGGAAAAGCAAAAGTCTTCCTAGATACAAGGATGAGGTTTTAAGAGATGTTTCTAATTATTGTGGAAGCTATAAACAATTTCATTGTCCCCAATGTCAGAATTTGCTAAATAAGATTTTGCTTTTCCTAGGCCCAGTATTTATTAAGCACTCAGCAAATTCTTATTGAATAAATGAACGACTCTACCCAACTTCACATCCTTGTCTTGAAGCTGTATCATCCCTCATAGTATTAAAATGTTGCACTAGTGTCCAGCTTCATATCCAGTGCACCACAACCCACATGATATCCAGATTGGATTATAGTTTGAAGGAGAGGAATCCTTGAGCTGATTGTTTAGACTGGGTTTCTGCCCTTCCCTGAACCAATCACTAAGGCAAAAGGAATGGGATGGGCTGATTTATCTAAAGTAATGCCCACCATCTCTGGAGCTAGGTTGGAGTC
Source organism: Neophocaena asiaeorientalis asiaeorientalis (assembly GCF_003031525.2). Lineage (NCBI taxonomy): Eukaryota > Metazoa > Chordata > Mammalia > Artiodactyla > Phocoenidae > Neophocaena > Neophocaena asiaeorientalis. The sequence continues at coordinate 4,635,813 of NW_020174698.1, read as the reverse complement.
AATTCCACCCAAAGCATGTGGCTGCTACCCAAGAGAGGAGGAGAAAAAATATTCCAAAGGAAAGTCTGAGACCATTAAGAATTGGCAAGAGTTGCATGGCTTCTGGGTAGGCAACTAACACGTACTGACAACGTAATTTCTATTTTCAATATGACTCAATGAAAAACTGATGAATATTACATATGTTAGAAATCATCTTTCTCCAGACCTTCCTTCTAGTTATTTTTCTCTAAATTCATCCTTATTCTTTAAATGAAAGTTTATTGGTCACAAATTCTCCTTTTAAAAAAACAAAACTAAATATGTCTTTATTTTGCTTTTGTTCTTGAAAGATAATTTCACTGGGCGCTCATTCTAGATTGACAGTTATTGTCACTTAGCACCTTGAAGATGTTATTCGACTGTCTTTTGGCTTCAATTTTTGGCACTGAAAATTCAACTGTCAAAATCTGTCCTTCCTCTGCATGTGGATATTTAGTTATTCTGGCTGCTTTTAAGATCTCTTTGTCTTTGTTGTTCTTCAGTTTCCTTTTACTCATCTTGCTTGATATACATATTATTTCTTGTATATGTGGATTCATGTTTCTGATTAGTTCTGGAAATTTTTCAGCAATCATCTATCTCTTCCATTTTTTTCTATTCTCCATCTTTGGGACTCTGATTAGACACATATTAGACACATATCTTCTCATTCAATCCTTCAGGTCTCATCACCTGTCATTCATATTTTCTATCTCCTTATCTGTCCTTACTACAGTATGTCTTATTTTCTCAGTTAATTAACTACTCATGAAAGCTGTTCATGATTAGGTCTTCAGCTATGCAAGTTACTAAAAGCTTGTATCTTACTCCTGGGCTAAATCTCTAGTTTCTAGAGATGTAAACTTGGTTTCTTTGATCCTGGTTTGACTTTAGCATTTCAGATGTACCATTTAACAGTTGATATGAAACTTCCAGAAGGCACTCACTAGCAACTGAAACTAGTATCAGTAAATCTTTGTTGAGGGTAAACAACTGCATTTCTAAGTTTCCACCAATGCTAAGAGATTTTGGAGTTAGTAACTACTGTCTAACGGTACTTACAGTAAACACTTAAAAATTTGTACTTTGGGTTTGCCAAAGTGGGAATTAATGTCCTTTCAAGTTTATTTAAAGACTCAGTTCAGTTCTAGCAGACTCCCTCTAAAACAAGTAAGGGTGTTATGCATGTAACGACTGCACAGGAAATCTGGTTTTGCCTTCCACCACTTACATTTTAAGCAGGAATGCCATCACCACACAAAACCTACAAGAATCCCACTCTGAGTAATTAAATGACCAACCTCTTAAAAACCTGCCAGAAGCAACAGGGTCTATAAAAATCTATTTAGTGTGTCATTTAGTTCTACTTCTGCTTTTAAAATTAGAATTATTTGGAGAAAAATAAGATTTCCTAATATTCATGATTTTCATGTTAACCAAAGGATTGCGAAAACAAAGGATTAAAATTGACCAATTGAAACAGTATTTAAATTATGAGAAAATGGGTTAATGTGAGCCATTGAGGGTGTTCTTTATTCCATTTTGATACCAGAAGAAAATAATAAAAATTGCCAAGGGATAGGGCAGGGTTAAATTGAAAATGTTTTAAGGGACATTTTACTAGGAGCATGCATAATGCATTGGCTTTGAGTACATTCTGAAGAAACATGGATTCCAAAATTCCCTTAGCTCTTTCCTCTTTCCAGTGCTCTTCCCTCTATTGGGAGTAATACTTTTGCAAAAGTCCTATAAATGTCAGTCCTATCAGGACGCCCTAGCTCTGAATCCAGATGCTGCCACCAAAAGATGGAAAGTTGTTTCCTGGAGACAATACATACAGATCAACTTTCAAATTAGTAGCTACTTTTTAGAAAACTATCACTTTTCTAGTAGTCTGTTAACTGAGAAAAGAGAATGAAATTCACGTACTTGGTAATGAGGTAATAGGGTAAACAGGAAGCCAGTCCTTAAGAATGAGCAGCCCCCAGGTGTAGGTGGATTCATCCTCATTCAGTTTTTCCTTTACCTCCTTCCTCTCCCACCCACCATTTTCCTCCTAACATCAAGTGTTTTTTACATGCTTAATATCAAAATGTAAGCTCCTTGAGGGCAGGGACCACATTCTTTTGGTTCACTCTAATACCCTCTGTGCCCGGGCATGTGGCAGCCTGGCACAAAATAAATGCCAAATTAAGTACACAAATATTTATTGGGCAACTAGGGAAGGACAGAGGGAGGAAACAGCTAGGTGCTGGGGTCCCAGAGTATATATAATACAGAGACTTTGTTCTGGTTGGGAAAATGGGCTTGTTTACCATTTAAAATCAGTGTTATTTTTTTTCCCCACCAAAGAACCCCTAATGGAAGAGAATTCTGTGAGGCTTTCTGCTTCACCTTGTTTGTGCTCTTTCCATCTATCAGCGTTTCACCATTGTGATGGGCTGTGTGCTGTCACCTCAACATCACTGTCCCCTCCTTCTGTAGTGTCCTTTGCACTGCAGGGGAGCCAGAAACTACATTTTCCAGAACCTCCTTTGCTTTCTGGTTCTAAGTCAGTGTGGCCCAAAGAGAAGCATTTCCAGGGGATGGAGGAGGCAGAGAAGGGAGAGGCCACCCTCCCTTGGAGGCCATCCAGGCAGAAGTGTGCACAGGCCCACAGACACGGGCATCGCAGCAGCTTCCAAGATCTCTCACAGGTCACCTGCTTTGGTGTTGTCAACAGCCTAGACAGCTGGTGACAGTTCCTTGAGACTCACTGCGTCGGTGCTGCAGGCTGAGGTGACAGGAGCTTCCTGGGTGCTTCCAGATTCTCACAGGCTCCTGGGCCAGCTCCCAAGATCCGCCCAGGGCGGTACTGCAGATGCACCTTCCCTCACCTGCCCTTCTGACGCTCGGTGGAAGCTTCTGACTCCCCACATTGAAACCCTTTATGCTTACATCATCAGGTGGTTGTTTTCCTGACTGAACCCAAATAGAAAGGTTAAAATACTTGAATTTAGCATTAAGAGAAAAACAGGTTTCCTACATGTCTTAACTTAGTGAAAGAGATAATGCTTCACTGAGTCTACTGACTTTGTTAAACGCAGATGAAATGAAGAAAGATGAACCTGCAGGTTTACGTCAGGCAATTTCTTTATTTCCTGTGTGACAGTATTTTGAGGACACAGATTCCTAAAAAAGTGGGGGAAATGGTTTTCTCTTCACTGATTGATGAACTATGTCTGGACAGTCATTAAGCAGAAATGTGATGCATTCTGTCAAGGAAGTGGTCCAGTGTAACACTTTCAGGCTCCTGTGGGTGCCAATCTTGCTGTATTTTCTTGCTAAGAAATACAAGGTCAAGCTGCTCAAATCTTATGGTGTACTGAAGAGGTCTCGGAGCCAGAGGTCAGTTTTTTGTTTTCCTAAGTGAATTATGAAAATACGCAATTTTTTTTTCCAGGAAAGGATGCCTAATGATGTTCTTTCCCACTAATGAGAAATTTTCATCATATTTAAATGAACTAAAAATGTCATTTAACACATAACTTACCCAAACAACTCTCATCTCCTTCTGAAATTTAATTTTTATTGTAGTAACCTGATCATGTGTAAAAAATAGTTTTGCTTTTCAAAAAATAAATGCTGAATAAGTTACCCTTGTGAATTGCTCTTCATTATAAAGGCGGACAATGACCTTTTTTTCCTTTATATAGCTTTTTTTATTGTGACATTCCTTTTTCTACACGAAGAAACAAATGAAAATCACACCAACTAGAGAAACTACTCTGCATTTTCCTTGTTCAAACCACAGATTAATTTTTGTGGAACAAATTTTCAAAAGTCATTTTTCATTATAAATTTGTCTAGATCGGTATTCAAAACATGATTTTTTGTGTGCAAGATTTTACTTTTTTTTTTTTTTTTTTTCGGTACGCGGGCCTCTCACTGTTGTGGCCTCTCCCGCTGCGGAGCACAGGCTCCGGACGCACAGGCTCAGCGGCCATGGCTCACGGGCCCAGCCGCTCCGCGGCATGTGGGATCCTCCCGGACCGGGGCACGAACCCGTGTCCCCTGCATCGGCAGGCGGACTCTCAACCACTGCGCCACCAGGGAAGCCCGATTTTACTATCTTTTAACAAAAGCAGTGAAGACCCTGAAGAAGGACCCAGTGGCAACGCCTTCCAGGTGCAGTGTTCTCAGTGAGCGACACAGGTACAGCTGCCGGGCACCCAGTGTACTCAGTGGGCCTGACTCCAGAGGCTGCCTCCATGGTTTGCTGTCTCAGATCAAGCTCCATCTGTGTCCATATCTGTATTTTTTTAGGGTTGATCCCATGCCTAGTAAAACAAGCTGCATTATGTTGAAACGGCACCACTTATTTTTCTACCACTAATCACTGTGCAAAACCAGAACATTTTCTTAATATTTAATGGCCAGTACAACAGCCTAACCCTTCATGCCACACTGTCATTCAGTTTAAGCAAAGAGGCTGGTTAATCTCACTCTGCGTTGTTCAAGTATGTCTTCAGAACACACTAAAATGAACAGTATGTGTCACTTGATAAGGAAAGTTCTTCAGTTTGAGACTCAGTTCAACTCAAACAGATTCAGATATGTTGACAGTCATGAAAGTAAGCATCACTCTTTCAAAGAGATTCTAAAACTCACCTAAAGAAAAACTTTGTTAAGAACTTAAAAAAAATTGGCTACTGTATTGTTTTTCATTTTATTTTTTCTAATCAAGACTACTCTTTTGTGGAAAAAATTGAATTTTGATGACAAGCAAAGCAGCTTCTACCTATTAGCGGCAAAACCTTTTAAGATTGCCAAAATAAAAACTTTTGAGTACGCCAGTACTCCAGCAAGATGCAGAATGGTGGCCATGTGGTTACATCTCCTCTGTCGAGACTGCAGTGGCAAAAGTGTGAGGTAAGTATCAAGTCCCACGGAAGCAGTTCTCCTGAAATAAAACTATCCAGACACTTTTTAAAATCATCTTTATTTTGGTTGCAAAGATACAATTTACTTAGTTACTTAATATTTTATTTGTTCCCATTTGAAGTCTCATAGCTTGCCATGTAAAACATTGCCTTCACTATCAAACTGCTATATAAGAACATTATAAAATACAAACTATAAACTAAGATAATCTTCTTTACAGTATTCAGATTAGTGCATTAAAACAACATTGATTAAAAAAGGCAAGTGAGTTAAGTGGCGAACATCCAATTCCCTTTCTAATGAAGGATGGTACAAAATGGTATGAAGGGAAAGAGAATTTTAAGTGTTAGGTGCTCAAAAACGGTAACTGTGGGAAAGTTACTTCCCAAAAGTAATCTTTATTATTCTACAGGACATAAGAGAAGGTAATTAATTTTCCATCATAACAGCTGTGGAAATACACAGCCGAATACAAGTTGGGATCTTTAGAATTCTAATACAATAGGTATTGATCTGTCATACTCTTCCTCCAAATCACATTAAACATTTATAGTGACCACACAATCCCCTGCAAACGAACGTAAGACTTAAACAGAACCCATATAAAAACAATCTATCCTTAGTATCTTACTAGCCAATCTACAGCAAATGCTTACTATATACACATCAGGAGTAAGAGATATACTAGGAAGTTATTCACTGATTTCATTCAGAATAAACAAGGGTCTTAAGAGAAAAATAACAGTAAAAGTTAAATAGACAATTTGTGTTGCTGTGAACTAGATAAAAACAAAACTCCAAACACAAACATATATGTTAATTTTTAAAGTTATTGACAATACTTCCTCTGCTGGCCCAAATCAAAATTAAATTTAAGATTTGTAATTGAAGTAACACAAACGTGGGTGCATGTTACACTGTGACAGAGAGGTGCACACAGAACACACACACACCTTTGAATTTACTAATCCCCAAAACTAAGTCAACAGGATAAATAAATTATAAACGAAAGGCATATACAATGTGGGCAAAAAACTAACAGTTACTAGGTCGAAAAGCATGAAGCTATGCCAGCAGTGATATTTAAAAAAACTTTCAGTATTAGAAAATATCAGATTTAATCCAAAGAAAATTTTCCCCCAAATAAAAACAGCAAAGTATGGGAACCATCCTTTAAGCAACAGCTTTAAAATAATAACAATTAAAAAAAACTACCATGATTAAAGGACTCTTCCTACATAATTTACATAGTGTAGTGCAATACTGTGCTCCTTTATAACCTTAGCCTTTCACTCCCCATATGATGAGAGCGATGATTACAACTCCGATAACAAGGGTAAAAATGATGATGCACAGGGTTTTCCTGGATTTGCGCTGCAGATGTGAAAAAACAAAAACATGTTTACAGATGTAGTGGAGCACCTCTATAGCAAGTGAAGATCATTTGGTTCATTTCTAGAGTAAAATCAACAGTAATTTATTGCCCTCATTTTGGGCTATATTTTTTTGCTTTTCAATACATATAGCCCTATGATTTCAAAAAATATTCTTCTTGAATTAATGGTATAATTCAGGGGGTCCTTCTGTTGGTACTTTTTCTAGATGTGTGGTTGGGCTTAATTTAAAAACGATACAGAGAAATAAAAATTAATAACTTGAGCAACAGAGTTTACCTATGTGTGAAAACAAAAAACAGCTTAAAGGAAGATAAAAAAAGCAGAAGGTAAATATTGGTCTTTGAAAGCAGAATTTTCCAACAAGAGAACTTAGAACTCATCTCTTTCAATTTCGTCACGAAAGGCAGGAAGAATATTTAATTACCCTAATGGTTTACCCTAATTTATTTACCAGCAAAATTAGCTCCCCAGCCCAAGCTGAGTTAGTACAGGACTGGCACAGATTCATCTGCTTTCACCAGTCTTTTAAAGAAAGAGGGTGGATGGGGAGAGGTTTTGGTTGTACGTGTTCCTGCTGGCCTGATGCCTGGTTCCTAGGCATCAGGCCAGGCCAGAGGCCTTCTAGGAGGCTCCTGGGGTAGGGAGGGCCACGTGGTTGGGGATTTAGGGGCTGGCCTCACTCAAAGCTGACGAAAGGCAGAATATATGAGTCCCTTCTTTAAAGTGGCAAGAAAACTTCCCTTCTCATCCAGACACCTACTCTCTATTCCCTTTATCCAAACCTCATAGAATTTTAACCAGGAAAAACTTTAGACAGTAGTTTGTCTCTTCCTTTTATAATAAGGAAATGGAGAAAGAGAAAGGGAAAATATCTTGCCCCATGGTCATACTGCTAGTGATTATCAAAAAGAGGATGGTTCCTTTCCACTGATGACTTGTCTACTGATCACACTGCTTGGGTGTGGGTTTATCTCTGGGCTTTCTATCCTGTTCCACTGATCTATCTTTCTGTTTTTGTGCCAGTACCATACTGTCTTGATTACTGTAGCTTTGTAGTATAGTCTGAAGTCAGGGAGCCTGATTCCTCCAGCTCCATTTTTCGTTCTCAAGATTGCTTTGGCTATTTGGGGTCTTTTGTGTTTCCATATAAATTGTGAAATTTTTTGTTCTAGTTCTGTGAAAAACGGTTGGCAATATTTATTAAAGTAGACTTATTAATTTCCCAAATCATTCCCATCCTTGAATATGAATGGAAACTGCATTCAAAATCTCTCAACATTCAAATAAACTATAAAACACAAAGAGCTAAATAAATTCTAATACATTTAAAATATAAACGTTAAGAGTTTTGCTCCATTATTCATTCCTGGCCCAGCTGTAGCTTTCTATATTTCTCCAATGGCTTGTATATCTCACAGCTACATGCAGGAATCTTTTTTCTTACAAAGTAGAAAAATTTGTAATTTACTTTGTGTCAACTAGAAGTAGCATAAAATTTACAAAAAGAATATGTTCCTGACTCTGAAATTATCCTGAAAACTACTTATACTTTTCAGTATTCCATATGGCCATCTAATTTTTCAACAGAATATACTCTGCATATATTAAACACAGTTCAAGTTTCAATCTCATCATGCCCATGTATTTTCCCCAGATTCCACCTGGTTACCGCAGACCCATGTGTAACGTGCCTTCATCAACAATGAGAGCTGTTCCCCTAGAGTATCTTTTTTCCTGGGGCACCCTCTCCAGCGTGCGGTGGTGAGGTCCTGTGGTGCCATGGTGATGAAAGCATTTTCCACCTTCCTTTATGTTCATGGTCCATCCAAACTATTTAGAAGCACTGCACCGTATTTTGCAGAGGCGTAAGTTTAATATCAAGGCTGCCAAGTGGGACTGTTGGGAAGCTGCTCTCTTTCCAGCCCTTGTGTTGCATGGCTCTTTCCTCATCCCTCCAGGGCCAGGGATTAAGGATGGGGGCAGCTCTTGCTCTGGAGGTACAACTTGGAAAGATGTGTTCCTTTTCCCCAGGGTGGCTATAGGCCTTCCCTTCCACAAGGAAGAGTAAAAGTAAAACTTGGGGATATATCTATATCCCCCTGAAGTCCAAAAGGAAAACGAAATTACATGGAATCCCAGTCACTGATGAATCCTGCTAAACACTCTGAGCAGCTATAACTGTTGGTATTTACAGATTACTCTGTGTGTGTGTGTGTGTGTGTGTGTGTGTGTGTGTGTGTGTGTGTGTGTGTTCAACTATTCATGAATGACACCTACATTCTAGGACATGGTGACATTAGCTATCCTGAGCTGCATATCTGAATCTCATACACAAAGACAGTAAACATGAGTTACTCTGTCGGTGAGCACAATTGGTTGTATAACTCAGCATCCTCTATATGCACTGATTTGTCCAGTGAAAAAAATGGCATTGAAACTAAAGGGAACTTCTAAGATCAGTGAGAAAAGTGAAAAGCAATTTAAAAATACCTAGGATGGTGATAATATCTTAGAAATTTTATAAGAAGGTAATAAGTTTCTGAGAAAATAATTATGAACAACTACATCAACAAAAAAAAAAAATGAAGTTTTAAAAGGGAAATCAAATGCTAGGGTGGTATTTAGGGGTTCCCAAAGAGCCTGGGCTTATCTTTGTTAAATGTCAAAGATCTACATATTAAGTGATATATTAATAGTTCATGGTGCTAATATTTGTAATCCTTTATATATACTTATATTTGACTCATACCTATGGATTCCCTATACTAACCTGATTCACTTAAGAAATCAGTTCATTCCTGGTGAAGAGTCTGCTGAATGCTGACAGAATACCCACTGGTCAAGGACACTCACTCTAAGCTAATATAATTTCCACAGGACCTGAAGAGATCTTTCTGGGACAAGGATCTTTGCCTCTTTAGTCCATAGTATCATTGACAAAAAAGTAAGGTAGAAGGGAACAGCAAGAAACAGAAGGAAATCGCTATCAAAGAGGTTTCTGGGTTGAAATGTCAAAATGACATCGGAGACCAAAAGTTGTCAGAAAAGACTGGAGTTGTGTACTGCTCCCCTCACGACTCTAAACTTCCCATCCCTGTGGGCACAACACTGGTTCAAACCTGAGAACAGACAGGCTACATACACGCAGTTTGAACTGACTGGCATATTTCTAGCCTGTCTTCCATGGTATTTGGAATTTTAACATCTCCAGCCACTTTAAACCTGATTTTACACACACACACACACACACACACACACGTTTAAAAGTCTGAGTTATAAGACAATTTAGCACAGTTAATATTACCTGATAGTCTGCCGCCCTTGACAGCTGCTGGTTTGCTTGCTGGACGTGCACCTCAGCATTTTCCACATTGGCTTCTATGCTATCTTTAAAATAAAACACACACACAAAGCGGGTGCTGATGCTCTAGTAACAGAGCTGTATCAATCACCAGATTTTATTCAAGGTAAGATTAAGCATGTTCACTATTCAAAGGTTAACATTAATAGTGTATGGGTAAGGCTGAATTTTTTTTTTTTAGTGATACTACTTCTCAGGTGATCTAAACAATACTGAAGAATTTGAAGGAAAGAAACTTGATTATCTTCATTATAGTGCACTCCAGTTCTACCTGGTAACACCCAAAAGTACGTCACCAGTACCTGCATTCTGTGATGGCCAACTCAGCAGCAAGCAAGGCATCTGAACTTTGGTTTAGGGTAAATACAGAGAACTGAAAACCGTCATCTGCTGGGCGGCCCTCATCAACCTAGGCTGAAACCTAGGCTCCCTGAGGGTCCCCAGAGCCTTCCCAACTGGTGACAATTTCCTCCCCCCCTCCTTTGACCTGGGGGTGGAACAGGTGTCAGTCTGTAGGATGGGTGACCACTGTTTCCTCCTCCTCCCTGCCGACTTTCAGTTTTAGAGCTAATGCTGTCCAACTCATTCAACCCTCCTTGCTGCAGACATCCACAGATGTCTTTTCTTCTCATTCTTTGAATATTTTAGCCCCTGAGTCACTGATGTTCTTTTCAAGGCTTCTACTGTCCTACATATCGGTGATTTCAATATCCAATTGCTCACCCTCTAGTACCCAGGCCTCTCAATTCTTTGTTTTTCAAAGACTTTGCCTGTGGCGCTTTCTGAGCCACCCACATCCGTGGTCACACCCCAAACCTGTCATTACCAATAACTGCAGCTTCTCTATCATCTATCATCTATCTCTATCATCTCTATCATCTCCGTTTCATCTCTATCATCTCTGTTTCATCTCTATCATCTCTATCATCATCTATCTCTATCATCTCTATCATCTCCGTTTCATCTCTATCATCTCTGTTTCATCTCTATCATCTCTATCATCATCTATCTCTATCATCTCTATCATCTCCGTTTCATCTCTATCATCTCTGTTTCATCTCTATCATCTCTATCATCATCTATCTCTATCATCTCTATCATCTCCGTTTCATCTCTGTCATCTCTATCATCTCCGTTTCAGGTGTCACTCTCTGATTACCATCTGCTACCTTTAGAGTTCTCGCCTTCTAAGACCCCAGCTTTAGTGATCCTACCACTGTTTCACTGCCCCTCACATACTTCATGTCCTCACTTTCCTCTTCCCTAGCCTAGACTCCATATACACAATCATCTGTCACTGGTTTCTTGCATTTATCCTCAGCCCTCTTCCCTCCTACTGTGGTCACAGTTAGGTGACAAAACCCCAACCTGTCCCATGCAGCTGAACATGGGTGCAAAAAAGAATCACCGTGATGACTTATTTCACTTTAAATTCTTGACTGCACAGCACGCCTGCCTCGTCTCCCCAATTCCTGGAACACTAAGTCACACTTCCTCCTCTCTCCCCTAACTTCTCATGCCTCGTCACGCATTGTCATTCTCCACCAGTGACCTTATTTCTAGATCACTGAGACAACAGGAACAACCAGAAGACACTTCCACAATCTCCTCTGACCCTACCCACCACCACATGCAACAGTCTCTGTGCTCGGACTTCTCTCCCGTGGTTAGGGAGGACATGCCCACACTCAGCGAGAGCCAACCTCCCCATGCGCGTACTTTATCCCATTCCTTGTTGTCTAGCTCAAAGACCTCAGGCCAGCTATTTCCTCCCTCTCACTATCAACACTTCTTTCCCATCAATCCTATTGCTGCCATCTTAAAAACACACAAACAAACCCCCAACCCCCTCATTTATGCCACACCCACTGGCAGCTATGACCTCATTTGACTCCTAGAAAGACTTGTCTCCACTTGCTATCTCCAGTCACTCTCCTCCCAGTGTCTTTTGAGCCTACTTTATCATGCTTTCACCTGCACTATTTCACCAGCACAGCTCTCATCTGAGGTCACCTATGCCCTACACATTGTTAAATTCAGCAATCAATTCTAAAGCCTCAGTTTACCTAACCGAATAGCAGCATTTGAGAGAGCTGACCTGCCATCGCTCTTGAAACGCTTTCTCCCCTCCATTCTAAAACTATACATTCACGTGGTTTTCTTCTATATCACTAGCTATTCTTTCTTGGTCATTTTTGTTCTTTCCTCCTCGGCTCTCTAGGCTCTAAATCAGGGATCAACAAACTTTCTTTGTCTCAACTTTAAGCTCTGCAGTTCATTCATATGGTTTCTGTCATAAATACTCAACTATGCCTCTGTTGTACAAAACCTGTTGTAGATAACGCATAAACGAATGTAGTTTGCCGACCACACCCTAAATATTTACAAGTCCTCAGACATCCCTCTTCTCTATCTGCACTTATCTCCTAGGTGATCTCACCTAATCTCATGGCTTTAAATACCATCTATGTACAGATAACGCCCAGATTTATACCCCCAGGCCAGACGTCTCCCCTTTACCCCATCTTCTCTGTACCAATGCCTATCAAACCTTTACCTGGGTGACACCTGGCCCCTGAATCGTAACAGATCCAAAAATCACTGATTTATAGCCATCCAAACCAGCTCCAGTGACAGATTTCCGCATCTCAGAAAACGGCACTGCCATGATTTTCGTGAGCCAGGCCAAAACCTTACAGTCATCCTTGAACTTACTCTCTCACATCCATATCCAGAGAGTCAGTAGATCTTTTTGGCTCTACATTTAAAAAATATCCAGAATCCCACTGCTTCTCACCACTTCACTGCTTCCGTACTGATCCAAGACAACACAGCTGCTCACGTGGATTCCTGCAATAGGCTTTAAAGTGCTTTGTTTTTGGTCTTGGCCCTTTGCAGTCTGCTCACCTAAGTCAAATGATAACGCCCCTCTGCTCAAATCCTCCTGTGGCTTCCCCTCCATTAATACAAAAACAGTCCTCACGATGGCTCAGGGGCCTGTGTGATCTGGTCTCCTGTGACTTCTGACATCGTCTCCATCCTCCTCTTGCTCACTCCATTGGCCCAAGATGTCAGGCGTGCTTCTGCCTGAAGGCCTTTGCACCTGCAGTTCCCTCTGGCTGGAACACGTTCTCTTGCTTGCTCCCTTACTTCCGTGAAGTCTTCACTAAAATGTCACCTATCAGTGAGGCCTTACCTGACTCCCCCAGAAAAGCAGCACATTCCCCCACCTCCTGCAGTCCTACCCCCGACCTGGCCTTATTTTCCCTGTAACACTTATCACCATCTACTTACTTTTCTTTCTGTTTTAATTGTCTCTCTCTTCCAATTAGATTATAAGATCTTTTATCTGTTGTTTAATTTCAGCTGAATCCTCAAGGCCTAGATTTATGCCTGGATATAGGAGGCATTCAATAAATATTTACTGGATGAATGAATGGCTTTTGAAAATTTACCCTGTGATCTACTGGGGCTACAGAGGAGGGTAAGAATGGACAAATAATAATTATATTAAACTATAGGTCCAAGCATTTCAACTGAACCAAATTCAGAAAATGTATTAAATATATCTTTAGCATATCTACAGATATCTTCATATATCAAAATGATAAAGATGATCAGAATCCTGATCAATGTTGACAACTACACCTTAAATGAATTACATTTAAAACTTGAAGGAAGTCTTAGTCACTGATTTTTTTTTTAAAGAATTTTTCAAAAAGAATTCTCAATATCTAAGTAATACAACTAAATTAATGTACTAGAAAAGCTATAAGAATTAACGTTCAGGCAAATGGCTTCTTATTCCCTCTACTTCAAAAGACAAGATAGTGTGCACAATTATGAACAGATGTTTTCCCCAAAGTCCTTGGTGTGATAAGAATTAAACTGGGATAAGACAGAAACCAGAGATCCTGGAAATAAGCTAGAATGATGTTACATGTTACCTTCCATGATCTCAGCAGCAGTAGACCCTGATTAAATTTGGAACTTCTTAAATAAATTAAGCCGGTCATTTCCACCAGTAGGAGCCAAAAACGAGATCTGTTTTAGATAATGCCAAGGGTGATGCTTTGTTTATTACAGACACTATACTTTTGATTTCAGGAGGACCGAAAGAGAGGAAGGAGCTACCCTGGCCTGAGAAGTTACCACAGGTAAACTGCATGTAGCTTCCTTCTGCCTCATGAAATCTAATGAGTAGGGCTTACCTATTACATCTCCTTGCTCATGAATCATCATTCCCAAATCTTTAAATATTTCATTAATATCCATAATATCAGCCTAAGAGAAAAAAAATGCATATTATTGTAATCAGAAATTCAGTCCCCAATCCACAAAAGGAGAAAATTTTAAAAAACACAAACCACTGCTCATACCTAGGTGAGCATGCATCTGGACCTAATAACATATATTTGGGGAATATCAGAAAACTATTTTACTATAGGCAATCCCAAGTAAGTAGACTCTGAATCTCAGTTCTCTAAAATAAGTTTGTGATGTTAAAAATATCAAGTGATTCAGAGTGGAAATGAAGGACTATACAATAGAGAAGGGTTGTGGGTTACTGAATTTATGTCATGCAATCTGATTTGTTTTCTTATCATGAATAGTATTTCCTCAAAAAAGTAAAAAATATTCTTATTGTATTTCTAGTAAAAATGTATATGTCAATTTGACACTTTAAAAGAATAAAACATTAGGTGTAAATTCAAAGCCTCACATTAATAAATCTGAAAATGCAATGGAAGAGTGATGGATAAATAAGTTATAAATTTAATTTTCTTCAATATATAACTATTATTTTGCTTGATTAAAAAGTAAAGTTTAAACACTTTATTCAGGAAAGGTGGGGCAATTTACATATTCATCCTGTGCCTTACTTTCCCCATCTGTAGAAGGGCAATGATAATGACACAGTTAATTACGTCACAGAGCTTTTATGAGAACTAAGTAAGACAATTAAAGAATTCATCACATAGTGCTTGGTGCATGAAGCCCTCAATAAATGGTAGCTATTGTTAGCTATTATTAGCCCACTTTCTAGGGAACAGGTAGGTTCCCTAAGAACTAAGGCTACTAAACCTTTTAGACCTCTTTGATATCCTACACACACTAAAGAGAAATAAAACACTTTTAAAGCCCTTGGAAAAGTCTTATTCATGCATGTGTGATGTGTATCATGTGCCATGGAAGCTATCTAGACTCTCTGAACAGACCTTTATCTCTAGACTGATAATTTTCTCAATGCTCAGGTGGCTTGAGATGACTTAACAGAATTAAAAAAAAAAAAAGTTGGAGTAGAGGGAAGTATATTTTCTCATCCTTGCACAAATTCTAAAGAAATTATTTTTTTTTAACAGAATGACTCTAATTTATATGAAATATGCCATCAAATTGATATATTTATTTAGTTTTCTCTCTTGACCTCTCTCCCAGCATCATCTAAGCATCTTGAGGACAAATTCACTAAGAACAGAGCAGCAATCCAATTCTGCAATGTAAAGCTTACTTCGAGTTGCCTAATAGAAGACTCTCTCTCCTGAATAAGGCGGAGGTCATCCTCTGTAATTTCTTCATCCTGAACCTGCACCTGAGGCTGAGTTTGGCTATTAAAAAGAAAAGAATATGTAAAATAAAAAAACCGGTATGAAAACAATGAGGCTTCCTTTTTATTTAAGAAATACTAATTGAATAGAATATTTTTTCTTCAAAGTCATAGAACTGCTCACTTAAATTCTAAAAATATAACAGAAATGTTAACCAAATTTTATTCATGTTTCATTTTAATGATGTTATGTTTAGAGTTATTATTTAATTATTGGAAACTATTATATTTGGCAAGTGAGTACTTCTTGGTTGATTTAAACTTCACCTATGGGAATAATCTATATCAAATAATAATTAAGTCAATAATATTTATTTGGATAATTAAAGAGTATTATTGCTATACTGGAATATTTTTATATATTTTATAATAAATAATGACACTGAAAAATTTTCAAACTTATTGTTTTCTATTTATAAATAACTTAGGATAGTCATGATATATACTGAAAGCTTTAATTCTGCCCAGGGACTGTGATGTAAAAAACGTATTTGAAGAATTATCTTTTGATCTGTATAATGTCTTATACTTCTTACCTTTCCCAGGACACAAGATTCCTTTCTTTTGAGCTCTCCTCAGGAAAACCACCCTGAATAATTTAGTAACAGAATGGATTGAGAAGATGCAAAGGAAAAACACACAACACTCACATTTTACTTCATAATAATCTAAACTGATTGATGTACACACTGGAGTGCAGGTGTAAGAAAAGAGAGAGAAAAGTTCTTGTTCTAGTATTTTAGGTCAATTACTTCAAGTAATAAAAAAAATTATATCCTAAGCTGACAAAGAAGGAATTCATTAAATATTCTCAAGGGCCAAATAACAAATATTATTTGATTAAAACATAATGTAGTCTTGGAACCTCTATATCAAGGAACAACGAAACAACCTGTGATAGTTTCTAGGGAGATTTAAAATTAGATTAAGTCAAGATTCCACTCTAACGTATCCTTTATCTTCTCCAGGTGTACATTCGTTTTAAATATTCATACAATATATTCACTGTTCATTTACATCACCTTCATGTAATGCAGGATTAAAGTGCTCTCTACACCAGCACGAATACAAAGTAACAGCCTCAGGCTCAAGGTAGGATTTGACTCTGATCTTTTCTGACAAAACGTTTCTATATTTTTACATAATCTTTTGTTCCACAACATTGACAGAATAACCACAATAATACATAATGATCATCCTTCTTAAAAACTGATTAGAAACACCTGAAAATAAGTATTCAAATACCGATTTCCAAGATATTCACAGGTCTTTACGACTCAAGAAACACGCCGTATAGCTCTTCACGGGGCCCTTGGAGGGTACCACGTTCTTTTTACAGTGCTGCTTTAAATACTTACAGACACTCTGGAACTGGCTCTCACTCGAGCGACAAACTCTTTCTCTCTCTCAGCAGCCTGTCTCTGCGCCTTCTGAAAGTTTGTCAGTGATGTGGTGAATTCCGCCACTAAGCGATCCTTCTGTATTTTCCTTTGACGCTAGAGGAAAGCCGGGGGGGAAAGAAACCTACCAGAATCAAGCTGTGAAGCTCTATAGAATTTGCAAAAGTTGTTTTGCCAGTAGCTGGCTCTTTATTTAATTCTGAAAATTTCACTCACTCTATTACAGGGCCTTACTGATTAACTCAATAACATTTTGAACAATTTGACAGTATGTTCAAATACTGTGCTTATTTTACCTTGAGGCAAAAGGCCCATAATGTTGGATTTCTCACCTCAAGTTCTCATCCTAAAAACTGGGCCATGATTTTATGTTAAAGTATTTTTTTTTTTTAATGAAAATAAAACCTTTGACTCACCTAAGTAATAACTTCCACTAAGTAATAAGCAGGGTAATAAATACATGTGCCCCTAGGAAACCTCACATCTTGAATGAGCGTGCATGTTATATGAAGTCAGTCCTGGAAGGCCAGGAAACAATTACTCAGGAAGCATTTTCTGAGCACTTACTTAATTATGGGTCAGGGCAAGTGCATGGAAATAATTTTTGCTTTATTGAACCAAAGGATACTACCTGGGCAATTAAATATAGTTTTGTGTTCTGTGAACTAATCTCAAATCGATTTTTCCCCCTAATTTCCTTTCTAGCACAACAGTTCAAAGATCCTACAATACACTTGATTTCTTTCACATTCAATACATCAACAGTGCGTCTTAAAGCTTCATACCTGGTCACTGGGGGTGGTGGGCAGAGATCCAAACTCTTTAATGTACTTATCTGTTTCTTTGGCAAGTTGGTTCGTATATTGCTGCTTCTGTTGCCTAAAATGAGAAAACACGCATTATAGCGATGGAACACATTTCTTTAAGCTACAACTCTGCCACTTGATTCAACCCTGATGAATAGTTTTAGAAAAATCACTTTTTTATAGACTGGCTCCAAACTTTCTCTATGAAAACAAAATTTTCAGGTTCTATTCTTTGATAAATATTGAACAAATACTATGTGGAAGGTTCTTTACTCACACATGGAGTAACCAAGCTCTGAGAAATAAATCAGCAGCCATTTAGAAAGGAAGATGACAAAAGCCAACAGGAGATTGTAAGGTGTATGACGTTTGAGCTTGGTGGCTGTGGGAGCCTTTGATGTGCATCCCACAATTGGGAGGTCAGTTGAATAAGTAAAGAAGATTTGTTGTCTTTAACTCTGCCCAGTTCCCAGGTCTCAGGGTACAGCCAGCCTCTCATATTTCTCTACCTGAACATTTATATCCTATACTTAAAAAAGAAAAAAAAAAAAAAAGCAGAGACGAGTAATAATACGAATTTACTATTATTTAAGTTTGCTGTGGAAAAAACAATAGCACTTCTCTGTAAAAAGAACAGAACAGAGTAAAAGAGGTAAATTATATAGCTATTTATATCTAGCTTGCTATCTAGCTTATGAAGTAAAAACTAAGATCTCTAACTAAAGAAATTAACACTAAAAAAAAGCCTGTATTAATGTGATGCTTTACAAGTCACAACATCAGTATTTCTCATATATATTCTCTCTCATTTTAAACATGTATTGGTCACACTTAGGATCCTTTAAAATAATGAGATACTATGTAAAAATGTTTTAGTATAGATATCTGTATTTGACTGATAAGGAAGAATTATACCCTACTTTTATATATTTACCAAGTGCCCTATCTTTAATATGCCTTTTAAAAATCTTTAGAAAAAGTAATATAATTAAAATTCTAAAAGAAGACTTTAATGATGTCTACATATTCAGAATCTCCACTATTAACCTTAGCAAAATATTATTAACTATTAAGAATTATGGTTTCTATTCCATTTTACTTTATTTTAATAAATGATGGTTTATTATTTAGATTTGGGGCATGTTTAGCTCCTTGATATCTATCCACTGCAGAAAAATGCAATACAAATTAGAAACAACTGCAAATTCCTCAAATTGTACTTCATAAAAATATGAATTACTATTACCTATCTCTTAATTTCTTCTTTGCAATTTTTCCTTCTGTAGCTAATGTTTGGCATATCACTTATAACATATATATTACTTGAAATTTGTAGCTGTTAACAGTGCTGAACTAAGATTTAAGACTCAGGTTCAGAATAATGTTGGGCAAATCATCAAACCCCAAACAGACATGTTTTCCTTATAAGCAAAATGGAAATAGTTCTTTTAATCTATCTAGCTCACTCCAATTTTGTAAGGTTCAGATGAGAAAATGCATAAAAACACTCTGTAAAATCTGTAACCCGTGAAGTATTATTGCTGTTTTTCTAATAGCATGTTAATTTATTCAAATATGTACTAGATAACTTCATTACAACTTTCTTTTTTTTAAACAGAGGCTAATGTTTTCTGAAATTCAAATATGTAAATATAAACTTTTAGAGGCATAGTTCATATTGGATATGCATTGAATCTAAGTGAAATAAAAATCATCTTATGGATTGTTAGCTACGGGAAGTGAATCACACAAGTAGAGAAGCTCAGAGTACCGTTTTTCAAAAGCCATCAAAAACAACCTATTAAAAGGTATAAAAAAGCTAACCAAAGAAGTTCTGCTTTGATAGAGTAAGCCAGATCTTTAAAATAAAGAAAAACATCTGCCCACTTTGGACAGGAAAAAGCTTAGTACAAATGAGGCAGCAGAAAAATCTTATTAATTTTCCATTGTTTTCTCCAATAAACATAACACTACACACTATCAAAGGAACATAACAATAGGTGGTTTTTCCCATTTCCTTTTTCTTGTTTAATTAATACTTACAGCTGCTGCCTCAATTCAGGTGAATCTTGAGGTGTTCCAAGTTGATTCAGAGTCCTCTGTATTTCTGCAGCTATTATGATAGAAAATAAATGTGTAATTGTTACAAATATTAGGGCAATAGACATTAATACAAACAACAGGACAGTTAGAAAAAGACAGAAAAACAAAGAGATAAATATAGGAAGTATTAGTTGAGAAACAAAAAAGAAATGGTTTATTCAAATCTCATTAGTGACAATGGACTAATTTTCAAGACTAATTAAATTAATTAAAACTCAAGATTAGAGACAATGGATTTATTTTCAAGAGTATTGTGTGGGGACCTTACCATGTGAAACGGCAATTATGAGCCAAAAATATTATCGTCTTCCCTATTCCATCAGAACATTTAGTACAATGGCACATGGACTTTCACGTAACTCTACTGGCATAAAAATTGTAAGGAAAATAATTGTTACAATTACATAATTCACTGGGATATAAAGTGAATGAATTAGAGTTAATAAATGAAGGGGGAATAACAAAATTAGAAAAATTATTTTTCAACTATGTAATAAGTGATTCAAGCAAAGATCAAAGGATGCTAAAACCATGGGGATACTCACATGACCTCAAATTATCATCACACAGATGTCACTACTTTGAGTTAACTTTATCGAAGATAAATCTGTTGCTTATAAAACAAATGATCAAATTTAGGACCACCAATGGTACAAACTAGCATTATGAGCCTCCTGACATAATGCAACAAGAAAGTCACAATATGACCTATGTATTTTTCTTGCCAAAATATTTAACCCAAATCTAATCATGAGAAAGAAATCAGACCAATTTAAATTATGGGATAATCTACAAAACAACTGGCCTGTACTTTTTAAAATGTCAATGTCAACAAAAGAAAAAAAGTATGAAAGCAGGAAAGCTTTCTAAATTAAAGAACTAAAAAACACAAAATACTAAAACACCCAGTGTATGATTTTTGACTGGATTCTGAATCAGGAAAAAAAAAAAAAAGACAAACCCACAAAAACTATAAAAAAGTTGTGGAGACAACTGGAGAAACTTGAATTTGAATCTGGAGAGAGAGAGAGACTAAACAAAAGTTGAAAAATGTCAGCAACTGGTGAAACCAGGTAAAGGGTATATAAAAAATTCACTGTACTATACTTTTACTCTTCTGTAGGTTTTAAATATTTTATGCTAAGTTCACCACTCAGAAGTCTATGACCACTGTAATAAAAAAAAGGGGCTCTTTACAAAACGGGAGGTCCTAGTTTTACGCATTTATATACACAAATAAAATGTCAAGTAGAAACAAGTTGAAAATCCATCTCAAAGTAAGAAACTTTCACACTTCTAAGAACTAGAGGAAAATGATTCAACCCACCCATTCTTTTCATTTAAAATAATCATTTATTTACATAGCTTAAATGCTTTTAAATAGTCACTACTTATTGATATTTATGGGATCAAAGGAATGACTGTATTCCGAAACACAGGATAACTTTTTTTCACTGAGGATGATGTAATAAATATTGGTTTCAAGTTAAAGATGAAAAATATAAATACTGGAGAGGAATCATATAGCAACTGTTAACCATTCAGCTACTTACAAAGGAATTTCTTTTTGCAGTTCTTCTCGGTAACAGATTTTTCTTTTGTGAGGTGGAGGAATTTTGTTTGCTGTTTTATAACATATGGCAGCTTCCAATTAGTTACATATTTCCTTCTTAACCTGAACAGATTTTCTTGGGCTACCTTACAGGGGTTTAAAGCTTTTATTTTCAAAAAAAGGATGTTGATAAGAGAAGCTGATGCAGGCATTTATCACATATCTAGAGGGCTCTTGTCTTTTAAAAAAGGTCACAATAAGTGAAAAAAAAAAAAATAGATTGCTCAATAAATGACACCAGGAAAACTGACTAACCACTTGAGGGTAAAAACAGAGAACTCTAGCTTACCTCATGAAGTAAAATAAATCTGTAATAAATTATTAATATAAGAAACTATAAAACTGCTACATAAAACTATAAAAATGTATTTATTATACAATCTTATTTATGATCTTGGCAGAGGTATAAAATATTATCCAAGTATGATATAAAACTAAAAACCATGAAGGAAAATATATCAAACTGGCAAAACATACACAAAATTTTAAAATACTATATGAAAAATATGTATCTACATTACAAATATATAAAAGTAACGTGTGTGTGTGTGTGTGTGTGTGTGTGTGTGTGTGTGTACACGGGAGAAAATATCTGCGGCATATAATGAGTAAAGGGGTTAATATCCCTAATATAGAAAAGAATCCTATAAACTGGAAATATAAAAATAGCTCAATGAAAAATGGGTAAAAGGTATCATCTTAAAATTATAACAAGCAAAAGAAATATGAGAAATTAAACTTCACTGATAATCAACACATATAAGATTGGTAAAAATCAAGAAAAATAAGCAGATGATAATATAATTACAATCAAAAGCCTTGAAAAAGGTAATGACATAGGAAGGAGCAATGTCCATCATGTAGAAAGAATCAGAAATAACTGAGAAAAGGTCAGACAAGCCAGTACAAAAATCGGCCAGGAACAGGAACTTTAAAAATTGATAATATTCACTGAAAACATGAATAGCAAAAGAAAGATTGAAAAGAATATCAATCCTGGAAAGGATAAATAACTTTAATGTATGAACGCTATATAAAACTGTTCCGCCCTTAAAAAATTTAAGTAGACATGCTTCTGATAGGCCCAGTGGGAAGGAGCCTAAATCTACCAAGTGGTTATTTCCCTAGTTTTTGTAAACAGATACACTCAGCAACCTGTTTTCACCCTGTCTCCCTGAGTAAGGGCTTATATGCAAAGGAAGAGATAACCGGGAGCCCCTGAGGGCGCAATACTCCAACAAAACAGAAAACCAGGAGCAACACCTATTCTTGTGTACTGCTCAGAAAGGCCTCCGAAGACCTGACAAGCTGAGCAGGGTGAAGCCTCCCCTATTCCTATATTCCCATTTAACTGGCCTGTCTGGAGGATGCAGAAGGCAAAGAGTTATGATGGCTAGCAGAAGCTTATTCAAATGGTGACTCCAACTGCAGTGCTCCTCAAAATGTGATCTATTTACTAGAACAGATCGTCACAATCTCTGGAACCTTGTATAAACCTGCTGATACTTGTATAAACCTGCTGATATGGTATATACTTTTTGCTCTACCCTAAAAAATAGAAAACATGAGAAGGAGTTTGTTTTCAACTGGATGGGATGGCGTAGAGCCTTCACAGTCTTATCTTAGGGTTATATATATTCTTTATCTCTGTACTACAAGTTAGTTGTCAAGGTTGTTGGTCCTCTCCTCCAATGGGACACTACACTAGTCCAACACACTGCTTACATGTACTTTTAGGATCTGAAAGGCAAGAAGCAACATGCACTCTTAGATGTCTTGGAAGGATGGAAGTATGCCAGCAGATAGAAGATAAATTCCATGAAAATACAGGACCCTGTTTCTTTGGTGAAGAATCTTGGTCCATTAATCCGTATGGATCACTGACATACTCCTGCAAAGTAAACGACAAATTGCTTTTCTTTGCAGTCTCAAATACAAATAGGGAAACAGTGCTTACTTAGTGAGACTTTTTATGTGGCTCCAACCCATTTTACTGAATGGCCCCAAACGTTGCCAGCTCTGGCTTCAGCTCCGCAAAAGAAAAGGCTATCCAGCTAGTTCAAGTGTTGGTACAAGCAGCTCTACAACTGGGTTTTAATGACCCGGTTGATCCAATGGTAACTCAAGCGCCTGTGCAATTTCAGAGTTCTGTATAACACTAGTGGCAAGTCCCACTAGGAAGAAAAAAAACCCACAGGAGTCCGTTAGAATCTTGGAGCAAAATCATGCTTTCTTTGGCAAACCAATGTTATCTTTTGAGGAACAGTTCTAGTTTTGCTACTAAGTCCTGGATAAAAAGTAAACAGTGGTATACTAGGTGACCCAGTGACCTGAGCTGCCTGCTATGTATTAGGTGTTATGTTATCTTGTTAGTTTATCTCTTTCTAGATTTTGTTCTATGTATGTTAACCAGCCTGCCCCTCACCCCAACTTCTACAGCACTTGTTCACTGGACTAATAAACCAGCAATGGTTTAAGAATAAAAACCACTTGTAGGCTCACCAACTGGACTTCCCCCTTCTCAGATTAACATGATTACTGGAAATGCCATGTACCAATTTGCAGCAATAGCATCAAAAGTAAATAAGTGATGTGGCGCCATCTATGGGGCTATGAGCCAGTCACCCAGTGGCAAGATGATGATACTCCTTCCTTCGTGGTGGAGGTGGAATTTTATACTCACTGAAACAGTACTGTGGATTTTGTTATGCTTCTTCTACTGCCCTCCCCGCCATGATTCTACCAGCTTCCTAATCCATATATTAGTCACAATCATGGTATTCTACACACCAGTGCTTTTGATCAAGATATGCAATTTACAGAGAAAAAAAAATTAATAGAACTTCCAAGGACAATGGGATTCCTTGGTCTCCCAGTACTCCATTATCTGGAAGCTGCTGGACTTCTAGAATTTTTAATGGCCTTTTGAAGACCCAATTATGGTGTCATCTGAGAGACAGTATCTTGGGAAGGTGAACTGCAGCCCCATGGGATCTTTACGCTCTCCAAGAACCACCACTCCTTGGTGCTGCTTCACCCACAGCCAGAAAGAACACTCAGATTTAGGAACTAAGGGGCAAAAGTGAAGAGAAATAGTTCACATTTACACCTAATTACTCACTTGCAAATTTTCTTCCATCCCTTGAGGTGATTTACAGACAATATCCAAATAAGGAATATAATCACACCTCTATCTGGTAGAAGCAGAGGAAGAATGGACTGGAAATCACCCACTAGACCTGGCACTGGATGCAGGAAATAAACAGGCCTTGGTCCTACCCATCTGCAGAGATGGGAGAGGAGTTCAGGTTGTATGAGTGAAAGCGGTACCATGTTAGACAGGGGCTTTTTAATTTTTTCAAGCTTAAGTATGCAAAAAGGGAAATATGTTCATTAATCGGAAACAAAAGGTATGAACTATAATGGACATTTATTTTTGGTCATCTGATACCCCAAATTCTTATTACATTGGCTCTTTTTGGTTTAATACCATGACCACTGGGAAGCATCATTACAGAACCAGTCTTAGGGGAAAAAACTGGTTGTTAAACTAGTCTAAGAGTCTTTGGGCTTTGCTTACCTCCATTATGAGTAATGCAGGTGATTAACAGTCAGAGTCCTAGCAACAATCACAAAAAGAAAGGCCAGACTCATAAAACAAGCTACTAGTAATCAAAAGCTAGATTTACTTAGTGCTATTTAGGTTTCATAAATATCGAAGTTCTTTACAAGTCAAATGCTTTAGCTGACAACCTTCTTCTCACTCTGAAACAATAATTTTAATAACACAGTATCTCATAAATTGAACTTTCTTAGAAACGCAACCATTATGTTTTGCCTAACAGAGTGCATTAAATTAACGACTGCTAGATGTTTTTCATGAATACAAATGTAAGACAAGGCCCCTTACACTCAGGCAGCATGTAATCTAGAAAAGGAGAAAAAAGGTACATTATATAAATGTTATAATCATGTTTCAAACGAGGACCTATAATATAGGCATTCAATTGAAGGACAATCCAAAAAGCCTTAACAGAGGTGGCATTTGTATTGTTTTTGAAGTAAGACACTAGACACTTTGTTTTGGAGATTCAAACCTCTAATACCATACTTAGACATAACTTGAAATGATCAGATCACCGACTGGTTCCCCCAACCACAAGGGTAAACTCCTTAAAGGCAAGAACTAGGTATCCATTGTTCATTACTGTATCTCTAGAACCCACCATATTGTTCACACTCAACGAGTATTTTTTAAACTGAACAACAAAAGAGCATTAGAAAGACTGAATCCTATATAAGAAGTCATATGTATTTCTAAAACACAAGGCATAGAAAGGTAGGTAGGCTCCTTTATTACTCATTCATTCGACATGTTCCGGCCATCCACTATCTACCGGGCACAGTGAAGGGTTTCTGGACATCAACACTCGTTTACTTGTATATCTTTACTTTGTATAGCTCTAAACTTGAGGATCAAGTAAACGTATCATCTGATCAGGTGATAAAGGGCCTATGGAAACATAAATTTGAAATTACTGAATCAAATTTAGGAGAAATATTATATGGCATTAGTTCAATTCTATTATATACATGAAGTTGAGAACCAAACAGAATAACTGATTTGTCCAAGAAACTATGG
This sequence comes from Neophocaena asiaeorientalis asiaeorientalis, assembly GCF_003031525.2. Taxonomy (NCBI): domain Eukaryota; kingdom Metazoa; phylum Chordata; class Mammalia; order Artiodactyla; family Phocoenidae; genus Neophocaena; species Neophocaena asiaeorientalis. The sequence goes on along the minus strand of NW_020174698.1, from coordinate 4,609,940 downwards.
CTATTTAAGTAGAAGAGCTGGGATTAGAATATAGATTTCTTAGTTTCTAAAACAGTATTTTTCAGTGTGCTAAACGGGCTAAAAGTAAAAGGCTTTTAAAAAGATCATTTCATAATCCAGGTGTATGATAGTTGCCAAAGCAAACAAAGGAAAAATAAGTCTGTGCTAACTTGGAGTAACTTAATAGGAGTTGAGCTGAGATGCTTAGGTGTTGCAAGTCATGTTCAAAGTACATTTCAAGTCCCACCAGTGGACCACAAGGATTCTTCCGCCCTACTGAAGTTGATCAGGAAATAAACACCTGTCCTTTCTTCAGGTCTTATGAACTGGCAAGATTCCAGAGACATCAATTTACATATGACCAGTATTACCCTCTTACATCAGGGTCAGCCATTTATGACCTGTCGGGGCTTCCAGCCTAGTTTTATACAGCCCTCCAGCTAAGAATGGTTGTTACGTTTTGAAAGGGTTAACAAAAAACAAAACAACAATGAATACACAAGAGACCATACGTGGGTAGCAAAGCCTAAAATGTTTACTATTTGGCTCTTTATAGTAAAAATTGGCCGATCCTTGTCCTAAACTAGTAAAAATTCCTAAAACTTTGTATTCACAAACTCAATTCAGTATGGTACTTGAGTGTACTAAGTACTCACTATGTTGTCTGTTTCACACAAAACTGAACAATGCTGCAAATCTTCCACTGAACATGCATGTATACTAGGTTGGATTTCTGCAGTTTTCAGAAAGAATGTTACCAGTACATCATAGGTGCTGGCCTGTATGGGTTATTATTTTCAATTGCTGCTCTTCTCACATTAATTTAGAAACAATTATGGTTACTTTTTCATTGTATTGGATGAACATTTTTGTAGAGTAACTATGTCGTTACCAATCTATTATTTTATTACCCTCCGGTTTTTGACTATCTCCTAGTTTTAGGATAGTGGTCCAGAGGATCTCTTGCCTTACTCAAGTTGACCATGTTCAAAAATGTTTAAGCAAAATTAGTTTAGAGAAAGAGAGAGAGAGATAAAAAAGAGGTTTCTAGGTAGATGACAAGCAGGATGGTGATCTGGAAAAACTGATAATCATTCCTAGCCTCTTCCAGGTCATGTCTACTGGGTTTCATTTCATTACTTCGCCTGGGATACTGTGAATTTATGAAGCAGTCATATTCATTTTTATTGGCATATGTCTAATTTGAAAGAAAAAAACCCTGTGAAACATAAAAATTAAGGAACAAATTTTTTACATAACCATAAACAGTTACTTGAAGAAAAATTCACCTGATACTGATAAACTGAGATAGGATTAAATCAAGATGCACCTCTACAACAATAGAATGAACAAATTATTTTTGCATTATCTACAATCTGCACCTATTTGCACCATTACTTCTAGAGAGGTGACTTTACAGTATATATTACATTTTTCATGACGTAAAGATAACACTAGTTCCTACACATCTAGAAAAGGTGCATTATTATTTCCACAAAACCCAAACCATCCCCTTTCTGGCTCTTCATTATTTTCAGTACCAAACACCCATTCTGTTCCACGTGAGTCTGCTGCCATCTAGTGGATGATCTAAGGAAAAAAACGCTTCATAGCAAAGGGTATTTTTTTCTGCTGTACAACTGTAGGCAACAGTTGGCATCAGGGGCTGTGTAATGTCACCACCTGTCAGAGTGCCCTGGGGACCAGGGAGGATTATATCTGACCACTGAGAGTGGCTGGGCTTCCTGGGCCAGCCCTAACAGGCATGTGCGCCTTCAAAGAAATGTCTCCAAACAACGGAGAACAGAATACAACTACTTGCTCTTTTAGCACAAAATATCTGTTGCTCAACCCAAAATAATTCACAGTTGAAACTGTCAATCGTAGAAAAAAAATAATGGTTATTAAAACCCTTGGACAAGTGGTTTTGAGATTCTGACTTGGTCTCACCCACATCACACTGAGGAAGAAGAAGTAGAGTGTAACACTGACTGGCAAGAAGCCTGGGAGCCAGACAGTCTGATTTGGAAATCTGACCTCACTTCTTGCTGGCTGCTGACCTTGGGCAATTGACCTCATCTTTCCAAGCTATAACTGCCTCACCAGTCAAGCGGGGGGAGAATCACCTCTTCCTCAGTTATGATGAACTTCAACTGAGGACAATGTATGTAAGCACCTTGTACTGGAAACAGAAACAGTTCAATAAATGAGAGCAAACAGTATGAAGTGGCTTAATGTTTTTCTCCTGAAAGTCAGAAATGAACAGTAAGAATATTCTTATTAATATATATTAATGTGAACCATGCTGTAGGAGGGTGTTGAAACTTAATAAACTCTGATATAGTTATGAGAATTGTAGAGATAATGATAAATATCAACTGACACAAGACAGTTATAACCCCTAATTAGGAGCGAACTCAGCTACCACCTGACAGTGACATGTATACACACAAGTAAGAAACTGAACTAGAAAAAAAACCCAACTAAATATTAATAAAAACAAATTTTGTTTTAGACAATTCTTTCCTCACCTGTCAAACACTCTATCTATTTTAAAGGGTGGGTTGAAATATTACAGACGATGATATATATAAAAACATTTTCAAAATGGCACAGATTTCTGTAAGAACACGAGATGCTATTACTGGTAAGTTTACTATAATCAGAGTTAGAATCATTAGGTTGGGCTCATTACACAGTACAAGGTGCATAGGGTAATGTATCATGAGAAAATATATCAGCTAGTTGAAAGTAAGTTTCAACACAAAAAGGTTCTGAGATAAATAATCAAGTGAACTAGGTCCCAGAAAAGTATATTTTAATTCTAAAAAGCACATGTTAGGTAGAAAAACTCCTTAGAGAATCTGAAACAAAGCTACTAAAATAATTATGGGCTTTTTTCCAATAGGCTCTCTATCTCATGCTCTGTCTTGTGACCTGAATAGGGAGCTTATCTTCTCTGTGGGTAAAAGAACTGATGTGAACGGTGGGGAGGAAACTGAAGGATCTTCTAAAGGATGAGTCTTGAGCTGAGAAGCTCAGGTGAAGCCTGCGCCTCGGGGCCAAGCCTGCTGGTTTACTGCACCCTCCTTCCTGGCACTCCAACACTTGCAGGCAAGTCCTACTTCCATGAAGCAATCTCCCATTTAGAACACATTTAATTTTAAATTTCTCATTGGTTTTCTTTCCAAATACTTAGAGGGAGAAAGGCACACAGGCTAACAAGGTAGAAATTTAGGGCATTTTAAAGCTACTGTAGACTAATAAAGAGTTAAATCTAAAGTCATGATTCTTAAAAATGAACAAAGTGCAAAAACAAGCCATTTGAAAACTGTATGTAAACAGTACTTGGGATTTCTAAGATGGCCAGAACACTGCAAGCTCTGTCTTAGCAAAGATGTTCAGTCCTAACATCTTATCATGTGGCCCTGCTCAGCTGACCGGCTCAGAGAGAGTCGAGTATTGGGAGTAACAGAGGTCAAGAGGAGGACGTGGCCCCTTGAGTAGGTGATCTGTGTACTCAGCTAACACAGGGGGATTTGCCAGCGGGGCAGCCTTACTCCTTGCGGTTCTCCAGCCTTCCTGAGCCCTTCTTGGCCCTCCTCACCTCCTGGATGAGTTTCCTTCCTGTCATCCACCGGATGGCCCGACAGTCTGCTCCAAAAGCAGCCTGAGTATTAGCCATGTGAGGAAGTTCACCTCCAGCTCATATGGCAGTGATTCCTCAACTGTTTATCTCAGTCCGAATTTCTAATCAGTTTTGTTTTGTTTTTTTGCGGTATGCGGGCCTCTCACTGTTGTGGCCTCTCCCGTTGTGGAGCACAGGCTCCGGACGCGTAGGCTTAGCAGCCATGGCTCACGGGCCCAGCCACTCAGCGGCATGTGGGATCTTCCTGGACCGGGGCACGAACCCGTGTCCCCCGCATCGGCAGGCGGACTCTCAACCACTGCGCCACCAGGGAAGCCCTCTAATCAGTTTTATTTGCAAGGCCCTGCTGCTCACGTTTTTGCTAAAACACTGCAAATGGATTTCTGCTTCCTATAGGAACATGGTACAAGTTTTTTCCTGAATCTTCCCTCTTCTTCCCTCCTCAAGCCATATAGAACAGAGAGGCGGGAAAAAAGAAAACCCATGTAAGCTACATTTTCAGAGAAATTAAGACCACAAAAGAATTCTCAAAAACATGTACATGTGGCCAGAAGAAACAGAAAAGAGCAGATCGTGAGTGGGAAGCCATGGGGATGGGATAGGAAACAGGGGTGTTGCAGAGGAGAATAGGGGAGGCAGAGCGCCAAAATGTCACTAGCAAGTGTGTGCCACCAGGAGATGATGGTGATTCCCAAGGGGGACCGGGGCAGGGCTGAGCGAGGTGGAGAGCAGAGGCTTGGACCATGCTCGGGGCCCCTGGCTGCTCATCTCTGAAAGTGTCACCTTTCCCTAAGAGGAAGGGGATGCCTTATGCACTGGGGAACCAATGGAGTGACAGGGGGACGTCTGGACTGGAGGGGGAACTGTCCTACGTCAGGCTAGGTTCTGAGAGGCAGAGAGGGAAAGAAACAGTGCCTCAGGGCAGTGCAGAGAGGAAGGAGCCCGAGGGCACAGCCTGGGCACCCTCTCCCTTCACAGCTGTCTCCTGCCAGGAAAAGCAAGCTCACTCCACTGAACAACCACCAAGAGAACAGAAAGAGCAGCCATGCAAAAGATTATATAAAACTGTGGAAAAGAACAGCAAAACTCGCTACAAAGAAAATGCAGCAGGAAAAAATGTTGCCACGGAAGTGGATAAGGTGAAAATTATAACCCAAAATAGCACCCTTTTTTTTTGTTTTAACTCAGTGAGGCAATTGCCATTTTAAAGGAAAATCACAAAACAGCTCATAGACAAGATGGCCAGATAATAGGCAGCAGCGAAGCAGAAACTCGAGGAACTCAGGGAAGAAAAGAGAAAGACAAATTCAGAAATGAAAGGAAAGATCAGACGCACAGAAAGCATGAGCCCCGTTAACAGCTGTTGCCATTTTGGGTTGCTCAGGCCACAGCCCTTGAACTGCTGATGGCTTTAGCTCCTAGCTCACTGTCACTGTCACATCCTCTCTCAACTCCTAGTGATTTCAATACCCATGCTGATAACCCTGCCACCATCCTGGCCTCATTTCTTTGCACGCTTTTCTCCAAATGATCTTGTCCTCCACCCTCCCATAATCACACACTCCAAGATCTTACCAAATGTCTTCTCATTACCAGCAACCATAACTCCTCCATAACCTTAGTTTCATACACACCACTGACAAATCACCACCTCCTGTATGTCTAGCTCTCTCCCACTGGCACCCTGACCCAATGAGCCTCTGACCCACCCAGGACCTAGCATCCTTTGGTCCTGCCACTTTCCCTCGCATGACCTCCCCTTCCCGCCATGTCTTCGCTTGCCTCCTGACCCAATTTAAACGCCACAGTCAGCTTAAATGTCATCATCTTCACTCTCTTGCTTATATCCCCTCAAGCTGCTCTCTCCACTTACCTTAACCACTTGACAAATCCAAAACTCTAGTTAGGACCAACACTGTGCTTCCTCTATTATGTGACTGTGCCATACGTCATTTAACCAAACCTCTGTTAAAAGAGAATTTATCCTAAGCTTATAGGTTTAAAAGTTGGGGAACTTAACCATTTATGCTGTCTCTACAAATGAATCCTTCTGAGTTCTATTACACAGAGAGAAAATAAAGTGTAATGCTGACTAGATGAGAACATTCTCCTACCTATGTATCGACTTTCCATTTATTTACATGCTCAAAAGGCTGGTTCTACCCAGAGTTGAAGCCTGAGTTCTTACGATAGGCTGTAAGGCACCCCCCAGCGCCACCCCCAGCCCCTACTCTCCCCTCTCTGTGCTCTGCACGCACTGACCCCTCCTCCACTCCTCCAACACCCAGGCAGGCTCCCACCTCAGGGCCCCTGTACCTGCTATCCCCCCATCTAGAACATTCTTTCCCCAGATACTGAAGGGTGCATTCCCTTACTTCCTTTAAATACATGTACAACTATCATCTCCTCAGTAAGGCCTATCCTGGCTCCCTGTGTATCCCATTTAGAAATGCAGTCCCCTCTCCAGGATACCAGATCCCCACTGTTACGTTTTCGTCGGGGTGCTTCCCATAACACTTAACACCTCCTTCCAATACACTAGTTACTTATTTATTTTGTCTGTCTTCTCTCACTAAAGGTTAGCTCCATAAAGGTAGGTATTTTGCTTGTTTTATTCACTGAAATATCTCTGGCATCCAGACGGTGCCTAGCACATCACAGATGCTTAATACTCATGGTATGAATGAATGCACATAAATGCACAATGACCTGGTACAATATAAAACATGATCCAAATGCATAGTGTTATGTGAATCAGACTGTCCTGGGTTCAAGTGCCAGCCTCTCCATAATAGTTATATGAACTTGAGCAAGTGACTTAACCACTTCAAACCTAAAATTTCTCATCTGACAGCATTGGCCAGAAGATCAAATAACAATGTACAAAAAACAGATTCAAAATACCAAATATGAGGCACAGAGTAAACAGTCAGCAAAGAGAGCTAAAAGATACTAACCTACATACATATCTTCCAGAATGAGATTTTTTGTTTTCAGAATGAGACTTCCGAGTAAAGCAGGGTGTACAGGCAATACTCTACAACTAAAGTCACTGGATGCATTTGGGCCATGCTGCCCAGCTCTCCTCCCCCACCTCAGCAGAAAGGCAGTGCTCTGAGCACTGCCAAGTAAACAGGCCTTAGCTGGATTTTTAGCTAAAGGCTTCCACATTCCCCAGTAGAAAAATAATAATCCACAGGCTACAAGGGGATCTTGGTGATGTCTGCAGGCATTCTCTTGGGACGTTAAATGGGATGAAGAACAAACTATTCCAGGGAAGTTGGTGGCCATACTCAATATAAGTAATATGCTACTGCAACAACGGTTTCTTCAAATAATGATCATGATAACGACACTATAACAAGAAAGATGACTCGAAAAGGAAATGCTCCAAGACTTACAGAACACCATTTTGTATGACCGTTGGTTTCTTCCAAATCAATTGATATGCAAACCAATTAATAACTGCTTTAAGAAAACACCCAGACTGGAGTAAGTATAAACGGCAATATACTCTTTAATGAAAAATATTGCTTATTAATTGGTGAAAAACAACAAAAAAGTGTCAAAGAGATGAGGACAAGAATTGTCAAAACCATTCCACGAAACCAAAACTAAACAGCCCAGCCTGAGTTTTGTTGTCCCGCTCTCACACCAGCACTGAGACAACTAAACTGTACGCACAGGGAGCATCACAGGGCAGCTGAGCAGCAGTTACACAACTGACCACGAACTTTATTTAATAAGAGAAGCCACTCAGTAATACAATTACTGAGCATACTGAATTTATTTATAGTGGAAAAAGCTAATAATAGTTAAATTAATTTTTAAATAAGAGTCTGGAAACATATATATGAAAATCTTTATGGTATAATCAGCACCACATTTTATTTATACAGAACTCAGAGGAAGGATTCATTTGGGAGGCAGCATAAACAGCAAGCTCCTCAACTTTTTTTTTTTTTTGCGGTACGCGGGCCTCCCACTGTTGTGGCCTCTCCTGTTGCGGAGCACAGGCTCCGGATGAGCAGGCTCAGCGGCCATGGCTCACGGGCTCAGCCGCTCTGCGGCATGTGGGATCTTCCCGGACCGGGGCACGAACCCTTGTCCCTTGCATCGGCAGGAGGACTCTCAACCACTGTGCCACCAGGGAAGCCCGCTCCTCAACTTTTAAACATATAATTTTAGGATAAAATGTCCATTAACAGAGGTTTGACTTCTGAGCAGTTTCTCAGAGCTATCTGAAATGCTGTCTCCTGGGCTACAGTCCTCATTTTGCCCCAAATAAAACTTAACTCACAACTAAAAAACAAACCAAAAAAAAAACCGAACAAAAACAAAAAAAACACAGATGTTTGAGATGTATGGCAAATTCATATAATAACAAATTATGCAAGCAACACAGAAGAGAGAAAAAACAAGCAGCAAAAAAAAAAGGTATAGTATTATCCTATTTTCATTAAAAAAGAAAGAAGGTAATTATGTATAAATATTTCTGGAATCATTTAGATTTGCTACTAAAGAAAAGAGTATGCAAGTTGACTTTAATGCTGTTTTCTTCAGGTTGCCATTGAGGAAAAGCACTCTGACAGGTAAGTGATTTTGGCAGATAAGTGCTGAAAAAACAACTGATGTCACACTGTCAGTCCTGACTTATCTTTATGATCATTCTCAGTAGTTGCTTCAAATAGAAGCAAATCTTATAATTAATGCATGTTTAATAAAGGTATTTCTATATTATTATGCATTAACTATTCTTCTTAATGTGCTATTTAGTAAATGAAAACATCTTTTGGAATCTTGAGTTTTTCATAAAAGTCAAAAGAAGTTAAAATAAATCTCTCTTCTTCCATTCTGTATCATGTGATCAAGAATATCTTCCTAAGCACAGGAGTGCACATTACTTTTGAAATACAATTAGTTACAACAAACTGTAGAATCTCGGGATTCAAAAGCAAACTTCACCATTATCTGGGTTTCCCATAACTTTAAATCCCAGTGCATCATGCCAAGGAATGCAGGGCTGTATTTAGTTTGTGAGGCCTGCCATAACAAAATACCACAGACTGGTAGCTTAAACAACAGAATTCTATTTTCTCACAGTTCTGGGCGGAGGCTGGAAGTCTAAGGTCAAGGTGCCAGTGGGGCTGGCTTCTCCTGAGGCTTCTCCTTGGCTTACAGATGGCCTCCTTCCCACTGTGTCCTCATGTGGCCTTTTCTCTGTGCCTGGGCGTCCCTGGTGTCTCTCCTCTTCTTGTAAGGACACCAGTCATACTGGATTAGGGCCCCACTCTTATGACCTCACTTAACCTTAATTTCCTCTATAAAGGCCCTATCTCCAAATTCAGTCACACTGGGGGTTGGGACTTGAACAATACAAATTTTGGGGGGGACGAAATTCAGTGCATAACAAGGACCCTGACAGTGCTTATGTGAGAGGAATGTTAAAAAACAGTACTAATGAGTAAAAAGATACCTGTTAAGTATGTTTGACCTAAGCTCAAACACCTGTATGAATGAGTAACTTGTACCAGTCCACAGCATCCTTGGAAAGCCCTGCTGGAAGGACCACTCATATTTGCTGCAACTTCTTTCTACTCATCTCTTAACTGCCCTCCTTAATATCATACAGAAGGAAGGGTGACCCTCTTCCACCTGACACCCCTTCAATTATTTGAAGCAGCAATCCTAGCCCCCCTAGAAGTGTTCCTAGTACTTCCAAATGCCACGTGTATCAAAGTGTGATTTCTGTACCCTTCTCATTCCCCTCTCTTTCCATTATTCACATTCAACAACTGCTTCTTTTTCAGAACTGGGCTCACAGAAAGGTAGAAAGGTAACGTGCCTTTCCTTTAAGATTTTTCTTCTTTTTTTTCCCCCATGTCATCCTTCTGCAGGGGCTATGCTAATCGTCTGTGTATTGTTCCATTTTTAGTATATGTGCTGCTGAAGCGAGCACTAAGATTTCTTTATATAACTTGTTTCTTCCTCATTCAGGTGATTTTACATTGCAGTCAGGATTTCTGAGAGCTTCCCATCTTCTCAAACCATGTTCCTTCCCTCCAGTGTCACATCTTGGAATCACAACATTCTCTTTTTTGAAATTTTCTATTCTATCCTTCATCATCCAATAAATCCTTACTAGCACCTGTATGCAAAACTCTTGAGGGATATAATTCTGCATAAAGGTACGATCCCCAGCCACAGAAGAGATTACAGACCCTGGTAGTTAAGGGGAAAAAATGCTGGCACTTAAAAAAAATTATAAAGATGAAATACAAAAGAATTCACAAGCCAGCATCTCATCACCAAATGAGTGAGGGGAGATTGCTGCCATAAGGTCAAAGGAAAGAAAAGAAATAAACTTACAATGGTTACTACATGCGAGGCACACTTATCCCTACTTGCTGAAAATAGATAAATGTAGTTTAGATACATTGGGTAACCTACTTGAGGTCATTCACTCCAATTTTATTAAGGGCTGACTCATGGCCAGGCACTGTTCTTACAATACAAACAGAGCTGTGAACAAGGTATATTAAGCCCTTTCTCTTCAGGAGCCTAGTAGGGAATGCAGAAAATAAGTAGGCAAATGTCGTAGTTTAATTTACTGATCAAAGGCATTACAAAAACAAACTGGTTGGGCTTCCCTGGTGGCGCAGTGGTTGAGAGTCGGCCTGCCGATGCAGTGGACACGAGTTCGTGCCCCGGTCCAGGAAGATCCCACATGATGCGGAGCGGCTGGGCCCGTGAGCCATGGCCGCTGAGCCTGAGCGTCCGGAGCCTGTGCTCCGCAACAGGAGAGGCCACAACCCTGAGAGGCCCGCGTACCGCAAAAAACAAACAAACAAACAAAAAACTGGTTAATGAGAAAAAGAATGAGTGGAGGAACAAAAATGATAGGTCAGGGAAAACATCTCTAAGGATGTGACCTCTGGGCTAAGACCTAAAAGCCGAGGAGGAGCCAACCGTGTGAAGATTCGGGAAGATGTCTCAAGCAGAGGAAAAGTAAGCGCAAAGGCCCTGAGGAAAGAAGGAGCTCAACTGTTCAAGCAGCAGAAAGGCAGCCAACGTGGCTGAAATCTGAAATCTTGCAGCTGCAAAGGGGAGAGTGGTAGGAGTTGGCAAAGGGGGGCAGGATCAGATCTGGAGGGTGTTGTGAGGTATGGTGGGGATTTACATCAGATTGTGAGTGCCACGGGAATCACTGCAGAGTTTCCAGCTGTGAGATGGCATGGTCTGACTGATTGTTCACCTGGGCTATAGTATGGAGAATAGACTGCAGACAGGCAGGAATGGAAGCAGGGAGAATATTTTGGAGGCTACAGTCATGCCGAGAAGAAAGAGCAGCAGCTGGGACCTGGGTGGTGACAGCAGAGATGGAGAGAAACGGACAAATTTTTCAGGGAGAACCAACAGGATGTACACTTAGGTTGCAAATGGGGAGCAAAGACACACAGTACTAGGGATTGGGGCTGTAACCAACGGTAAGAAAATTCATGTTCAGGACAGAGGCACGGAGATGGTTCACATATAGGAGCAGTGAGGGACAGAGCTCCCTGGAGCATATTTTAAAGTTTTAGTTCATAAAACAAACAGAAAATGTTCACTCACATTCAGTCATAAACAGCACTCGTGTTCAGTCATGTAGGAAAAATCACCAGAGAGAAGAAAGGATGGTTGTTCTCTGTTCAAGTTCCCTTGGATATGACATTAATTTCCACTCCTAGCTCTGTTCTATGTCAACACCTTAGGCATGAAGAGAATCACAACAATGAAATGAAAGCTATTGAAGCTTTTCTCCTCAAGGGGAAAAAATTCAACCAGGTATTTTCAGACGTGTGACGTCAGAAGTAGATATAACAAAGGGCATTTTGGGGGGGGGGAGGAGAGGAGGGAAAGAGAGAGAGAAGAACACGTTTTCAACTCCTTTCCCTCTGTAAACTGCCTTCCTGTCCACCAGACCACCCCAGGAAACAAAAGGTAACACCTCCAATTCCTGGGTAAATACACAGTTCTAGTCAATTCATTAACTTCTCAGGACTGGAGTTCTTTTTTTAAAGAAAATTTGCCCTGGCAACCAAAAAGGAGAACTCAATGGTACTAGCTTCCCTTTTCTGCAGTCATGTGTTAAGGTGCAAAACTAGTGTCCCTTTCACCAGACTGTAGTTAAAAGAACTGCATTCATTCTCAAAAGTATAACAACAAAAGGGCTCAAGCTTTTGTAGAGATTTTATTTTTCTTCTCAAAGTCCTAAGGACCTTACAGGGACAAGAGCCAAGCACTGATCCTGCCTAATAAACAATAAAAGGACGCACACAGAATGAGAAGCTAATTGCAACACAGAGAAACCAATAATATTTACTTCACATCTAAAGAAGTCTGTGTTGGACCAACAACTTTAATCTATAGGAGATAAACGATAAAAAATAAAACAATTAAGATTCAACACAGACCTTTTTCAGTCACCTTCTCTTAACCTTTATAACATGGGCTTAAGTTCACACATTTTATGCCCCCCTAAAAAGTTCTGACTTCTCAAATCTTCCGGAACACACACATAAGCACATATGACATATCATGCATATTTCTGCTAAAAAGCAGAAAACTTCTGCACTTACACATTCCGCTGAGTATATTTTATAAAGTTACCAATGGATCTATTGGGTTCATTTTCCAAAGGCTAGCTTTTAGCCACTCTCTATCTTCCTTTTTTATTCTTTTTTTAAAATACATTTTATTTATTTATTTATTTTGGCTGCATTGGGTCTTCGCTGCTGCACACGTGCTTTCTCTAGTTGCTGCGAGCAGAAGCTACTCTTCGTTGCAGTGCACGGGCTTCTCGTTGCGGTGACTTCTCTTGCTGTGGAGCACAGGTTCTAGGCACATGGGCTTCAGTAGTTATGGCATGCGGGGTCAGTAGATGTGGCTCGTGGGCTCTAGAGCACAGGCTCAGTAGTTGTGGCGCACGGGCTTAGTTGCTCCGCGGCACGTGGGATCTTCCCAGATCAGGGCTCGAACCCGTGTCCCCTGCATTGGCAGGCAGATTCTTAACCACTGCACTACCAAGGAATCCCTCTTTTACATTATTCTTTAAACCAATACTCAAATGCCAGAGTTCTCATTAGCACTGGTAAGATTTACTATAATACATACGTATGGGGAAATTTTATCTCAACGACTGTGTTTCATGGTCAGCTGTGGTTATTTCTATCAATTTCCTGCAATTCATAACTTAGTTACTTCTGACATGATTCACTCCAGAATCCCTTGTGACCGCAACTCTCCCACCTCCTAATACTTAGATATGTAACTCTTAGTGGAACTCCACTTGTAGCTAACTTGTGAATAACTGTTTCCATTACGGGAGTTTAAAAGCATGCATGATGGGTCCAGATATGGCAACTGGTTTCTTAATAACAAAGAGAATAATCCTGCATATGTCAGAAGAGCTTTCAGGATTTTTTACAACTTTAACTTGGTTAAAATTATAGCCTGTTAAAGTTGGTACAGACCATAATCCGGCCCACAGAAAAAATATATAAGAAAATCATGTCTTGGAAGGTAAAACAACTTACTCAGGCCACAATGCTGTTGGATGTGATTTCGGGAAACGAGCAAGCACGCACATACAGCTTGCCTAATTAGAAACTTTTCCTATTGTCCCATTGATTTTCTTAGCTCAGCTATATTCTGGAAGTCTGATTCTAATCAGGGAATTGCAATATACATCACAGTGGGACACACTGAAATTTAAGACTATACATGCCAAAAGTTGGCAAGGATTTGGAGCAACACAAAATCTGATACCGTGGCTGGTGGGAGTACAATCTGGAACCACTACTTTAGGTAACTGTTTACCTGTATCTACTACAACTGAACATACACATATCCTATGACCCAGCAACCCAATTCCTAGACACACATATGAAATAAAAGAACATACAAGAATGTTCAGCATTGTCCATAAAAGCAAAAAACAAAACCAAACAAAGCAAAAATACAGAAACACTCCAAATGTCCACCAACTGTAGAAAGAATAACTAGATGTGGTATACTCGAATACAGTAATGAAAACAAATGACTGACAGCCACCTGCAACACAGATGAACTGCACAAACCTAATGGGAGAAAGAACTTCAATATAAAACATATTTCTTGATTCCATTAGATAAAGTTAAAAACTAGGAACATTAATCAATGACATTAGAAGTCGGGACACTGGTTACATCTGGAGAGTATGGAGGGGGCTCTAAGCATGAGAAGGGCTTCAGGGGGCTGGTAATATTCTATTTCCTGACATGTGTGGTGTTGTAACATAACTCACTGAGCTATATACTAATAATTGGTATACAACTCAATATATATAATATGCTTCTATTTTTTTTAAAGTTAAAAAAAACCCAATGTTTAATTATGTGATGGATTTCAATATATTTATCTGCTTCTTTCAAAAACACGAGTTCTTTCTGTGTGTTCCGTGTGTCCCAAATCCATTTTTCTGTATTGTGTGTGTCTGTTCCAGGATGACGGGCCCCTGTGAAATACCCTACCCTGGTTCACCTCATATAATAGGCTCAGCATTTTCAACCCACAGAGGCTTGCTTATCCTTGTCCTATATGTCACAGGTAGGAGCCTGTCTCAAAAAAAAATACAGACAGATGTTAAAGGGTAAATGAAGGGGATATGGGGATATATGTATGCATAAAATTGATTCACTTTGTTATACAGCAGAAACCAACACAACGTTCTAAAGCAATTATACTCCAGTAAAGATGTTTAAAAAAAAAGGTAAATGAGTGTATATCTCCTTTCCACATACTCCTAATGAAAATGGTACTTTAAAAAAAAACCTTGAGAACTAAATCTGAAGTTTGAGAACTAAATCTAAGCATGTCTTTGATGCACTATGATCTTCTAGACCTTGGATAACAATCAGTTTTATTTAGATGTCAACTCCAGTCTATTGGGAATGGTTGCCTGGAGCACTGGGTTGAGAAAGATTTAATGCTGTGTCAGGGCCAGTGACAGAGAATACTGTCAATGCCAGGGCAAAGGATGGAGCACAGACACCTTGCCGACTCAGAGTCAACAGAACACTTTCTCCCCTAGGATAAAAATAGTTTCTTAACCGTTTTAAATGCTCCACAGAGAAATCTCTAATAAAGTTCTAATTTATAACATCTGTTTATTACTTATACTTAGAAAGTGATATTATTTAATACAATTTTACTTCTAATATATTTTACATTTATGTATTTATAGTATTTAAATATTTTGTTTAATATAAATTACATTATTGTAATGTGGTTTAAATACTTCACAAGTAAAGCAAATCAACAAGACTATAGGTTATTTTTTTAACAAAAAGTAGTTTAACAGGAAAACAAAACCACTTAAGTTTAAAAACATTTTGTTTCATCTATCCTACTCTTTGCAAAACAGAACTGCCAGAATACTATTTTAAAAACTCACAAAATTCCAGTCTTACTAAATGTTATTCTTGGGTTCCTCCAAGAATCAAAAATCTTTTGATTGCTATTTTTGGTATAAATTAAACCATACAACTCAATATATTTTTGGTATAAATTAAACCATACAGCTCAATATTTTACAAGTTTTCGTTGATCTTAATCAAAGCTAAAATGAAAATAAACTTTTCCCACTGCAGTACTCAGGAAGACTTTAGCTTTAGTTGAACAGATGCACATATTCTAAGTCCAAGGGGATTACCTTACTTACAGCACCTTCTCTTTAGATTTCTTTTGTAAAATTTGTACTGACACAAATTCAAAAGATGCAAATGCAGTGTGAAGAGAAGCACCTAATGTGGTGCAAAGTACCATCTTATTCAATCACATCCAGTATTATTAGTATTTCCAGATGTAGAAAAAAGTGAACTGAAATTTCACACTTCTCCCTTTCACTTCCATGTGATTTCTGCATAGCCCTTATCAGTAATGCACACTGGATGGTAGGTTAGATTTTTAGCAATAACTTGCTCTACCGAAATCTAAACTTCCCATCATTTAAACATTGAATCTTAGAATTAAAAATATACATCGTGATGACTGGTTTCACTAAATTCATGAACCCAAACCTCAAATGAGTAATCAAACTGCCACACAACACTTCTCTGCTTCCCTGGTACATCCATTCTCTCAACTGTCAAAACTACAAGTAATGCACCTTCTCTTCTTTCCATAAACTTCTAACAACTTTCCCTCCCATTCTCTATCTGATGCCTTTGCCTATTTTATTTAGAAACACTCAGACAGACACTTTCCATCTTTACCCATCACACTCTGCACCAAATCTGTACAGTAGATAAAAGGCAAATCACTCATTAGTGGTCTATTCCCCATCGCTTCTCACCTTCAAAGACAATTCTTTTGCAAGTATACTCTCACTAGAGTCTCTCTTTTGTAGTGGAAAAAATGTACCTTTTCTTTGACCCTCTTCCTATTCCCATGGTAGAATCTACTAGTTGCCTCCTAAATACTGATTTCTCCTTTCTCTCTCATTTTTAGTGAGCACATTGCAATACAGCTAAAAGATGCTTTCAGCTTTCCTAGTAGTGGATGTAGCCATGTGACTGTCTAAATTCTGGTCAAGGGGCTTCCCTGGTGGCGCAGTGGTTGAAAGTCTGCCTGCCGATGCAGGGGACACGGGTTCGTGCCCCGGTCCAGGAAGATCCTATATGCCGCGGAGCGGCTGGGCCCGTGAGCCATGGCCACTGAGCCTGCACGTCTGGAGCCTGTGCTCCGCAACGGAAGAGGCCACAACAGTGAGAAGCCTGCGTATCGCAAAAAAAAATAAAATAAAATAAAAAGAAATAAATTCTGGTCAATAATATATTCAGAGGTGAGTAGGATGCTAGGAAGTCTCTTTAAATGGAAGAGGTCAGTCCTTCTGCCTCCTCTCCATATACACTTGGAACGTGGATAGGAAACCACCTTTTTTTTTTCTTTTTTTGAATTATCAAAATTTGTGAATCATCTTTTTTCTCTTAATTAAAAAAATATATATTTTTACCTTTTGACCCCCCCACTTCACCCATTTCTCCCACCCCCTACCCCTGACAACCACCAATCTGTTCTCCATACCTATGAACTTAGTTTTTCTGGTTTGGGGTTTTTTTTTAGATTCCACGTATAAGAAAGATTATATGTTATTTGCCTTTCTCTGACTTATTTCACGTAACACAATGCCCTTGAGGTCTAATCATGTTATTGCAAATGGCAAGATTTCATTCTTTTTCTTTTAATGGCTGAATAACATTCCATTGTGCATATCTATCTATCTATCTATCCATCCATCCATCCACCCACCCACCCACCACATCTTCTTTATCCATTCGTCTATCCATGAACTCTTAGGTAGCTTCCATATCTTGACTATTGTAAATAATGCTGTAATGAACATGGGAGTGCAGATACGTTTCCAATCTAGTATTTTTGTTTTTCTTTGATAAAAACCCAGGAAGAGTACTACTGGATTGTATGGTAATTCTACTTTTAATTTTTTGAGGAATCTCCAACACTGTTTTCCATAGTGGCTGAACCAATTTACATTCCCAACGACAGTACACAAGGGTTCCCTTTTCTCCACATCCTCACCGAACCTGTTATTTCTTATCTTTTTGGTTTCCTTTGTTGTGCAGAAACTTTTTAGTTTGATGTAGTCCTACTTGTTTATTTTTGCTTTTGTTGCCTTCACTTTTGTTATCAGATTCAAAAAATCATTGCCAAGATCTATGTCAAGGAGCTTACCACCTATGTTTTCTTCTAGGAGTTGTATGGCTTCAGGTCTTATGTTCAAGTCTAATCCATTTTGAGTTAATTTTGTGTATAGTGTAAGAGAGTGGTCCCGTTTCATTCTTTTCCATGTGGCTGTCCAGTTTTCCCAACGTGATTTATTGAAGAGACTATCCTTTTTCTATTGTATATTCTTGGCTTTGCTGTAAATTAACTGATGATATATACATGGGTTTAGTTCGGGGCTCTCTATTCTGTTTCATTGATCTATGTGTCTGTCTTTAATGCCAATACCATACTGTTTTAATTGCTATAGCTTTGTAATAGAGTTTAAAATCAGAGAGGGTGATGACTCCAGCTTTGTTATTTTTCTTCAAGATTGCTTTGGCTATTCAGGGTCTTTTGCAGTTCCATACAAATTTTAAGACTGTTTATTCTGTGAAAAATACCATTGTAATTTTGATAGGGATTGCACTGAATTTATAAATTGCTGTGGGTAGTATGGACATAATATTAATTCTTCTGATCCATGAGCATGGAATATCTTTTCATTTATTTGTGTCTTCTTCAATTTCTTTCCTTAATGTCTGATAGTTTTCAGTATACAACCTTGGTTAAATTTATTCCTTTCTGATACAATTATAAATGGGATTTTCTTAATTTCTCTTTCTGATAGTTTGTTATTAGTGTAGAGAAACACAACAGATTTTGAGTACTGATTTTGTAACCTGCAACATTACTAAATTTGTTTATTAGTTCCACCAGTTTTTTGATGGAGTCTTCACGGTTTTCCATATAATATCATGTCCTCTACAAACAGTGACAGTTTTACTTCTTCCTTTCCAGTTTGGATGCCTTTTATTTATTTTTCTTGCCTAAATGCTCTGTCTAGGACTTCCAATATTTCTGAATGAAAGTGGCAATAATGGGCATCCTTATCTTGTTCCTGATCTTAGAGGAAAAGCTTTTAGCTTTTCACCACTGAATATGATATTAGCTGCAGGCCCGTCACATATGGCTGTTATTACGTTGAAGTATGGCCCGTCACATATGGCTGTTACTATGTTGAAGTATGTTCCCTCTATACCCATTTGGTTGAGAAGTTTTATCATAAATGAATGTTAAATCTTGTCAAATGTTTTTTCTCTATCTACTGAAATGATCATATGATTTTTATCCTTCAGTTTGTTAATGTGGTGTATGTATATCACATGGCCTGATTTGTGGTCGTTGAACCAGCTTTGCATCCCTGGCATATATCCAGGGATTTATTCTTTCAAAGACACCAGTTTGCCAGATCCCATTCTCTGCTTTCATCTCATTCAGTCTGTTGGCAGCATTAGACACATGATGCCTCACTCATTCTTGAAACACTCTTTGAATTTCTGGAAACCCAGTAGAGCCTGATTTTCTTCTTACGTCACTGGTCACTCCTTCCCTGACTATGCTGTTTTCTCCCTGCTTTCCTGACTTCTGCATTTTTTTAAATGCTCCAACACTCTTCTCTGAACTCTACTCACTCCTTTGTGATTATTTTAGACCTATGGTTTTAAATACCATTTATATTCTGATGACACTCTGATCTCCAAATTCATATACCTAAACTAGATGTTTGACACCTCCACTTAGATGTTTAAAAGACACCTCAAAATTTACTTGGCCAAAACAAAACTCTCCCCACATCTCCTGAACTATAGTTCTTCCCATCTTAGTACATACTCACCACCATCCACTTGGTTGCTCAAAGCAAAAACCATGAAGTCATCCTGGTCTCCCCTCTCCCTCTCACCCCACCCCCGTGCATCAGCAAGCCCTGCTGTCTGTGCCTCCACAGTACATCCATCACTTCTCTCCATCTCCCTTGCTACCACCCTGGTGCAAGCCAACATCTCTCTCATCAGAGCCCTGCCATGGCCTGTGTGTTCTCCTTCTATTTCTTCAAAGTCTGTTTTCTAAGCAGCAGCCAAAGTAATCTTTACAAAGTGCAGATCTGATTGTGTCTCTTCCCTGCCTCTTAGAACGAAATTTAAGCTCCACATGGCCTCCAAGGTTTTAGGTGACCTGATTGGCCTCCTCTCTGATTTCATCTCCTGCCACTCTTGCCTCAAGTGCTGTGCTTCGGCCACACTGGATTTTTCCTATTTTCTGAACACCCTAAGCTCTGGACTGCTTTTTAAAAATACCAGCTGTGGCCTCCATCTAAATGCTCTTTCCCAGTATTTTCTCACTACCAGCCCCTTCTCTTCCACATTCAGAGAACCACCTAAGCTAAGGCAGCTTCTCCCTCATCACTTGCTCTCATCACATCACTCTCATTTTTTTTTCTTCATAGGGAATTATGTTGTTCATTAAATGTTTAAACCATCAGTTTCTCCTCACACTGGAAACTACAGGAGAACAGGACCTTGTGGATCTTGTTTACTGCTCGATTCTCAGGGTCTGAAACACTGACTAGCAAACAGTTGGTGCTCTATAAATTATTTGCTGAATGAATAAAGACTTAACATAAAAATGAAAAGTCATTTGTTTAACCATTATTCCAGTGTCTTAATTACAGACCTGAGAAATATCTCACTGCCATAGGCTGTTCACTTAGTAACAGGGACTGCACTGCTCCTGAGGTAGACGATTCTATCCCTCAACAACTAGGATTATTCAAAACCCCTTATTCCTTTCTCAAGCTGTTGCTTCCGTTCATCTGTGGAGGCCTCTGTGATCAAGTAGAGTACATTTCTTGTGTTTTAGACAAGACAGTTCTTCAAATATCCGAAGGTGGTGATTGTACCTTCTCAGAGTTAACAGTCCCAGTCTCCTTAACAGCTCTTCACAAGGCTGTTAAAAACAAGAGTTTCGGGTCCTGTCATCACCCTCCCATGTACTCCAAGACTGCCCCAAACCACGATGTAGTCACACACTTAGCTATCAACTATGCCATGAATATGCAACTGTGGTCCAATCTACCTCATATCATCTGGCTGGTCTCATGAACTGATCTCTTTCTGAGAGAGTGTAACCTGACTGAAGTTAACGCTTCCTTCCTTCCAGTTCAAGCTCACACACCATCTCCAAGATACACCTCCATGTATCTTTCACACCACTAAGTGCACAAGGCTTCTGTAATCCCCATGCACTACAGTCATTCCTCATCTTCTTCCCAGAATTCCCGACACCGTTTAGCTTCCCCAACACAGGATACCTGCCCTATCCTGCAGAAAAAGACCTCCTGGCCTCCTTTCTTGGATAAAGGTCCTGATTTTCCACATGTGCAAATTAAAATTATAATTTTCACACAAGTAGCCTGAGGCAGACTAGCACTATTTCTAATCAGCAGCAAGGGAGTCACAAAAAGGAGAGGTCCTTTTGGCTACCATGGAAACAATCTGAAGCAGGAAGAGCAAGGTGGAGCCAGCCAACGCTGGTGCCCCAGGACAAACTGGAACAATCCTTGACGTACCAATCCTATAGACCCTACTGGGGACAAAGTGATACCTCTATGCTATCCCCCTCCTTGCTCCTCCAAGGACAGCCAAAGAAAACAGGAGCTGCCCCAAATCAGGATAAGGGTTATCCTACACTGCTGTGCAGGTCAGCACTTTCTTAGAACTATCTATAATCTAGTTTTACTCCCTCTGCCTCCAAAACACACTGATATCTCATTTCAGTCATTCAGGCAGAGTAATAATTGTTGGGAAGTTAATGATTAAAGAAACACAGTTGGTCATCTGAAAACATTTCAGATGTTCCACAGTGTGTTTAGCATTCTGGTAAAGAGAGTAGCCTTAATGAAGTAGGCTGAAGAATAAAACTATACATATTAACACACTCTGAAAGAGTTCAGGCATGCCCAGAGGGCCAAAATACCGACCGCAAAATGACCGGAATAATCTAGGTATATGATTAGCTGTGATTCAGAAAGAAAAACTAAAAAACTCTATAGGTTCAAATCTGCTACAGGGATTTTTTTTTAATTTCTTATATATATTCTGAGGAGTACTGATAGTGCTTGACAGTGCTTCCCAGTGCCAAGCCTATGAGATTTCATCAAATCTCATTTATCTCATCTAGAACCTGACAGTTTTAATGCAAACCTAAGTATCTATCCTTTTAAATCTTGCTTTCATTAATGAATGTTTATCAGGTGCCTGACACTCTACAGAAAAATGCAGTTAAGTGTTACCTCTTCTAATATAACTACTCCTTATCTTTACTCTAAAGAGGTCTAGCCTTTTAAAATCTGCTCTTGGAGGGACACTAATTGTCCTTTTTTGAATCTCCACCAAGTTTCAATGAAGAATTGAAAACAAACAATGAAGTCAATTTAAAAACTCAACTCACAACATTGTGTGATCTTCTGGATGTTGGAAGAGATAAGCTGGGCCAGCTGGGCAGGGTCACCACCAATTCCTGGAGTGTAAGACATAGTTGATTTGCTTGTTCGCTAATTTCATCAGCTGTTTGTGGGCTGTGTAGTTTTCTAAGCAGTCACCTAAATAACATAAAAGAAAGGTCACATAATTGCATTTTTAAAGTTACTGGCTTACACTTTCCAAATTGTCGATCTGGGAGGTTACAAGTACAAATTTGACGATCCTACTAGGGTTGAAATCTAGCTCACACAAACACACTGTATGAGGAAGTGTTCCTCTTTCTTATTTATGTACTCTCTTAGGGGTGCTCTTCCATCTACATACACAAATACACCTACACACAAATGAGTCTCACATCCACATCTCCGAGTCACACTCTTAACTCTCTTTAGTGTCTATATGCCTTTGAAGCTATAGGAACTTGCCAACTGCCTTTTTAGCTGCCAGTGGAACTGGCAACAGGAAATCTCTACTTTGGGGAAGACACTTAGCATTTGGGCCTGCTACCAGGATCCAAATAAGATACTGCACATCCAGGGACCAAGAACCTTCCCACTCTATACAGAAGAAAGGTAAAGCCCCACTCTTGCATCTACAGGACTAGCATCAACAGATCAGATCCTTGCATCAGGACCACACAACCACACGATTAGCTGAGGCCTGCTCTCTCCCCCAAAGAGGGACTATAATCAGTCCTGTTGATTGCCACTTAGTATTGTAGCATTTCCCTCAAGGCTCAAAACTCAAACAAGTCTGGTCTAAACCTTCTCCTGTTTTCTTTTATGGTCTCCTTTCCCCCCCTTTAGAGAATCAACCAATCAGCTACAAACTACCAGTTTTCCTCATCCCTTTACTCAAGGGCCTAAATTTGAGAAAGTTCCTGCTGGTGAGATAACTAAGCTTCATTCATCCAAAGAGCTGCCACTGTTGGACTGGCTGGCATTTCCTTAGAGAAGGGGTGCAATGGTGATTCCCTCAGCTCAGTGCTGAGTGAAGAATGAAAAGAAACTGTGAATGATGGAAGAGAAAGAAAAATTCAACAAGATTAACTATAGCTAACTTATTATTTCCTAAGCGTTGTGTTTAGGACTTCCACATGTATTTTCTTAGTTGATTCTTCCACCAAGTTTATGAGGTAGGTACAACAATAATTATATGATTTTTCAAATGAAGGAACTGAAGCATAATGAGAATAAGCAACATGTTTAATGTAAGAAAAGAGCTAAAATTTGAAACTAAATCTTAGAGTCTATGTTTTGAAAACACAAAACCATATTGTTGCTTCCCTGTATAACAAAATTAAGGACAGGTGAGCCCACTCAATGTAGAAAAACCAAATTTATCACCTTTCTGCAGACCCTGTATGAAGTTTTGCTAAACCCACAAGGAAGATGAGGAATTCGGCTTGGGATAACTACATGCATGGATCAAGGTAACACTGCTGAATAGCTTACAGCTCTTCTCTCTTATTCTGCTAACAGTGATATCTAAAAGACAACAGTGGTTGGCTCTCCTGATGATGAGATGAGAAATAAAGGATCCAAATAACTGACTGTACTTTAAAGTATATGTATATAAACAGACAGATGGACAGCTAACTATAAACTGACTTAACAGTGTACGATCTTTGCACACAGGCTACATCAACCAAGTTATTCTGATGTCTGCTTTCCACATCGGTCTCCAGCACCTAGCCCAGAGCTAAGATGCACTAAAGTACTTTTGCTGTATACTTTCGAAAGCCCATTCAGAATTCCTAGTTTTATTGCTCAGAATAACGGTAACTCATTATCTATACCTGCACTATCAAGTGTTCAGATATCACATGTGTGGCCGCTGGCTAGGATAGCTCACGTATGGAACATTTCCATCACAGCAGAAAGTTCTATTGAACAGTGCTCACCAAAAATCTCAATAATTAGCTTGCTATGAGGATATATAAACACTATAAAGAGAAAGACGGGAAGAGGGGATCAAGGTGCAATACTCATACTAAGAATCTTCTCAAGACTGTTTCTAAAGAGCACAGATAAAAGAACAAAGGGAATTTTAAAAAGAAATCTTGAGTGTCAAACATTACCCCTAGTTACTACTGGACAGTGTAGAATCCTTAAGATTTCCATTAACATAAATCTCATGCTCTATAAATCCTGTGTGGATAAAACAACAGAAATAGTCAGTTTCACTTTCTTAATGGTGAGGACCAGCATAAAGCTCAGGACTTCCCTCCACCCTGTGCTCCAAAATGATAAGTTCCCAGAAGGGCAAGTTTTTTGTTTTCAGTTTTGATTTTTCTTTTTTTGGTCTATTTTGTGGACTGCTCTACTCTCAGCATCTGGATATACAATAGGTGCTTAATAAATATTTGTAGAATGAATAAATGTACCTATTTCCTAAGAACACATACCCAGTCTGAGGGTAAATATTACCATTTCTAAGACAGTGAACTCCAGGGCCTTCTTTCAGATCCAGGATGTCCTAGGCTTATCGCTGCCTTGGACTACTGCTTGGTGCCATTTCCTCTCCCTGCAGGGCGCTTCCCGTGATCTCCATGTGATCTGCTCCGCTTCCCCAGCAAAGTCTCATCACGTGCTAGAGAAGCATTTCATATTCACTTTGATTTGAAGTGAGAAGTCACCACTCTGTCACTCTGCTGATCTAACCTACTGCATCATAGTACTAATCACCATTTAAAATAATCTAGTTAGTATATCATTTATTATCTATCCCTACCTCTGGAACATAAACATGAGAGAGACAAGGCTATCTTTTTTTTTTTTGAATTTTATCTTTTTTTTTCATACAGCAGGTTCTTACTAGTAATCTATTTTATACATATTAGTGTATATATGTCAATCCCAATCTCCCAATTCATCCCACCACCACCATCACCACCCCTGCTTTCCCCCTTGGTGTCCATACATTTGTTCTCTACATCGGTGTCTCTATTTCTGCACTGCAAACCAGTTCATCTGTACCACTTTTCTAGATTCCACATATATGTGTTAATATACGATATGTTTATCTCTTTCTGACTTACTTCACTCTGTATGACAGTCTCTAGGTCCATCCACGTCTCTACAAATATCCCAATTTTGTTCCTTTTTATGGCTGAGTAATATTCTATTGTTTATATGCACCACATCTGCTTTATCCATTCGTCTGTCGATGGGCATTTAGGTTGCTTCCATGACATGACTATTGTAAATAGTGCTACAGTGAACACTGGGGTGCATGTGTCTTTTGAATTATGGTTTTCTCTGGATATATGCCCAGTAGTGGGATTGCTGGGTCATATGATAATTCTATTTTTAGTTTTTTAAGGAACCTCTATACTGTTCTCCATAGTGACTGTATCAATTTACATTCCCACCAACAGTGCAAGAGGGTTCCCTTTTCTCCACACCCTCTTCAGCATTTGTTGTTTGTAGATTTTCTCACGATGCCCATTCTAACCAGCGTGAGGTGATACCTCACTGTAGTTTTGATTTACATTTCTCTAATGAATAGTGATGTTGAGTAGCTTTTCATGTGCCTCTTGGCCATCTGTATGTCTTCTTTGGAGAAATGTCTATTTAGGTCTTCTGCCCATTTTTTGATTGGGTTGTTTTTTTAATATTGAGCTTCATAAGCTGTTTATATACTTTGGAGATTAATCTAAGGCTATCTTCTTGTAGAATCCACAGTGCCAGGGACATAGAAGATGTTCCATGAATGTGAGGGTGATCACTCTGCTAACAGACATGAGCAATCTCTACATAAACTACATTAACTGCATTCATTAGCTCAGCTCCTCCATCCATTAAACTATTATACTAATTGGGTTTAGTCCACAATACCGAGAATTATTTTTCACTCTTTCACACACACTAAACTTTCAAATTAAATAGAATTATGGCAAATCTTATTCAGACTTACTGCAGGTGTTTTATACAATTTTTCAGCCAGCAGCACCTGGCTAAAGTTTGCGATCATAACCAAAATTAAGATTGACTTTGAGATCGGGAGCAAAAGTAAAATATCTGAAGAAAAATGTATATGTCAATGAGTTCACATGGTATCATATTAACTCTGAAACTAGAGCATAATTCTTAACTAGTCACAAGTCTGAGACAACCTTCTCAAAGTGGCCTGCAAAGCAGAGGCATGTCCACATCACAAGACACAGCTGAACACTGCTATCGGTCTCTGCCCTAGGGGGATGATCAGGCCAACCCCCGAAGAAACGTCCACCTCCAATATTACTAAACAGCACAGCATTTCATAATCATTTCCTTTTCTTCCAGATCCCGAGCAAGCTTTAAATTATATATAATTATGGTCAGAATATGTTGATCTGAATTAAACAAAAATTAATGTATGTCTATAAGAACCAAGCAAATGTAAGAAACTTGAGAGTAAAAAAATATATAGCATTTGACGGGAAAGGCATTTTTGTTTCCTTTTTGTCTGAATTTAAAGAAAGTAACAACCTAAAAAACAAGAGGGGTGGGCTGAGGTGGGGTGGAGAGGCATCTTGGAATATTTTATGTAGCTGTAAAGGGCTTAATGCAAACCAACTAAGGACAGGTACTGAAAAGATCAAAGAAAGGTAGTGTGTCAAAGTCTCCAGGCCAAATAGAAAACCAACTACGATGAGCCTCCGAATAAACGTATACGGTTCCTCCACTATAGAAATATATATCTTAAGTTCTTCTATATTCGGGAGAAGAACTTTAAAGCGTGTTTTCTAAATCCGGGCCTTAAAAAGAGGAAGAGGTCAATTCGTGTCCAGCCTGAGGCAGAAGCTGTTCTCCTGAGCTGGGCC
>NW_020174698.1:4490306-4583172 GCF_003031525.2 Neophocaena asiaeorientalis asiaeorientalis | reverse complement strand
GGGAGGAGCGCGCTCCCGGCGCTGGGGCAGCGCCGGCCCTCCGACTCCCGAAAGCCTGCCGCGAAGCGCAGGGCGGCGGCCACCTGACAACGCGCACAAACAAGGTGGCGCGGCAGCCACGGGGACACGCGCTTTCAGGGCGCCCAGCCAGGGACACCCCCTCCAGAGACTCCTCTTACCCCGACCTCCTCGGCTTCCTTCTCCTTCTTTGGCCCCGGCCACCCAAGGGCCCCAGAGCCGCCAACAACGAGCCTCAGCTGATGGGTGGAGGCGCTGGAACGCCCACTGCGCATGCTCTCAATCCCTCCCTGGGAAGGAGGCGGGGATAGCCCTCCTCTTATTGGCCAGCGGGGTTGAGTGACAGAGGCCCTTCCCCGCCCCCTCTGGTTCTAAGCTAAGGAATAGGGGTTCCAGCAAAACTGCAAGGGAGGTGTTCTTTGAGGCCTGACGTGTAGATGGTGAACGCCTTAGCCTGCGTGTAAAAAAGAAGAGGAGGGAATGGAGAGCAGCTGTTTTCTTTATCAGGTGATGCCGGCCTCCCTAGACTCGTGTCTTCAGTCCACCCCATCAACTCACGCCTGTCTTGTTTCCTAACCCTTAACCTCAGTAGAACATATTCGCAAGTCCATTAAAAAATGTGAACGCAAATACGCAGTTCTAGCAGGAACAGTGACTGGAGTCATTTCCGTGTGCCCACTTAGTAACCAAGTTTTCGTAGCACACTCAAGTCATATGAAGCATCCTTGAAGGGCAGGAAGTAGTTTCAACAGGATTTGAAAAGAGCAGAGAATGTTCTCATGATAAATATTCAAACATAAAGTAATTGTTAGATAAAAAGCATCAGTTGCTTCAGGTGAGAGAAATACCAAATTAATTAATTAGGCCTTTGTCTGTATTAAGGCAATAATATTTTCTGAAAGGATCATCAGGACATCAAAAGTCCAGATGGACTAAGGTGGAAAAAAAAACTAAAGCCAGAATATTTTGAATTGGTACCACATGAGCAAATTCTAGTTTGTTTAGAATTATACATACATATGTGCATAAGTGAGTGAGGTCAACCAACGATAAGAAACACTTTAAGAGGCTCTCCGTTTATTTTTCATTTTTCTACTTTTAAGAGAGAAATGGGAACAAGAAAATTTTTCTGTTTCTCATTTTTTCCAGAAGAAAACTGTGGTATAAGTGTGGTAATAAGCAACAACTTATACTCTGCGTCTGTGAAGAGGGGGCAAGAGAGAGATGGGCAGGCTGGCCAAACAGAAGGCACACACCCCATCGAAAGGGGCAGCATGATTCAGCTAGAGCCGATTGTAGACTTTTAGGAATAATTGGCCCAATGTGATCAAGTTATCTGTTTTGTCAAGATACAGTGTAAATTCTAATTTTTATGTGAAAAATCTTTTTTTTTTCAGTATTCATAAGTTTTTATAAAACATTCTGTGATCAAATAAAATACATATATCAGCCTTTGTAATAGGCGATAGTTTCAGCCATAGAGTATTAAAGCTGGAGAAAGCCTACCAGAAAAGCTACCTCTAATTCCTCATTTCACAGATGAAAAAATCTGAAGCCCAAAGAAATGTCATCAAAATCACACAAATAATTATGAGAAGCACAGATCCAGATGACCTAATTCAGAATCTTGATTTCTTCCTACCATATAATTCACTCAGCACATGTTCACTGGGAATCTGCCATGTGCCAGGGACTGCGACAGGCACTGCAGATATCAAGATGAGTAGGATACAGTACTTTCCCTCAGGTTGCTCAAAGAGTGAGATCCTTCCCAGACACTGCAAGAGATGCTGTGATAAAGATTTGTACACAGCACAGAGGGAGCCCAGAGATGAGGACGACTTACTGTGGGGTCAGGGACCATTCCAAAAGGGAAGTGTTAATAGAATCCTGAAAAATGTAAGACTTCACTGGGAAGACAAGATGGGAAAGGACATTCTAGCCAAAAGGAAGAACACATAAAACTTCATAAAATCACAGGGAAGTTCAAACTCTCAGGGATCTCTTCTAATTTTCATTAGACTAAAGCAGAGTGGGTGGAATGGAGGGGCATCAGACTAGAAAGTCAAGTGGAGTTTATATAATGAAAAGCCTGTATATCATGTTAAATGAATATCTAATAGGAGTTAAACTATGAAAGCAAAGGTGTGATGTCCTCATAATTCCATGCTCTGAAGAAACCTTTGGAGAATGGGTGAAAATAAAGGGAAATAAAAGTGAGAGAGAGTTTTGACCACTTAGGAGGCTGTTGCAATGGTAGCATCCCCCAATTAAGAATCTCCCCAATATCAGAGATATTGAAGGACTGTAGTAAGGCAAATACATTGGAGAAAAGGAGGTGAGGACTGCTTTGAGAAATATTTAAGAAGACTTGGAAATCAATTAGATATGGAGAATGAAAGCGATGACTCCTCTTTTTAAGACACAAAACAGCAGAACATGATGTAGCTGAGATCTAAGATTGCTGATAAAGCAATTGCAGTTTGAGGATGGAGATGGTGGAATGAGGGAGCAAAGTGACAGTAAGTTTAGCTTGGGATGTGTTGTTGTGTTGAAGATTCTGGGGAAGTGAGAGTCAGAGATGTCCAGGGTCCTACAGGTACTTGAGAATGTGAGCTGGAGTTCCGGATAGAGTTCTGGTTGGAGCTATGGGAAGAGATGAGCTCACTGACCCTAAGGATGGGGTGTTGTGGACTTTCTGTGTTTAAGGGAGGGCAGAGGAAGAAAAACCATGAAAAGGAGTAATCAGAGATATAGGAAGTAAACCAGGAAAAGGTGTAGTAGAGAATGAAGGAAAACATTTCAAAAAAGAGGGAATGGTCTATGATAGCACATGTCACAGAAAGTTCAGGTAAATTAAGAACCAAAAGTTGTGCATTGGAGTTGGAAATTAGGAAGTGGTTGGTAAATTTAGGAACAGGCATTTCAGTCATTCAAGGAACTATCATGCAAAGAATTTACATTTACGTAGTGTCTGCTGCGCTATCCAAACATCCTATCATGTTTGATAGAACCCTGGGCTGTGAGAGGGGACGTCACGAAGCACTGTAGAAGAACTGGAGGCTTGGTGGTCTCTTCAGGTCACCCTGCTAGTTACTGACTGAATGAGGACCAAAGCTCTGTCGTCTGAATCCTCCTCCTGGGCTCCTTCCAATTTTTCATGTTTCAAAGTATGAGTGGATTTCTTCCAGGTCTTTTGAAAACTAGGAATAAGATTTCACTCCTTTGTATCCTTTATATTCAAGTGAAAAAAAAAAAAGCATAGTTTAGGTAGTCCTGCAAAATTTAGAAGTACAGAGGATAAATGCATTCCAGAAGAGTTCCTGATATTTATGGTATCCCACCTGAGCATCAGCCTGCTTCTTAGTGAAACTTAGCCAGGTGCCTTGAACACAGCAGGGATCAAAAATTCTGCCAGTTTAACAGGTGATCATTTCACTTCTCCCCAAACAAATCCTTTATACTTGCAAGAATTCCCTATGTCTGAAGCCTTGTGATTTGGATTTTTCAGAGCTAGTAATTTTGGGGATTTGGATCTTCTTGGAAAGAATTCGAAGGGCAAATCAGAAGTAAGGCTTTGAGCGGGAATTGTTATCTGCATACTTGTGTCCTTATTAATATAAACACCACCTAAACAACCTCTGCCATGTAGGCTAGGGAACTCTTCACTGCTGTATCTCCAGTGTTTGGAACAGCAATTCTAGCAAATAGGAGACAATTGCCTGTTCACATTATAGCCCCTGAGCTAAAATATTTTTTAAAAGGCCCACCACGTGATCTTGTGGGACAGCCAGAGAAGTAAAAGAAACAAAAAGGAAAATACAAAAAGGCAAGGAATTTATTGATAAATGAGAGGTACAAGTGTACCTGTGAAAGTTTGTTTTTGATTATAATGTAGGGGAAAACCAAAGCTGTTTTAAGAAATCTGTGCTAGATTAAAAGGTAGTTTAGGAACTTCCCTGGTGGTCCAGTGGTTAAGATTCCATGCTTCCACTGCAGGGGGCCACGGGTTTGATCCCTGGTCGGGGAACTAACATCCCACGTGCTAATATTCCACATATTGAGCAGTGTGGTACCACCCTCCCAAAAAAAGTCAGCTTAAATTAGTGTCTAATAAACTACAGTTTCTTCCATTGTGCTTTGTTTTTAAGCACCTCTCATCTCCCTCTGCAGTCTGCTTGTTTGCTAAGACCACTCTGCCCCTAGCTATATGCCAAGCACAGAGCAGATTTTGCTCTCACTTTTAAACATAGAGCTAATAGGAATCCCACAGAAATCTTATATGGACCATCATAGCATGACGATTGGCATGTTCATCTCTAATTTTACCTCCTACAATTATTATCGTTGTGTGCCCTCTTCTCTCTGTGTCCCAGTCCACTACAATACCTTCCTCATTGGCATCTGTACCTCCAGTTCTACTCAACGTCATTATCCTCAAAGCCACCACTGAGTATTTGAAGCGCAAATCTGAAAACATCACTCCAGGCTTCATGCCATCACCATGATTACCACATGCCCCCAAATGTACTTCTTAAAAATAAAAGTGCTGGGGCTGGTCAGGGGTGAAATGTTGTGTAGATTGGGGAGAGGAATCACAGAAGGGCATCTATGGAGAAATGTCTGGAAATCTTATTACGATGCCTTCCTGAAGATTCGAGGTGCATGTTTATAAATTAAATGCTCTGAGAAGTGGTTCGGTAAAGAAACAAGTATAACTTTCTTTAACCCAGTATTTTCTGAATGTATTTGACCATAGAACTTTTTTTTATACTTAATGTCTGTAGAGATCTATATGATATCTATTATGGAAAACAGTGCTCTCAAAATCAAATCCAAGCCCCTTATCATGGCATATAAATAGGGTGATCATACATCCAGTTTGCCCAGGACAGCCCCAGTTTAGGCTGGTTTTTCCAGCCTTCTGTCTCTGGGCATTCCCTTTCCTTCTCAAAAGTGTCCCAATTCAGATGATATATTATATGGTCACCTTATATAAAAGGACCTATGTGATCTGGATTCTGCCTTTCCCTGCACCAAAATTTATGCTTTGGAATATGCTAGCTTAAAGAACTTCTCCATCTCTTTCTGCTCCCACTTCCTTCCCACCAGCTCTCCAAAACCACACCAGGGCTTCCCTTATTTCTGTGCTTTGCTCTATCAGTTGCCTTTAACTGGAATGTGCTTTCTTCCTCCTCATTTTTAAAGTAAACTCCATTTTAGAATAATTGTAGACTTACAGAAGAGTTGCAAAAATAGTACAGAGTTCCCATATACACCTCACGCAGATTCTCCCAGTGTTAACATCTTACATAACCATGGTTCATTTGTCAAAGCTAAAAAATTAACATTGGCATAGTACTTTCAATTAAACTATTGATTTGGATTTCCCTAGTTTTCCACTGATGTCCATTTTCTATTCCAAGATCCAATCCCACATTGTATTTACATAGCATGTTTCCTTTGTCTCCTCCCATCTGTGACAGTTTTCTGTCTTTCCTTTTTTGTCATGAACTTGACACTTTAAGAGTACTGGTTAGGCATTTTGTTAGAAAGTCCCTCAATTCAGGTTTGTCTGATGTTTTCACGATTAGACTGTTACAGATTTTTGAAAAGAGTACCAGGGAGTTGAAGTGTTCTCAACATATCATTTCAGAGGATACATGATATCAGAATGATCTGTCTTCTGGTGATGTTAATCTTCACACCTTGGTTAAGGTGATGTCTTTGAGTTACTATTTTTCCATTTCTATGCTATACCCATTAGAAGAGAGCACAAAGTCCAGTCCACAATCAAGAGGAGGAGAATTGAGTTCTACTTCCAGAAGGGAGGAATATGAAAAATTTATGAACATATGTTGAAACTACCACAAGAACTAATAAATATTTGGACAGAGACCCGTTGAGGCTAAACCATCAGAGGCCACAGTTATTATTACGGAAAGAAAAAATTTTCAAGTGGATAGTTATGGAAAGTACCTCTCCCATCAGATGCTTGATAATAAGAAAAATTCTCAGGCTCCACCCTACCTAGTTTCTTAGGTAGAAACTAAGAAACGGCTGTGATTGCTTTTCTCAACTTCATGTACATAACTAATTTTGCCTTCTTTTTCTAAAGAAAGATCCTGACCGTGAATGTTTCATCTAGCTCTTTACACTTTTGTTTGTTTGTTTTTGTTTGTGGTACAGGGGCCTCTCACTGTTGTGGCATCTCCCGTTGTGGAGCACAGGCTCTGGACGTGCAGGCTCCGGACGTGCAGGCTCAGCGGCCATGGCTCACGGGCCCAGCCGCTCCGCGGCATGTGGGATCTTCCCGGACCGGGGCACGAACCCGTGTCCCCTGCATCGGCAGGCGGACTCTCAACCACTGCACCACCAGGGAAGCCCCTCTTTACACTTTTGAACCTCAATTTTGCCTTCGCGTATTCTCTTCTGGTATTGCCATACTGCCTAGTGCAGTTATTACTATTGTGTTCTAAAGGTGATTTTCTATTTCCTTCAATTCTTCTATGAGGAATATTTGTCACTTCTCCCCAATTTATTTATTTCTTCAATCATTTATTTATATCGCTATGAATTTATGGATTTTTATTTTCTTCTTTAGGTTATAATTAAGTTACCTCTCTACCATTTCAGGTTTTTTCAGGTTGGTTCCTGTGTCCTTTTGACAGGCCCCATTTTTTTTTTCCCTAGCGCTTCCTTACTTGTTAGTATAACAAGATGCTCCAGGCTTATCTTGTATCTTCCTTGTTCCAGTTCTAAAATCAGTCATTTTGGTGTGGAGTCATTGTTCCTTTTACCAGAAAATAGTATTTAGAAACCAAGATCTGGGCACTAGCCTTCTTATTGCTACTGGGGTGTCATTGCTTCTGTGCCCTGTCAGTGGACAGAACTAGGAAATAAATGTCTGTGTATTAGCTCATGTATACACATGTATCTATAAGTTTATCTGACTTTATTGACTATATAAATAAACATGAGTTCATACAGTTATTTCCAACTCTCATCCAGCATCACAGGGTTCATTCTAGCCTTCTCTGCTTCCTTATTGTTAACTTCCTCTTCTGACAGTGAGGAACTCAGCCCCAGTATCTGTCATCAATTACTTACTTGTATAATGTAAGGTAGTTTCAGAACTGCTAACTCATACTCCTGTGAGAGAAAAACTTGAGAACAGTGTGTAAGGACAATTCTTTTTGCCTTTAGCCTTACAATACTGAGTCAAAACAATGTTTTCCAAAATTACCAAGATCAGCTCTTTTTTCCTCACTCCCTCCAGTGAATGTATGTTTTATGTTTGCATTGCACTTTGGTTCATTTGTTATGTGCCTGTATTCCATCCGGATCTCACCAAACATATTGGTTGATTTTTTTTTTTAATTTAAGTAAAGTTCACTCTTTTTGGTATATATCTCTATAGGTTTTTGACAAATGCCTGGAGTCATGTATCCATCACCCCAATACCATATAGAGCAGTTTAATCTCCCTAAGAGTTCCCTTTTGCAGTAACTGAGTCAATTTGTCCCCCCACCCTTGACAGCCACTTATGTTTTCTCTCCCTATAGCTTTTTGCCTTTTCCAGAAAATTGAATCATGCAATGAGTAACCTTTTGGGTTTGACTTCTTTCATTTAGCAGCGTGCATTTAAGATACATCCACATTGTTCTATGAATCAATAGTTTGTCTTTCCTATGGCTGAGTATTATTCCATTGTCAGGATGTAATGCCCTTTAGCCTTTCACCTATCGGTTGTTTCCAATTTTTGGCTATTATGATTAAAACTTCTATAAATATTTGCATGCAGGTTTTGATACAAGTATAAGTTTTCAATTCACTTAAGTAAATATCTAGAAGTGGGAGTGTTGGGTCATATACGTTTAGTTTTATAAGAAAATGCAAATTGTTTTCCAAAGTGGCTGTATCATTTTGCATTCCCACCAGCAATGAATGAGGATTTCTGTTGCTCTAATTCCTTGTCAACGTTGGGTAGTGTTAGATTTCCTCTTTTAATTTTATCTATTCTAATAGGTGTATAGAGACATCTCACTGTGGTTTTAATTTCATTTCCTTAATGATGCTGGACACCTTTTTTAGGCCTATTTAAAATTCATATGTCTTTTTTACTGAAGTGTCTGTTCAGATCTTTTGCCCATTTTGTCGTTACATTGTCTCCCTGTTGTAGAGTTTTAAGAGTTCTTTATATGTTCTTGATCATATATGTCATTTGCAAATGTTTCTCCCATCTCGTAGTTTGTCTTTTTTATTTTCCTTACAGCGTCTTTCACAGAGCAAAATTTTTAATTTTGATAAGGTCCAATTTGCCAAATTTTTCTTTTTGTGGATCCTGCTTTTGGTGTTGAATCTTTTTATTAGCAAACCCAGAGTTACACAGATTTTCTCCTATATTTTTTTTCTTAAAGTTTTATAGTTTCACCCTTTACATTTAGGTCTACAATACATACTGAGTTAGTTTTTATGTTTATATGAGGTATATATCAAAGTTTTGCTTGGTTTTGCATATGGATGTCTAATTATTCCAGCACCATTTATAGAAAAGACTATTCTTTCTCCGTTGAGTTACTATTGCACTCTTGTCAAAAATCAGTTGAGGAGAATTAACAGCTTAACAAAACTGAGACTTTCAATTCATGAACACAGTATATCTCTACATTTACTTAGATTTTCTTTTATTTATTTATTTTTATTGTTTTAAATTTATTTATTTTATTTACCTTTTTTGGCTTCGTTGGGTCTTTGTTGCTGCGCGCGGGCTTTCTCTAGTTGCGGCGAGTGGGGTCTACTCTTCATTGCAGTGCACGGGTTTCACGTTGCGGTGGCTTCTCTTGTTGTGGGCTCTAGGCACACAGGCTTCAATAGTTGTGGCACACTAGCTCAGTAGTAGTGGTTCGCGGGCTCTAGAGTGCAGGCTCAGTAGTTGTGGCGCATGGACTTAGCTGCTCTCTGGCATGTGGGATCTTCCCAGACCAGGGCTCGAACCCATGTCCCCCGCATTGGCAGGCAGATTCTTAACCAGGGAAGTTCCCTTTTATTTACTTTTAATCAGTGTTTTATAATTTTTCGTATACAAAACCCGCACATATTTTGTAAGTCATATGTAATTTATTCATTTGTTTTGGTACTACATAAATGTATTTTTTATTTCAAATTCCATTTGATCTTAACTGATATGTACAGATCATTCACATTTAAAGTACACTTGAATTAAATCTATGATATGTTTGATATGCTTGAATTAAAATCTACCATCCTGATAATTGGTGTTTATTTATTCCATTTATTCTTTCTTTCTTTATTCTCCTTTTTCTTCCTTCCCTGAGTTTAATTAAGAATTTTTAAATGATTCTATTTTATGTCCTCTATTGACTTATTATATATAGATACTTCTTTTAGAAATATTTTATACCTCTTTTTAGAATTAATCTGAGCCTACCTTCAAGTAATATATTTCTAAGGACATTATAACAGTATATTCCTAAGTCCTCCCTCTCCTTGTGCTATTGTCATGCATTTCACTTTTACACGCTATAAAATATATTTTACTATTTTTGATATAGTTATACATATCTTAGGGTAATTTAAAATGAGAAAAAAATTATTTTACCTTCATACATTTCATTTCTGAATCTCTTCATTTCTTTGGGTAGATCCAAGTTTATGGTCTATGTCATATCCCATATACCTTGATGACTATTTTCATCTTGGAGTGAAAAAGGCAAGGAAAGCAGAATAGGATGGTTTGTATTTTTGATACATGCAGCAGTGGAGAAAAAAATTTTTTCTCTACTCTCTTAAGTTCAGTACCTGGGGCTTGTGAATTAAACTAACAAAAGGCATATTAACGGGACAAAAGTTTAAGTTTGGGTTAATGTTTGTCTATACAGACATGAATGGTCTTAAAACTAAACTCCCTTGGAGAAGGGATTGGAGGTAGGTTTTATTTGAGTTCTCCCTTCTGGGAGTAGATCTGCACTGAAAAGGAATTTTATAGCAGCCTAATTTCCCAGAAGTTGCTACTTTTTGTCAGGTAAGAGAAGCTTTGAGAAGACTTTTTTTTTTCTTTTTCTTTGTTTTTGCATCTGTTGAATCTCAGATGCTTTCAGCTTAAAACTATCTTTATGTTAAAGTAGTATATTTTGGGGTGGCATATTCTGTTCATCTTCACACAAATATTTATAATTTCTTTATTAAAATCATAAACAAAATGAAAGAGAATGACAAATGAACAGAAAATATGTGCAATCTCTAACACAAATGGTTTACATCCTTATCACTTACAAGAAAGACAAATCTCATGTGGAGGATGCTATTGATTCTCCAATCAAATTCCCTTTAACTGCCACTGGAACCAAACCACAGTTGCTGTACCTGCTAAGAACAAATCACAACCGCCTTCTTTGGAGAGTTACCCTTGGCCCAAGGGGAGCAGCCCTACTCAGGAGTCAAGATCCCCTGACCCCATAGACTCAGTCAATGACTGACTGACCTCAGCTCCTGGACTTGTGGAAGAACAGATGATTCTCTGGTGCAACTTGTGCTCTAGAACTTCCCTGTGGGATGGACTGAAGCTGGTCTCTAGCTGAGACCACATTCTTAGCTTTTCCCTTGCCTCAACCTCCTTTCCCTATTCCCCTTCTCTTCTGAACTTTATTCTCACCTTCTCTTGCTCCCCACTTTAGTTTCTGCATCTAGAAAAACGAACCTAAGACATCACACTAGAAAAATAAGCAAAAGCTCAGCATAGACAATTCACAGAAGGGTCTTAGTCCAAGTTTCCTAAAAAATACAGCTTAAGGCAAAATTTCACATACTAAAGCTTTTTTTCTTCATTGAAATATGTTTGACATATAACGTTGCGTAAGTTTAAGGTATACAAATGTTGATTTGATATGTTTATTATGGCACTATGATTGCCTTCGTAGCATTAGCTAAGACCTGCATCACGTCATGTGATCACCCTTTCTTTTTTGCGGTGGGAATAATTAAGATCTAGTCTCTTAGCAATACTGAGATGAGTTTCTAGGCTCCAGTTGGAGACACTACAGCCCAGGGGGCCACGTCATCAAACCAAAACTTAGATAACTTTCGTGTCCCTGTAAATGCTCCTTTTGACCAGAAAAGCAGTATATCCAGTCAGCCAATCCCCAAACGCCAAGCCACCAACTCTGTGTCTTCTCACTCGAAACAAGATTAACTATGTGGCCCCAGCCAATCAGGTATTTTGTATTTTTCTCTTCCTTATTCTTTACTCTTTAACCTGTAAAAGTTTTTTGTCTTCTGTCCCATTTTGCAGTTTTCTGAAAGGAGAACCTTGTGAAGTGTTAAATAAAGTTTGTTTGTATGGCCTAAAATGTCTTTAATCATTTAGCAGCAAGTTTGATGTTTATAATACAGGATTGTTGTCTAAAATCAATATACTGTGCATTTGATCTCTAGGACTTATTTGTCTACTAGTTGCAAGTTTGTACCCTTAAACATTTCTCCTATTGCCCTTACTCCCCACCTTCCCCACCCCATGCTAAAGCTTTACAGTAATCCTAGGGCAGCAAGAACAAGATGAAAGGGGAAGCGAGGCAGGAAAGGAGGGAGAACAGATACAAAGTGGTACCTCACCAAGAAAACATGGCTTAGTCACTTAGGACAGGGGACTTGGGGTATCTTCCAGATAGGTCTTGTAGAACCACTGTGCCTTGGAACAAAGTTTGGGAGAGTGTGCTGGAAAGGGGAGAAGGGAGAGGTATTTACTTTTACTTCCCATCATTCTCTAGATTCTTGGGGATCAAAGATCAC
Organism: Neophocaena asiaeorientalis asiaeorientalis; assembly: GCF_003031525.2. NCBI lineage: Eukaryota > Metazoa > Chordata > Mammalia > Artiodactyla > Phocoenidae > Neophocaena > Neophocaena asiaeorientalis. Next base: position 4,571,346 of record NW_020174698.1, on the reverse strand, counting down.
CCCGTGGGGCATCAAGTTCCCCCACATTTTCAGGTTGTGTTACCTAGGTTTTCTAGAAAGTCAGATCCGAAACCTAGAAGTGTACATTGTTTGAGGGGGAGGGTGGAGGTAGCGGCCTCAGCTTTTGTGGATTGGATTGGTCTGGAATTGTGTGCTAACATTGCCATGGATCATTTGGGTTGCATCCTGGAGGCTCTGCAGAAGCCCAAAGTCAGGGCAAGCAGGAAGAGAGGCGCGGCGGTGCTGGACTGTCCCAGCGGCGGGGTGTCTGGGGCAGATGGCGGAAATCACCTGGGACTGAGCAGGTCTGGGGAGATTCTTAAACTGCATGAAAAGAAAACAAAATCGCCAATAATTATACTCGAAAAGAGAACAAAAGTACAGGAGGAAAAGCAAAATCAAACAAGCTGTTTTGTTGTTGCTGTTTTGACCTGTCGAATAAAAACCAAATCTGGACTTAGTAAGAGACTTTCTTTGGAAGTTATTGCAATGGAGGGAAAAGGACAGTTGCAATGCGGAGAGCTCTTGGATCATAAGGTCTGCAAAGGTGTCAGGAGTTAGGCAATAGGCTTTTCCTTTTATAGAGAGTGGGGGGAGGGTGGAACTAGGCTAGGAAGAATTGGGTGTGTGGACTTGGAATGAAAGGGAGCCACAAGATCAGAGTGTTTTATCCTGTGGCCAGTCTATTCTCAGGAGAAGCTGTTAAGGAGCGGCTGGCCGTTTGTTGGATGAGGCTGAGGATGGACCAAAGTTCAGGCACCTGGGGGAAAGATAGAATCTTAACCAACATTTGAACAAAACAAGCATTTCGTTCTGATTGATTCGTAGAGACTAGAAGTTCAGTTAATCATTTATGAGGCTAAGAATGGCCTTGTCATAGGTAAACAAGGGGGGGGGGCATCTATGAGTCTTATCTGTGTAAAAAACGGCTCAGGTAAAATTCAACATTGTCAGACATAAAAGACTGGGAATACGAGAAAGAATGATACTACACAGTGCTGACCAGGTAGGTATGTGGGAAAATGGATATTCTCTTACAGTGTGGCAGCTCTATAAATTGACACAGCCTTTCTGCAAACTTTTAAATGCAATGCACTAACTCTTCAGCCCATCAACTTCACCCTTAGAAATCTACAGTGAGGAAATGCTTGAACAAGTGTGCTGAAATGACTTATATCACAATATGATTTTAAATATCAAGCACTTGGGGGACTTCCCTGGTGGTCCAGTGGGTAAGACTCTGTGCTCCCAATGCAGGGGGTCCAGGTTCAATCACTGGTCAGGGAACTAGATCCTGCATGTATGCTGCAACTAAGAAGTCTGCATGCTGCAACTGAGACCTGGCGCAGCCTTAATTAATTAAAAAATTAAATATCAAGCACTTGGGAACAACATAAATATCTGTCAGTGGGATTCACTAAGGATATTTGCACACACACAACAGTGTTGCTTTATTAAAGATAATGGAGAGGCAGAACGTAGTGTGGTGATTAAGAGTATGCTCTTTGGAGTGAGGCTGCCTGGGTTCAAACCCCAGATCTTGCACTTATAGATGTGTAATCTTGGGCAACTCATTTACACTCTCTATGCCTCTGTTTTCTCACCTGGAAAATAAAGATGTATCCACCTCAAAGGATTGTTGGGAGGATGAAATGAATTAATACATGATAGCATGTAGTGCTCATATTGTAATATAAATATAATAGTATAGCTAGTATTACTAGGTTTATATTAGTGACATCAAAAGGTGTCTGCCATTTATTAAATACAAAAATCCATCTACAAAACGAAATATGTGTTATGATACCACTCTTGAAATACAGATATAGAGAGAAAAGGAGAGAAAGAAACAATAATATCTGGAAGAATATACATGCAGGTTTTAACTTTTTATTTCATATACTTCTGAGCTGTTCAGTTTTTTCTTTTATAAAAGTCCATTTCTCTAGAATGCAGTCTTTTTAAGTTTAAGTGTCAAACTATATTACAAAGTTACATTAATCAAAACAGAATGGTATTGCCATAAAAACAGACACATAACAGAATAGAGCCCAGAAATAAACTCATCCATATACGGTCAATTAATTTACAACAAAGGAATCAAGAATATACAATGAGGAAAGGATAGTCTCTTTAATAAATAGTGCTGGGAAAACTGCACAGCCACATGCAAAAGATTTAGTGTAAGACTTGAAACCATACAACATCTAGAAGAAAACATAGGGAGGCAAGTTCCTTGACATTAGCCTTGGCAATGACATTTTGGTCTTGACACACAAAACAAAGGCACCAAAAGCAAAAACAAACAAGCGGGACCACATCAAACAAAAAAAGCTTCCGTACAGCAAAGGAAACCGTCAATCAATACAACGAAAGGCAACTTATGGAATGGGAGAAAATACTTGCAAATCACGTATCTGATAAGGGGTTAATAACCAAAACATATAAAGAACTCATACAGCTCAATAGCAAGAAAATAATCCAATTAAAATATGGGCAGAAAACCTGAATACACATTTTTTTGATGAAGACATAAAGGTAATGATGCAGGTGCATGAAAAGGTGTTCACTACTCATCAGGGAAATGAAAATCACAATGAGATATCACCTCATACCTGTCAGAATGGCTATTATCAAAAAGACAAAAAAATAAGAAGTTTTGGGAAGGAGGTGGAGAAAAGGGAACTCGTGTGCATGGTTGGAGGGAATGTAAATGGGTGCATCCACTGTGGAAAACCATAGAGAGGTTTCTCAAAAAGATATCTGCACCCCCATGTTCATTGCAGCATTCTTTACAGTAACCTAAGTTTCTACCCACAGATGAATAGATAAGGAAACTGTGGTATATGTAGAGGATGGGATATTATTCAGCCATGAAAAAGAAGGAAACCCTGCCATTTGCGACAACATCCATGGACCTTGAGAGCATTATGCTAGGTAACATAAATCAGACAGAGAAAGACAAATACACTGTGATCTCACTTATATGTGGAATTCAAAAACAACAACAACCACGAAGCTCATAGTACAGAGAACAGATTGGTGGTTGCCAGAGGCAGGGCCAGGGGTGGCATGGCAGTTGGGCAAAGTGGGTGAAGGTGTCAAAAGGTACAAACTTCCAGTTGTAAAATAAAGTGCTAGAAATGTAATGTACAGTATGGTGACTATAGTTAACAATACTGTAATGCATATTTGAAAGTTCCTAAGAGACTAGATCTTAAAAGTTCTCATCACAGGAAAAAAAATTGTAACTTTGTGTGGTGATGGATGTTAACTAAACTTATTCTGGTAATTACTTTGCAATATATGCATACATCAAATCATTATGTTGTACACTTAAAACTAATAAAATAGTATATGTCAATTATATCTCAAGTTTAAAAATCTGGTGTTAGGCCTTCCCTGGTGGCACAGTGGTTGAGAGTACACCTGCCGATGCAGGGGACGCGGGTTCGTGCCCAGGTCCGGGAGGATCCCACATGCCGCAGAGCGGCTGGGCCCGTGAGCCATGGCCGCTGAGCCTGCGCGTCCGGAGCCTGTGCTCCGCAGCGGGAGAGGCCACAACAGTGAGAGGCCCGCGTACCAAAAAAAAAAAAAACTGGTGTTAATTAGAATGAAAGATTATTGAAGATTGTTAAAGAAAAAGTGTAAATGTTAAAAATATTGAAGAAATTCTTACAACAGTTAATCGGCTAATGTACAGTTTAGGAAATAATCAGCTGAGCCTTGGCTTCAAATATTCCTGGTCATGACCTTCAATTAGTATTCTCCTCAAAACTTGCTAAACCACTCCCCCTCCACGTTCTTTTTTCCTTCTTGAAGTCATCAATATAATTTTGGTGCCTCACTTTTCTCAAGCCAGTGAATTAAGGAGGTAGAGAAAAGGAGGGACTAAAAATCTGTCTTCGGATAGCTTACAGAAAGAGTAGAAGACAAAGACACAGGTTTGTCTGAATCCTACTTCTGCCACTTATTTTTCTGTGAATTTGGGTAAATTACTCGAAGTCTGTGTGCCTCAGTTTTCACATGTCAAGCAGAAATTATAATATTACCTCATACAGTTGCGATGATTAAATGAATTAACAATGTAAAACATTTGTGAGAGTACCTAGCACAGGGTAAGTGCTCAGCAAGTGTTAGCTCTCACTGTTGTCATGGCCAAGATATTCAGGAAGCATCTTGGGAGGAGGGGGTTTTTGTGACGCTGGGCTGTGAAAGAGGATGAGTTACTGAAATGTGGTGGTGGGATTAGGGAATCACTTGTCTTTCTCAGTCTCCCTCCATCTTTTCCTTTGTCTTTCTATCCTTTGCCTTTCACTCTATCTGTCTGTTGATCCCATCTCCTCTCATCTCACGTTATCTCATCCTATTTTTCCCTTTGGACCTTTCTTGGGTTTCACTAAAATGCCATGATCAATGATAAGATTAAACAAAAATGCGTTATAGATCTCTGTCTGATAGTTTATTGTGAATTATTAATGAAATACAATGAGCGGTTAGAACCTTACCTGTTTTGGGTGAAAGAGTAGCCAACTGTTCTTCCTAAGACATCTGGATCACATATATAAATAACACTGTAAAACACTGGGTGGGAGCTATTTGGAGTCAGTGAATGACATCTTGTGGTCAGTCATTCCACCTATTACAAACGCTGTCACGAGTGTAAAGTGTAAGCACACTGTCAAGTAAAAGTGAAAAACAGCCCCAGAAAGAGTCAAACATGTAGGTAACCACATGTATAAATCCACATTATATATACCCTGTCTTTTTCTCGTACAAATAACAAATTGAAACCCAGAGAGTTTGAAGATGTGTTCAGGGTCAGAGAAGTTAGAAACTTGAATGCAATCTGTCCTTACTAACTCACTTCAGAGTCTCTTTGACTGGAGAACTTTCTACAATAAATACCATCAACCTGGCTCTCCCAGGGTCCTTCCCTCACCTACTCCTTGTCCCCCTGAATACTCTTCTCTCTTTCCAGAGTTCTTATCTCAGGGTGCTGTAATTGTTTACTTGGCCTCTCCCAAACTAGACTATGAATAGGCTAGGGGTTGCGGCTTTTATCTGCACTCTTAGCACCTGGCATGGATGCCTGGCTCTAGAAGGATCTTAGCAAGTATGACTGGAATGTATGGGCTTGATTTTTCTGACTGAGTTTAGAGCACTTTCCTTTCTAACAGTGCTACTTCCCCTGTGGCAGTGTTTCTCAAAAAGTGTTCTGTGGAATGGCAGAATCATTTGGGGTGCTTGATTTAAAAAAGCACATTTCACCTCAGTCCTAGAGGTCGGAACTTCTGGGTGTAGGGCCTGGAAATCTTAAGCACCTCATGTGATTCTAATGAAGACAAGTTCAAAAACCTTTCTTTGACTTGTTTGTATAGAGGGGTAGCTTGGAAGGGAGAAAGTGGTTGGTCCCTAACTGGCATGCTTTCAAGGGGCTCGGCCTGGGCCTCATTTTGGGGAGGTGGTAGGGTGGTGACTCATTTCTGAACAGACACTTCCCTTCTGGGCTTTTACTTATCTTTTGTTTGGTCAGCCCAATATTGCTCAGAGTGACCGCTAAGGGGCAGCAAAGTACAGGGGAAAAATGAGAGGGTCATTAAAACAATGGAGACCTTTGAAATAGATCAGTAAGAAGGACCTGCCTAGAAAAAATGAGTTAAGATGCCCCGATCCCCTTCATACTTTTACTTACTATTTTAGGGATTTAATTTTCAAGCATCATCATTTATATTTTGTTAAGTAAATGATTACTCGATTATGGATAAAATTCCCTCAAAACCAAGAAAATAGTGTTTAGAAACAGTTTTTCTTAAAACCAAAGAGACTATCCCAAATGAAGATATGTTCTAACACTGATAAGAAGCGGAAATTTTAAAAATAGTTGTAAAAAACGTATTATATCATTTGAACTATGTGATGGAGCATATTGTATCCTAAGATTTTGATCAAGAAAGAATAATGGAAATTTCAGAACCATTATTATACCTAACTTGTTCCATGCATTATAAAACAAATCTAGCATCTTGGACAATTTTATTCATAGTCTGGAATTGTAAAGTCATTAATAACTCACATGTGATCTGAGAAAAGCAATTTTATCATGTTATAGTGGCACTTACTGGGTGCCTGACACACAGTGGATTTGTAATGAAGAATCATTCCCTCAACATTGTTAGTTCCCTGGGGGATTGATTATGATATATGATGATGGCCCCAAATAACTCCCTCTAGTCTTTTGAGTTCTACACAGATGTATCCATTAGTCCACTGGACAGTTCCCAACTTAACTGTCCTTAAACATCTCAGCTTCATCATGTCCCAACTGGAAATCCTCTCCCTTCTCCATGCCCTACCCACACTTTCTCCTCCATCTGGTATCTCAGCCTGAAAGCAAGTAATCATCCTGGAATCCTCATTGTTTCTCATTCACAACATTGAATCCATTTGTAGATTGTTTTATGAAGAAATTTAACTCACTAGAAAGATTTAGGGTAGGTCCCCAAACCTACAGAAAGGCAGGAGAACCATAATTGGGACATGCTTGAAGGACATGGGTTGGCAGGGAACTTGTGGGAAAACACGGTCTTTCTGGCCTGGAGATCCAGGGTAACTGTGGTGACTGGGAAGAGTGTGGGACTCTCAGAAAGAAAAGAGCCAGATTGGAGGATCCCTAAATTCTGTCCACCTACAGCTCTGGTTGACGCCTGAATGACACATGTGCCAAGCAGATTAAAACAGGTTAGATAAAGACAATGGGTCTGACATAAGAGGAGCTACCCCCCAGGAAACAGAGTCTACTAAAACCAAAGAGGTAATACTCACCAGAGAAAATAGCTCAGAGGGTTAAAGCCAAAAATAAATGGAGACCAGCCTTGAAAATTCCCCGAGCAGACAAAACCAGTTTAGTCATAGGAACAAAGCTTAATTTAGCTTAATTTGCAGCACTAACTTGACCTGGATCTTTCTTTCTTATGCCTCTAGGAAATCATAAGCAAGCAAAACTTGAACTATTTCCAAAATTCATATGAGGTAACCACTAACCAATTCCCCATCATTTAAGAAAATTCTAATACTATAACCAATCACTGTGAAGAATGAAGTCACTGCCTTCTGGACAGATAACTTTTGTTCTTTTTTTTTTTTTTTTTTTTTTGGTACGTGGGCCTCTCACTGTTGTGGCCTCTCCCATTGCGGAGCACAGGCTCCGGACGTGCAGGCTCAGCGGCCATGGCTCGCGGGCCCAGCCGCTCCGCGGCATGTGGGATCCTCCCGGACCGGGGCACGAACCTGTGTCCCCTGCATCGCGCGGGCGGACTCTCAACCACTGCGCCACCAGGGAAGCCCTGGATAGACAAGCTTTGTAACAATATACTCCTGAGCCTTATTCCAAGTTTTGGTTTGAGTGCTCCTGGCTCACAAACTGTCTTTTGACGTGGGCACAATAAACTTTTATTAATCACTACTTTCGTGATTTGTTGTTGCTTTTATTGATACTCCTGCTATTTCTGAACGTTTGAGGAGAGGCTCCAAAAGTTAATATTCACAGCGTCTGGAATACAACCCCAAATTATCCAACATACAAAAAACTAGGAAAATGGGACACATTGTTAAGAAAGAAGAAAATCAGTTGAGACCAACCCTGAGATGACAAACATGAACTAGGAGATAAGGAGGTCAAGGCAGTTGCTATAACTACCCTCAATGAAGTAAAACAAAATATGCTACCTATGAATGAAACACGGGAAATCTCAGCAGAGAACTGAAAGCAATAAAACACCAAATGAAAATTCTAGAACTGACAAAAATAAGTATTTGAAATAAAAGATTGCTAGAGGGGTTTAGCCAAAGGGAAGTTACAGAGAAAATAGTAGTGAAGTTGGAGATAGTTCATGAGATATTATCCAATATTAAGAAGAGAGAGGGAAAAAAAGATTGGAAAAAAGAATGTGGCTTCAGAGAATTGTTAGATAATATCCAGTGGTTTAACGTAGTGTTAACTGCAGCCCTAGAAAGACAGGAGCAAGATTACTGTCAGACAGGAGCAGAAACAAGTATGTGAAAAAATAACAGCCAAGTATTTCTCCCCATGCCACATTTAGGATTTCTGAATTTCTAAAAATTGAGGTTCTGAAAAATTAAGTACTACTATTTGAGTATGAGTTTTTCTAAACCTGAGGTCTGTGTTCTCCCCCCGCAGCCCCACCGAGGACTGTGTCCTTAATTACCCCACTATTCTGCCTTAATCATAGGTGCTCACTAAATTAAAAAATAAACTTTGAAAAGCAAAACAAAATAATCAATACTATTTTCAGGACAAAAAGTCCAGTTTTGCTAGACAAAATGACCTAAATAAAGTTTGTATGGTGAAACAGCTCTCGAAATTAAAGTGCTGTGATAGGTCTTTTTTGTTTTGTCCCTTTAGCATAGGCCTAATCTGCCCGATACAGTTGTAACTAGCCACATGTGGCTATTTTAACTTAAGTTCTTTAAAATTAAATTGAATTTAAAAAATCAGTTTCTCAATCGAGAAACCACATTTCAAGTGTTCAATAACCACATGTGAATAGTGGCTGTCATATTGGACAGTGCAGATTATAGAATGTTTCTTTCATCACAGAAAGTTTTATTGGATAGCTAGCTCTGGGCTAGACTATATGTGGTTCAACTCAATTAACTAACAAGAGCATTGAATCAACAAGGACATTAAACCTTGTTTCCTCTGATCTAAAGCCTCAAAACTTGTCCAAGAATATTTTAGGGAATCATTAAGACTCTTAAGCAAATGTTAAAAATCTAGGGTAACAATATGGACCTGATACTTGGCATATATTTTCTTTGGCATCCCTCCTTTTAGGGAAGCACTGTGTTCCTGTGTTGTCCTCTGACTGCTTTATGTTTTAGGGCCACCCAACAAACACTTCTTTTCTGAACCTTCTGTTGTACAATAAACATGTCCCGTTTCTCAGTCTCTATGCTAGGCAAGAATGGATTGTCTATGGATATAATGTGATACTAGATATGAAAAATGTTCTACTACATTGCCCCTCACAGTAAAATACACTTTCCAGAGAGCTCTTAAAGATGATGCTTTGCTAAGAATTTCCAGCACCATGGAGAGACAAAAAGACTTTAAAGGAGCTATTTATCACATCTCGCCGAGGAGGACTGGGGGTATTGCTGTGTCTGTGCTCTTCCTAATTAATCATTTATATCTGTAGAAAATAGTTCTGTTGCATCGGTTAAACTCTATTTCAAAATGCTTTTTCTAGACTCTCATCAAAATTCCCCTCCCCTCCCACCAGATTTAGCATCCATTGATGATTCTCTCTGAATCAATATTATTGTGATGGCTCCAAAATTATGATGCTCCAACTCCAGCACCCTCTCCATATGTATCAGTTGCACTTGGTATTCTACTATAATAAAGAGCCCTTCTTTATCTACCTGTGATCTATCTATCTGTCTACAATCATCTCTCTCTTTCTTTTTCTCTCTAATTAATATGGCGTCACAGTTTCTCATTTTTTTTAATGGTTTATAATTTGTTTTTACTCTCCCTAATTATTTTAGCACTCAAATTGTCCCTTATTTGGCCAGTGGGAACCCGTTCATGCTGTAACAGCGTCTTTATGAAAGTGCTCCAACATTAAAAAAGAAAAGTGATATAAAAATATGTTCCAGTTTCTTCATGTACTTTCCCGGTCCCATGGCTTGGATGAATCATTTCTTTGAGAAGCTCTAGTTCCTTTTACGGGCGTAAAATATTAAGCACCATGATGTGGGTCTGAGGAGTGCTCATCACTCCTCAAGTGTCTGCTTCTAGGGAAGGGTAAGATTTAAGACACTTTATAAGACTGAAGGCTGCTATTTTAGGGCCCAAGTGTAAAGACCTGAGGAAGGGGTCTCTCTCCTTTTGCACTACAGCAGCATTGCCAGTGAAGTGGGGAGCCTAAAGCTTGGGGAGATAGCAGCCTTTACGTAGACACTCAGACTCTAAGGCAGGACACCATCTATGGTGGCAGTGATGACATTTCTTTAGCCAGCTCTAGAATAAAACAAGAGATGTGGTGAACTTTATCTGGAGAGCTGGGACAGAAGAAGAAAATATGGGGGTGTCAAATGGTCTTTTTATGGGGTAAACTGACTTGTGAGCACATGCATGCACCCACCTTGGGAATCCCAGGAGTAACTGGGAGGTGCTCTCTAAGGAGGAGACTTAGACTTATGCCATTAAACCAGTGAGGGCTTAAGTAAGTATAAACTTGAAGAATAAAAGTAAAAATGAGGGTCTTCCCTGGTGGCGCAGTGGTTGAGAATCTACCTGCTAACGCAGGGGACACGAGTTCGAGCCCTAGTCTGGGAAGATTCCACATGCCGCTAGAGCAACTAGGCCCGTGCGCCACAGCTACTGAACCTGCGCGCGTCTGGAGCCCATGCTCCGCAACAAGAGAGGCCGCGACAATGAGAGGCCCACGCACCGCGATGAAGAGTGGCCCCTGCTCGCGGCAACTAGAGAAAGCCCTCGCACAGAAACGAAGACCCAACACAGCCAAAAATAAATTAATTAATTAATTAAAAAAAAAAAAGTAAAAATGAGTTGATTTAAAATTCATGGACTAGTAAATCCTGAAAGTACCACAGGTGTATATACACACATACCACACATACACAAACATATAAAATTCACAGATTAACAAAGCCTACTTACTAGAGAGTATAGATATATAGATAAAAGATACACGGGTGTGTTCACATAGCCTTTTTTTAAGAACCTGCAGTTTCAACAGAGGACAGAGCTCTGGTACGGGATAATGGCAATACAAGTAGTTTAGTCTCTAGTTCAGTTAAGATATAGATTCAAGGTTGTACATTTTCATGGTTAAATGAAGTAAAAAAATAATTAGTCACTATTGTTTGGTGAGCTCTGTAAAGTGTTTGAAGACTGTTTTCCTCAGTATAAAAACAAACAAAAACAAACACCAGGAGAAACCAACTTGGTCACTACTTGAATTTTAGAGGACTTAGCATGAATCCATTCCCACCAGAGACATGGCTAATCTAGAACCTCCCTACCCACCCTGCCCCAAGACCATTCCAGGTGTTGCCTACTCCTCTGTGGTAGGTTTAAAAATATACTGTTTTTTAAGGATGGGAAGGTAAGGGGCTAGGTGAGTTATTGCTTATTTTAATCAATCTTACTGATTTTAGACATCTAAAACTGGCTAGTAGCAGGGAAAATACTTACACACTGGTTATATATTAGTATCAATCTGGTAAGAATAGTTCTCCAAATCATCTTAAGCTATCAGACCATGAAGGAATACAAAAAGAAAAGAAAACCCCATAAACTCTGAAAATATAAGAAGAAATCTATTCCCCAAATAAGTTTAACAAGCTATTATGAGTAAATGTTTCCTCCGTCTTTACAGTCTATACTACAGGGATTTTTGAGGCTATAATTTGAAGAAGATGTAATTTATTTCTTCCTTCTTGAAAGAATGAAGTACAGTTTATCATTACTGCTGAAATGACTACTTAAGGGAGATAGCTTAGTAAATAAAACAGCCTTTGGTAGCTTAATTACTTCTCAGGTGGTCACAGGCAAGATTTCAAAAGGTAAAGTAACACAAAAAAGGGATTTTCTAGTGATTAGCTAATTACATTTTATAAAACATATCATTGGACTAAGTATGTTGACTATAATTTTAATGACTTTCTGCAACAAGTTTTCACTCTAAATATATTAAAAACTTGGGAATACTTTTTGGAAAGACCAAGAGGTTATAGTTAATATGCCCCTCAAAATGGGAGAAAAGTTACTAGCTTTCATTTTAACTAGAAATTTTTTCCTCTTACAGAAGCTTTTGAAATTGCCATCTCCTTCTTGTTTTAAACGGCTGAAATAGGGAAGTTGAGAACCTTGAAATCATTCAAACAAGAAGGCAATGGTGAACAATTTCTCCCAAGCTGAAGCTGTGGAACTCTGCTACAAGAACGTGAACAGGTCCTGTCGTAAGACTCCTTACTCACCAGGTCCTCGGGCAATTCTGTATGCAGTCCTCAGTTTTGGGGCCCTGCTGGCTGTGTTTGGAAACTTACTGGTCATTACTGCTATTCTTCACTTCAAACAGCTGCACACATCTACAAAGTTTCTGATCGCATCCCTGGCCTGTGCGGACTTCTTGGTGGGAGTGACTGTGATGCCCTTTAGCACAGTGAGGTCTCTGGAGAGCTGCTGGTACTTTGGGGAGAGTTACTGTAAATTTCATACATGTTTTGATAATTCTTTCTGTTTTGCTTCTTTATTTCATTTATGCTGTATCTCTGTTGACAGATATATTGCTTTACTGATCCTCTGACCTACCCAACCAAGTTTACTGACTTGGTTTCAGGAATATGCATTGTTCTCTCTTGGTTCTTTTCTGTCACATATAGTTTTTCTATCTTTCACACAGGGGTCAATGAGGAAGGGGTTGAGGACCTAGTAGTTGCTCTCACCTGTGTAGGAGGCTGTCCAGCTTCAATGAATCAAAATTGGGTTCTAATTTATTTTCTTCTATTCTTTATACCCACTGTTGCCATGGTGTTTGTTTATATACGGTAAGGTATTTTTGGTGGCTAAATATCAGGCCAGGAAGATGGAAAGTACAGCCAGCCAAGTTCAGTCCTCCTCAGAGAGTTATAAGGAAAGAGTGGCAAAGAGAGAGAGAAAAGCTGCTGAAACATTGGGTATTGCTATGGCAGCTTTTCTGGTCTCTTGGCTTCCATACATTATTGATGCTATAATTGACGCTCATATGAATTTTATAACTCCTCCTTATGTTTATGAGATTTTAGTGTGGTGTGTTTATTATAATTCAGCTATGAACCCCTTGATATACGCTTTCTTTTATCCATGGTTTCAGAAGGCAATAAAACTTATTGCAAGTAGCAAAGTCTTAAGAAGCGATTCATCAACAATTAATTTACTCTCTGAGGAAACAGACGGATATTGTTAAGATTACTGCAGGGACTTTAAAACTAATGTGAGGGCTTCCCTGGTGGCGCAGTGGTTGAGAGTCCGCCTGCCGACGCAGGGGACGTGGGTTCATGCTCCGGTCCGGGAAGATCCCACATGCCGCGGAGCCGCTGGGCCCGTGAGCCATGGCCTCTGAGCCTGCGGCTCCAGAGCCTGTGCTCCGCAACAGGAGAGGCCACAACAGTGAGAGGCTCGCGTACTGCAAAAAAAAAAAAAAAACTAATGTGGATTAAGGTCAAGTGCAAAATTAAACACTTGTATCTAGAGAGGCAAGTGTAATCATTTGCCGACTAGGAGGATATTAACATTCAACGGTTAGTTGTTCTAAAACATTTGTTCTCTTCATACATTTTGACATTTTTTAGCATTTAGAAATAAATGAATAGGATTTGCTGATTATTTTCCACTTCGTATTCTTTTATCCTTTTCTGATTCTCTACCTTTGCATCTGAAATTTCTCATTGTTTCTTCAAATAATTTGAATTTTGTAGATCCTTCTATCCTTGTTACCAATGTTTATTTGTCCAAAATGTATATAGGGGAAAAAAAAACTCTTGCCTAACTTGAAGGTAGATTTCGGGGGGACAAAAATCTTCCAAAGTATACTCTGAGAAGTAAATACAAGATTATAAATTGCTGAAACTTTTGTTAATCTACAAGGACTTTAGAAAAAGCTGCAATGGAAATTTCCCAGTGAATTAAACATTGAAAAACACTGAAGCTCTTGTGTTTTCCAAACCCTGGTGATGCCTCCTCTCCATTTTACAGACGCTGTGTTCATAGAACATGTACAGTGATTATATGATTAGACTGCATTTTACTTTTGGAGGACATAATTTATTATGGTCAAATGAGTATGTGGACAAAGAGATGGTTTCTGTGCTGCTTTTCTTTAGCAATTTGAAGTAAAATAAGAATTTTATTAAAAAGCTAATTCAAATTAACATTTGTTTCACTTTTGAGTTCGTTCTTTGTACTAGACACTGTATTTGGCATTGGAAATATAAAACCGAATGACCCGAATATAACCAAGAATTATTTCAAATTAGCAAGTACCCAAACTGGTATTGTAGACTCTAGGAAGAGCTTCGGTTTTCTCATCTGATAATTTCTTAGTCACATGAATTTTAATTCATTTTAATTAAACATATACATTGCGTGTTTAAGATAGAGTAAAAATTTGAAAAAAACTAAAAATAGGGTGATCTGCCTTTTCAAGTCTTTGAATCACAGCCTTAAATCTTTGTTTATGTAGCTAGCTGATTTTCACAGACTATTCTGTAGCAAACTTGTTTTTTTTTTTGGCCATGCTGCATGGCTTGTGGGATCTTAGATCCCTGACCAGGGATCAAACCCAGCCCATGGCAGCGAAAGCACCAAGTCCTAACCACTGGACCGCCAGGGAATTCCCTGTAACAAACTTGTTTTATGAAATGAGAAGAAGAGATAACTAAGTAAATAGAGTTACATAAACATTATGTGTTATATGTTTTATTAATGAACCAGTTTGGAAATACTTTACACAAGATTAAGCTGTTTCACATTTGTGCATTAATACCTTTCAAATAGAGCTGACAGTATTTAGGAGAAGAAAAGGTAAAGGTGAAGAGGATGAAAGGTATTTGCAGCAGAATACCTGTGTGGTTCACACCATAACGTCATGGAACAGGTCTACTGGTCACCTTTTTAAAAATTTTTTTGCGGTACGCAGGCCTCTCACTGTTGTGACCTCTCCCGTTGCGGAGCACAGGCTCCAGACGCGCCGCCTCAGCGACCATGGTTCACGGATCCAGCCGCTCCGCGGCATGTGGGATCCTCCCGGACCAAGGCACGAACCCGTGTCCCCTGTATCGGCAGGCGGACTCTCAACCACTGTGCCACTAGGGAAGCCCTAGATAAGTTTTTTTTCACTTCCCCCTTTGTGTTCTCAAGCGTGTTGCTGATAACTCGAGCGTGTCATTTGGAAACAATAAAGATTTTGCCATAAATACCAACCATAATAGAGCCAGGAGTAAAAAAAACATGTAGTGAACAGTACTGTCCCCCCAAATTTGTTGAAAGTAAGTGCACAGAAATTGAAGCAAGCAACGAGAATCTCATAGCTCTGCATACCAGAAGCATTGACCTTAGATAGAACTAAACCAAAAGAAGAAAACGTAGGGGCTGATCAACAAAGTGTCAACAGCTGCTTTATCATGGAGGTGGTCATTTTGGTTGTGTAGTGTAGGGGGTAACACACAGCATAAAATCGATCAATTGCCATGGAACAGAGGAGGAAAATGGAGGCCAGACTTAGCATCATGTCAAAGCTCGTGTGGAATTTGCAAAACCACCCCCAAAATACCAGCAGCTCTCCACTGATCACGCCATATTGCATGGCATAATGACCAAACCCAGCAGAAAGTCAGTGGTTGCCATGGAGAGGATCAGAAAATTTGTGGGAGAGTGAAGTTGCTTGAAATGCGATATGGAAATGATTATAACCGAGTTTCCAAAGATAGTGATAAACATGGCCCCAATCATAATTGAGTACATTATTCCTCGGACATGAAAATGGCAGCTGGTGGGAGGACAGCATTTATTTCCAAATTTTGGACAACTGGATAAGTCTTCAGGAATATAAGTTAGATCCATGGTGCTTTATGACTTCAAATTACTTTCAAGGAGGATAAGTTGGTGTTTCTTCTCTTCTTAAAATGATTCCAGTAAATTTCAGCCCCTGAGAGTACAATAAAGTCCCGTTATTAATTCATTTCAATTATATCTAAATATTTAAAATTATATCACTGGTGTTTACTTTCTGAGTTATTTGCTACATTTGAAAATGAAAAATCTCAACTGCTCACTCTTTCCTGTTTTAGTCTATTTTATTTCATCCATCTATATATTCATTCAAAATGGGTTTATCTATTGGTTGTTCTATTCCCTGTAATGTATTGGAAGCTTTTCAGTGGTTTGCTCCACTTATATGAGGCATCTAAAATAGTCAAACTTGTCCTGTGTACCGCAAAAAAAAAAAAAAAAAAAAAAAAGTCAAACTTATGAAGCAGAGAATACTATAGTGGTTATTGGGGGAACTGGGTAGTTGCTCAGTGTGTATAAAGTTTCAGTTATGCTAGATGAATACGTTCTGGAAGTCTGCTGTACAACATAATGCCTATAATTAATAAGATGGTGTTGTGCACTTCAAAATTCATTAAGATGGTAGACCTCATGTTAAGTGTTTGTACCACAAAGAAACAAACAAAACAAAGGGACAGAAGGAAAACCTGGGAGGTGTTGGATATGCCTAGTACCTTGATTTTGGTGATGGTATCACAGGTGTTTGCATATTTCCAAACTCATCAAATCCTGCAGCTCACGGTATATCAATTATACCTCAATAAAGCTGTTTTTTTAGAAAAAGGAGGTCAGTTTTCACGTTAAACTGACACTTCCCTAGAAACTCCTTTGAACTACAACATAAAAATACTTAATCCACAAAAGCTAAGTGAAATCACAATGTTTTCCTTCCGCATTCTTTCGATAATTTGAAATCTTCGTTTGTAAAAAGTCTGTGGGTGTTTTAAGAGTTATAAATGGCATGCGGCTATTGAAATACACAGAAAGCCATGTACCTACCGGCTAAACCACAGCTTCTGTACTGTCTATTCCCTTCCTCTCCTCTCCCCTTTCCTCCTCTCCTGTCTTCTACTCTTCATTTCCCTTCCCTGTATTTCTTGAGTCTTCTTCCTTATCTGAGATTCTAACTAGTGGAACCATGTCACATACTCCATTGCTGACTGACTCATTACAGTCACAAATTTCCCACTCACAGACTCATGTGACTCCTATTGGTCACAGGCATGCCTTTCTGATATACGACCAGGAGGCAAAGACCTAGTCTATCTTGCTCACCCCTGGATTCTCAGTACTTAGGTTAATGTTTGTAGCAGGCACTAGATACATATTTCTGAATGAATAAATTTATACATAAATGGTAAGTTACAGTTGTTTTTTTAAATACCTGCATTGTTCCAGTAAAAGCAATTGATTCAATATGTTTGAAACTTTGATGAAAATGAATGGACTAGATTCAGGAGCTCAATTCATGACAGTATCCTCCTGTATTAAATTGCTTCTGTTGCTGCTATAAAAGAATCCCTCCCAGAGTAGCATTTAGACAGGCAGAGCCGAGAGATTTTCTACGAATGTATTTTACTGATCCCTTAGGCTAGTGAGACAAGAACTAAGGATCTTGAGTCCAGATAGATACGAAGGTATTAGTAAAAGAAAGAAAAAAAAAAAAGCTGCTGAGTGTTTCAGCTAAATGCACTTGGGAGATGGTGGCAGTAGTGGGATAAGAGCCCACTCAGTGGTCCATGGTTATGTTAGGATGGGGTTTTACTGGCTCATTAATGTCCCTTATGCAATACTTGGCGCCTTACCTACCTCTTTGCAGAGTTGGGAGTGTTCTTCCCACTGAAGCTCACATACTCCCAATAATTAAAGAAAATACTGCGTTGGAGAGCACATATTTAATTAAACTTGTACACATTTAAGTCCATGAATATGTAGGCAGTTAAAGTATGTTATTACCCAGAAAACCATGTGTCACACCTCAATTGCCCATATGATTTCAATGATCACAGCCATGACATTGAACCAACTTCACCTGGGTGTTGCATACAAGTAACTGCTCCATTTTTTAAAGATTGAGAGGATTCTAGAAGGTGTTTCAATGTGAGACCAAATCTTCCACTATGCCCACTTACTATTTATAAAAGGGAAAATTCAAATACTTTCAGAACTGGAGAAGCCCTCAAATGGAATGTTTACAAAGATTTATTATGTGATGCAGTTTCCAGCCTCCTTTCTCCCTTACATTCCACAGTATGGCTTTGAAATCAAGCAGCCCTGTGGTTGATTTTTGGTTGCACCACTTATTAACCATATTATTTTGGACAACTTTCTCAGGGCTCCTGAACCTCAGTCTCCTCCTTTATAGAATAGGGAGAATAGACCCTATTTAACATTTTATTTTAAACATCGTTAGAAGCATGACATCTATCTAGTAAACACTTAATGAAGCCCATGTTAACCAGTTTTAACGAATAATGACCTTTTGGAAAACTGTATTCTGATTTCTAAATCGCTGATTTTCAAAGAAACTTTTGTTTCCTAACTTGCTTATAAGTTTAACAGTTGTCTATGAAGGTATTTAAGGCCATTAGCATTATTCCTACCTTCCTTCTTGCTTTTCCTCATGAGGATTATGACATTTCTTTCAATTTTATACTTTTCTTTTTTGAGTCTTCCATGTAAACTATTTTATTAAACCCTGTAACCTTGATGAAATTGCCATTTTTGTATGTAAAAAATGTCCAAATATGAATAATTTCCCATGGGGATCTTTTCCTTTTTCCCCTCAAGTTTTAGTTTCAAGCGCTGACAGATAATAGGGTTGGCACATCTCCAGTCATGTACATTTACAAGGAGTCAGATTATCAGTGCTAGACTCTATCATGGAACTAAAGCTTATTGAAGAGAATCTTCAATGGGCTGGACACATTCATTTCAGTAGAAGAAAAAGTTTGGTTCACTGCTATCAGAATATATCTAATAAGCTGAAATATACCATCTTAATATACACCAGATTAATGAACTAACCTAATATAGCAGCTGGCAAGAGAGCACACTAGGGCTTTCCTGAGCAGGACTGACCATGGGAGAGGTTAGATGGACGACTAACCCTTGAAAACTCTTCTGAACAAGCCTCTTTAATCCCATTGGAAAGATGTGAAAGTGAGGGCTCTTTGGTGAATGTATGTGTCGTGAGTGCCAGCTCAGTCTTCTTTCTAAGCCCTTGGAAACCGTATGGTCGCCTGACAGCCCCATATCTCTACATCATCGCAGATGGAACGGCATCTTCGGACTGGGTGGCCTCTTACTTTCAACAGTGACACCTTGTGGCAGCTTGGGAGAACTGACTCTTCAGATTCAGTCCTTAGAGAATGTATCAAGAGAGCAGAAGGGAAATGGGAAAGATGGCTAATTAATTTAATTAAAACAGAGATATGGTCTTATTTTGTACTTAAAGCTGGAGAAAATGGATATATCACTAATATAACTGTTCACATTTTTAAATGAAACTCAGGTATGCAGAATTTGAATTAATCACAATTAATCATGCCATACGTCTTACTTGCTTTATTCATTTGTAGCATAATGAATACCCATGACTGTGAACTAGCTTGACAATAGTGTACATACCCTTATATTCTGCTTTCTGCCTGTCACCTCAGGTAACTACTATATTGAATTTTTGTGTTTATCAGTTTTTGTATTCTTTTAATAGCTTTATTGTGTATGTTTGTATGATTAAATCAAAATATTGTTGGGTTTGTCTTTTGAATTATTTATAAAATGAGTATCATGCAATTTGTTGTCTTTTAGAATTTGTTTTGCTCTTATTTTTCCACTCAATTTTACACTATACGTAACTGTAGTTCATTCATTTTCACTGCTATATAATCTTTTCTCCTATCAATAGATACTTGAATTACTTCTAGTTTTTTGCTATTATGAATGGTGCTATTTTGAATATTCTCGCGCAAGTTTCCTGATGCTTATATTCAAGAGACTTTCTTTTTTTTTCTTTTTTTTTTTTGCGGTACGTGGGCCTCTCACTGTTGTGGCCTCTCCCATTGCGGAGCACAGGCTCCAGACGCGCTGGCTCAGCGGCCATGGCTCACGGGCCCAGCCGCTCCGCGGCATGTGGGATCTTCCTGGACCGGGGCACGAACCCGTGTCCCCTGCATCGGCAGGCGGACTCTCAACCACTGCGCCACCAGGGAAGCCCAAGAAAACTCTTAGTTAAATACTCATTTTGTTTGTCCCTTGATGATTAATTTCAAATTTTAGAGTTATGAGTAAATTACATACATAGAATAAATTAAGATTCTGTGTCAACAGAGGGTATAATACTGGACGAAGCCAACTTTTTTCTTAGCAGCAAGAATTCTTTTGCTTGTGTTTGTTTGTGGCCTTTGTCACCTATTTTCACTGCATTGTGAGCATATGTTATAAACAGTCCTTATGACTTTAATTTCTTCAATGATTGGAGCTGACCTGATGCCTCCCTGGTATGTTGCAGGCTCACCATAAAACCTTACTGCCAAAAACACCTTTCTTGCTATAGGTGTTACTAACAGCATACAATAGTGGATTCAGGGATTTCATAAAAAGAAAATTTTTTAACCATGGGGGCAAACATAGGTTTGTCAAATAAGATCCTTGTTAAAATCTTCTGTCTATTATTAACATATTTTCATAAAAAAAAAGAACATCTTAAATCTGGAAATTTAGTAAGGACATGATCTTAGACAAAAGACAGTCTATTAAATTGAATAAGTATTCCATAATGAAAAACTCACTACATTGTGTTTATTTTCTCACTTTATAATGATCTGTAAAAAGTTTGTCACAGACAACACAAATCCTCAGACTGGGAGGATTTGGGAATCCCTAAGTTAGATGGTCAAGGTACCATTAGTTTGAGAAAATAATGTTAAAATGCTTAAATTTTAAGACATAACTTTAGAAATAGTTTTTCCCTTGCTGGTTTTAAAATGTTGCATTCAAGTCAGTTATCTTTCCTCTCTCCCTTCCTTGAACAAATGTTCCTAGAGCAACTATTCTGGCCCAGGTCCTACGGCAGGTGCTGGAGATAAGTGAGGCCCTGCCCATAGAAGCTCACAGCCAGGGCTTCTGAGCTCATTTCTCAATTTCAAATACGTTATTCTCCTAAAATTTCACTGTACTATATGAACTTAAAATTTTTTAATTCCTTTTTCTTAAAGATCTAAGGCAATGGTTCTTAGAAGAAATGTAATCCAAGGAACCTGGGTTGCTGTTTGAAATTGCAGATTTCTGAGTCTCAGTCCAATCAACCCCAAATAATTCGAAGGCAGTTACATCAGCCTGGGTAGTAGCCCATAAGCTAAGTCTAGTTAGCAGTTTCAGAACAAATTTTTAAATAACTTAGCTGTTAAAATATATTTCTATTCATAAAGAATACATATTTAATGCCAGAATTAAACCTGTACAGGCACATCTGCTTCAACTTGGCTGGGGATAAAATTATGAGTCCCCATGGTTGCTTCATATCCCGCCCCCCCGCCACTTCCTGAAATAAGAAAGAGAGTGGAGTATGTAGCCAGAACAGATTTGGACTAAAATCTCTCTCTAACTGTCAATAGCTCTAGCCCCTTGGGTACCTTTTTATCCCTGATTCATCTATTCCCCTAAAGAAACGTGCATTGAATGACTTCTCTGTGCCAGGTGTACCCTGAGTACAGGGTACAATGATGAATAAGACACAGTCTCTTAACTTCTGCAATCTACACTCCATTGTGAACACAGCCAGGGAGTGTACTGATGGGAAGGGCAAGACATATTTGGAGAGTGCAGAGAAGACCCCTATCTGGTCTTAGGGGATTTAGATAGCTTCCTGGAGAGGTAACCCTCAAGATAAGTCTTTTAAAATGAGTAAATGTCAGCCAGTTAAGGGAGGTGGGGTTGCAGGGAAGGGGGCTTTTCAGGCATGGAGGCTGCAGGAGCAAAGACACAAGGAGGGAAAGCACAGGAACCACGAGGAAAGCTGGGACTTGAACCCAGGCTTGTCTGGTTCCAAAGCCTGAAGACGTCCCTCTGTGCAGGGAGCTTCAGAACTTTGGCTCTACACCAGCATGCCTCAGAGCTTACACAAGGTGCTAGTCCAAGTTCATTAGCTAGGTAGACAATAAATAGTTACTTTGCAGATAGATATCAATAGTATATATGTAGAATTGTAGAATATAATATGTAATTACTTTATGTATATGTATCTTTATAGAAATTATCTTTAAGGAAATAAAAATTCCCACACTCTTTCAAATATACTAAATGCCAAATATTGCACATCACAGACTAATGCAGAAAGGTATCACCAGGTTAGCTTCTTTCCTCATAGACCTTGGAATAAATCTTCTCCTATTCTTTTGTATAATTTTAATTGTAGAATTTATTTTCTTGACATAGGGCCTTCGTGTCCATGTTATTTCTATTTCTATTACAGCTCCCCCTCAGCAATCAAGGTTGAGAAACGCTACTTTAACACACTGCATTTTAAAAATATTGACCAATAAACAAATTTTAGAGCTTTTCGTCGCAGTTAATGCTTATCTGACTGGTATATTTATGAAGAGGAAAGTTTGCCATTGATAAGCCATTGTGAGTGGCTGAATTTAAGCTTCTAAATCACTTTAATTGATAAATACGCTGAGAACTTTTAATTTGTGTGATTTCTTCCTCCTGAAAAAAAAATCAAAGGCTAAAACAAATTAGATGCTGAGGTTGATATGACTTTACAGTAGAACTAGCCTCAATGGAACACTCTAACCAAATTAGAATGTTGGAGCAACATAAATTGACTGGGAGCTTAGAGACTTGGGAAAGAGGTTTTAGGAGAAGGAGGAATGTGGGACAGAAGGTCAGGACCTGGCAAAGACAAATTTACTTTCTCTGAATACCTGTTTACAGTTGACCATGTGCTCAATGACCTGTGTTGAAACACTTTGGGAAATGCACATATATTTTATCTTTAAAAAAAATCTTCAGTCTGATTCTTACATCACCTAGCTTATTTGAGTGCAACATTCAAAGTATCTCTCTGAATAATTCTTTCTTTGGCACACTTTATAGTCTGCTAAATTTCAAAACATAAATCATTCTTTAAACACTTAAGTTAATGTTCACACTCTGGTTGACAATGTACGATTAACCAGACTGATTCACCAGAATCCACCAATTTACAGGAGTTTATATGGCTTGCTTTACTTTTTTGGCCAAAATTATTTATGACTCTCCAAAGATTGAATTATTGACTTCAATAACCAAGCTGAAAATCAGGATGGAACTTCCATTTCACTGATCTCTTAAGATGGAAATATTATTATTATAAAAAAATCAGTTCCAACAAGCTCCTTGCTAATACATTTATTTTTATCTCTTCTTGAGTGGAAACTTATATGAATACTTCTCTTTGAGAGGACAGTGGAATATGAGACTGCTTCAAATGAATGTTGTCTGGACTAGGAAAGGAGAGTCATGTCGTGTTGTTGCAATTGCTTTTTTGGTGTTTAGTGTAATATTGTATGTCAAGTTAAAGTTCTTTTCGTGCATGCAACCAAAAACTACTCCTACAGAGAATTCATTAGAAGACTATCTGGGACTCATGGAATCCATAAGAGAACGGATAAGTCAGTTTGGAAATGAATACTTGGGTATCTCTGTAGTCTGGGAAGCAAGAATTCCAACAACACCAAGAGCAGTCAGGTCACAATCTTACCACACGGATAGGATGAAAACCCACAGTTTTCATTAGTTTGTTTTCTGCTAAAAATCAGTCTTTTTCCCTTCGTTTAAGATTCAATTTCCAAAGAAAGACCTTCTGAAAGTTTTAGTGTAGGTTATCCACCCATCTGTTTAGTTAAGGGGAAAGGCAGAAAGCCAGTCTCTTCATTACAGTCCCAACAGTTTATCCCTAGTTGGGATGGGAAAGTTCTCAAAAGCTAATTGGATTCCAGTTGGGAAATGGATTCTGGGCAACCAAAATACCTTCTGCATGAGGGAATGGTAGCTAGAATAAAGCTAGGAATAGGGAAAGACAAAGTTGTTTCTTCTTGTTTTGCTGAGAGGATGGGTTATGGGTTGTCTTTTATTATGAGTATTAAAAACAGAGGTTACAAAGAGAAATAAGCTATAGGGGACTTAGTACTAAGTAAAAAAGGTAGAATTATCTGAGTCATGAACTTGTCCCGAGAAAAATGTGGGCTCAATATTAAAACCTAAATAGTAATTTAAAATAGATATGACAAGGATGACTCTTATCAACACTATCAATATCAATGTTGCTCTAGAAATTCTGACTAATGAAGTATGCAAAGAATGTAAATAAGAATAACTATTGGAAAGGAGATAAAATTTAGCATTATTTGAGGATAATATGACTATAGAGTGAAAACCCAAACAGGTCAACTAAAAAACTGAAATAAATTTTACTGTACACCAGCAATAATAATTACATAGAAAATATAATGACCTAAAAAAGATATATTCATAATAGGCAAAGCACACACACACATACACACACACACACACACACACAAGAGTACAAAACATCTAAGAATGTGTGGGAGCAAATGAAGAAAACCACAGAAACTTACTCTAAGGTACAGAAAACTGTCTAAATGCTTTTGTTCTTTTTAAAAATTTAACAAAATGGTTTCACAAGTAGAAAAAGCCAAGGTAGTTTTTGAAACTAGGAGTGATTAGGGGCAACTTGTCTTACCATGTACTAAATGAAAAGGTTTTAAAAATGTTTTTAAAATCTACTAGAACAAAAGTCTAGCCAGTTCAATGGAACTAAATATACAGTCCTGAAACAGACTCTAAAAGGTGGAAGGGTTTGTGAACAGAAATGTATATACAGGAACATGCATTTTAGTTTCATTTAAAATTAGCTGCCTTACCCTAACTTACCCATGAGCATAAGTCACAGTTATTAAATAGATAAATTCAAATCCCTGGTGCTACTCAACGTAATAAAAACGACATGAAGTCTGGGTGAGAAACAGCTCAAATGGGTACTTATGATTAAGAATGCTGGCCCACTTCTATAAGATCTTACTTGAAACCACTATTTTCCCTCTTTTTTCTCTTGTATATGACACCTTAATAGACATGGCATACTCCGTGTCCGATTATACCTCTTCTTATCCTTCATGTTTAGCTGCTTTGATGGATAGCTGCTTCTCTTTCAGTGTAGACTGGAGCCCAACAAGTGAATTTGTTTTATTTCCTATGGCTTGTCTTTTGAGTCTTACCACACCTGCCACGACCTTGAAATATGGTGAAATCTTCCAGACATTTTCATGAGCTTCAGTAACAGGTAACAGGAATTAATTTCTATTGTTTGAAAAAAAGGAATCAAAATGAACTAAGTGGTCAACAATGGGAAAACGGTTTAAAAAAAGTTTTGTGCATCCATACAATGTAGCCTTATACAGTCACCAAAAATTAAGTTTTTAAGAAGCGGTACGCGGGCCTCTCACTGTTGTGGCCTCTCCCGTTGCGGAGCCCAGGCTCCGGACGCGCAGGCTTAGCGGCCATGGCTCACGGGCTCAGCCGCTCCGCGGCATGTGGGATCTTCCCGGACCGGGGCACAAACCCTGTCCCCTGCATCGGCAGGTGGACTCTCAACCACTGCGCCACCAGGGAAGCCCCAAGTTTTTAAGGATTTTGAATGATATGATTCTCTCAGGAAATGAGCTCTGAGTGATATTTTAATTTCATTTTGTTTCTATGTGATATATTATTTTTATTTTTTACTTTATTTTCTAAATTTCCTACAAGTATGAAAATCAGAAAAAAACATACTTTTTAAAATATAAAAATTGAGATTTAAGAATTAGAATATATAAATAAGAATTAATGATAAATAGCAAATTATGTGTAAACAATTACTTAATAGTAACATTTAATGTGTACTTTCAGTTGATTTTACAAAAAGGCATATATATTCAAGCAAAGGAATGACAAATCTCTTCTAATTTGCATCCCCAAATGTAGCCTCTTAGTTTCCACCACTGAACAACTGAGTAAGGTACCACTGTCAATTTCATGGCAGTTCATGTAAGGTCAGGAGAAGTTCTTTAAAATACAAGCCCCTAAATTCTGGGCTTGTAAAGCTTCAATATGTATAATAAGAATGGCAAATAGGAAGCAAGATATAAGCATCACATCTAACTACACAATCTTTGACCCTAATACTTGATAAAAGCCCCTGTAGCTGGTGCATGTGGTTGATACTATGTTGTGTTCATAAATATGATCACCAACTGTTGGCCAAACAGTAAAGTCTAATAATTCTATGGATTTAATTCTAAAAATAATTTACATCTAGATGAATCTTTTTGGAAAATTTTATCGAATAGAATCATCTTCAGTGCTCTTCTGAACCAGGGATAGAAAAATGCATAAACCATTGGATTTAAAGTGGAATTCAAGTAGCCAAACCAAATCAATGCATCGTTCAGGATGGGTGGAATAGTATAGTCCAGGAAAGGATCCATGACTGTGCAGACAAAGAAAGGACACCAGCATGTTAAGAAAACTCCCATCACAGTCCCTAAAGTCTTCGTAGCTTTCCTTTCTTTGCTTTGTGAAATTCCATTTTTCTCTTCCAACCCAATTCGAAATTTCTGATTTGCATCATGAATTGATCTTGCCTGCCCTTTCGCTATGAAATATATTCTACAATAGATGCATATCATAATAGAGCCAGGTATATAGAAAGAAGTCAGAAAGGCCAGAACCCCAGATGTTTTGCTGAAGAAGACAGAGCAACTCCCTATGCAGTGAATGTGTTTGTAATACATCTCTTCAGCTCCTTTGAGGTTTAGCTCCAGAAAGATCATTCCAAATGCAAAAAGAGCAGGAATACTCCAACTAATGAAGATCATCACAAAAATAACCAAGATGTTGATCTTAGTTTTGTATCTCAATGGGTCACACACAGCATAGTAGCGGTCAATGGAAATGAAGGACAAATGAAAAATTGATGCTGAGCTCAGCATAATATCAGTGCTGGTGTGAATTTTACAGAAGACTTCTCCAAAATACCAGCAGTGCTCAACGGATCTCACCATACTATAAGGCATGACCAGACACCCCAGCAGAAAGTCCACAGTGGCCATGGAATGAATGAGCCAATTAGTTGGCGTATGAAGTTGCTTGAAGTGTGATATAGAAATAATAACTATTAGATTGCCAACCACTGTGGTTAGAATTATGAGCACCATTAAACTGTACAGGGAAGCACGGACGTCATTTGACCAGCTGCTTTTCACACAGGAGATATTAATTATATTGTGGCAAAAGGACGTCATTCCTGAGGGTTATGCACTAGTTATTATCTTTTCCTTTGTGTGTTGAGGAGTCTTTCTTCGAAATCCATGATCAGGTTAGAGTTCCTTCTTTTATTTCCATATATGTATCCCAGAAACCTGGGAGGATAAAAGAAAGGAAGTCATCAGCAATTTGATTCTTCTCACTTTTAACACATTTACCTATTACTTCTTGCTGAAAAATGATTATTTTGGAAAGAGCTTTTATTTCCAAGTTTAGTTCAGTAGTTCAGTTCTACAATTATTATTATTATTATATATATATTTTTTTTGTGTTACGCGGGCCTCTCACTGTTGTGGCCTCTCCCGTTGCGGAGCCCAGGCTCCAGACGCGCAGGCCCAGCGGCCATGGCTCATGGGCCCAGCTGCTCCACGGCATGTGGGATCTTCCTGGACCGGGGCACGAGCCCGTGTCCCCTGCATCGGCAGGCGGACTCTCAACCACTGCGCCACCAGAGAAGCCCCAGCAATTATTTTTAACATCTACTTGATGCTGCTCACTGTGCTGGAAATGCAAAGTTGAATTATTCGTTTGAAATATATGATTCTGTAATTCTGTAATACTCAGCTAAATTCTCGAATTTGCAATACATTTTTCAATACACGTACAATACATATTATGTGTAATATATAATACATTATATAATTATGTATTATAAATATAAAAAGAGGGGGAGAGAGAGAATTTGGAGGAAGAATGTAAATTCTGGCTATCAATGAACAACCTGTCACTATATTGTGAAAATGCTGGAAAATAACAACAAGTCTTAGCATTCCAGGAGTACCCCCTCCTCTTTGGCTCTTATTCCCTCTGGGCTGACAGTTTAGGTCAAGACCACATAGAAATCGAAACTTATCCAAAACTAGAATTGGAGGAATAAGATATTTAGGAACTAAAATGCATATTTTAGTAAATTTGAAGTATCTCTCCCCCTAATCCCTTTCTGCCTTCTCTTCTCAGGAGGAAACATATTCATATCAAGTACATCTGTAAGATTTATTTCAATAAACACCCAGACCCACTTTATGACAGAACAAATTGCAGACGAAATCTATTTATATTATCTGAGCTCTGTAATATTTGAAATATAATTAAAATTTTGCTAAAAGAACGATGGAGTTTTTACTATGAAATTTGTGTTCACTCAACTAAACTATCATTTAGAGTTATAAATCTTCTACTTGGACCTTTTTTTTTTTTTCTATTTCCCCCCTTTTCTTCTTTCTCTTACTTTTGCTGTTGACATTAAAGGAACCAAGCAACACACCTGTAATCAGTGTTTAGAACTGTTTGCTAATAATTACTACCAGTCAAGAAAACATTCCTACCTGATATCACATTGACTAGCTTTACTCAGCGGGAACTAGGGTCCAAAAATAAGTAAGGGAAGATGAAAAGGGGAAAAAAACTGGTTGTTCAGTTTTAGAAGACTACCTTCATAGATGATGAAAAAGTCATCTGACAACTTTGTATGCCATGTTCTTCATTCCCAGATAAAAACCAAATGGCTTCCTCCTCATAATGGTAACATCCTGGTTTTAGAGAATAGAGCCTGAAGCATGGTATCTGGGAAATTATTGATAATACCAATGACATTTCAGAAGAGTAAGTTGTCTGACCAACTTTAAGAACATTACACATAATTTTTGTGCAAGTAATTTTTGTTATGATTTATTTTTAAAAAGATTGACTTGTTTAAATAAATGCCCTATGATGATATTGAGTTGAGTGCTTACCTAAAAACATGACATAATAGTGTTTTTGTTTCTTTTCTTCCAGCTCTAAAAATTTAGCTAGCTAGAAATGCTTACTCTCTGTATGTAAAAATTGCCAAGTTGGGACTTCCCTGGTGGCGCAGTGGTTGAGAGACCACCTGCCTATGCAGGGGACACGGGTTCATGCCCGGGTCTGGGAAGATCCCACATGCCGCGGGGCGGCTAGGCCCGTGAGCCGTGGCCGCTGAGCCTGCGCGTCCGGAGCCTGTGCTCCGCAACGGGAGAGGCCACAACAGTGAGAGGCCCGCGTACCGCAAAAAATAAAATAAAATAAAATAAAAATTACCAAGTTGAATATACAGTAGTAATAAGGAAAGTTAATAAATCTCTCTTTAATTACCTAGCTAAGCAAACAGTTCTGTGCAAATGATCTAATCACCTAATGTTTGAAAACGATGTACGATTTAAAAATATATTGGTAAGCATTACAGTTTAAAGTAGATCTGTCTAGCAGGACAGGAACTCACTGGTTGAGTGGCCCCAACTTCCCAATAATGGGCCATCAGCACTAAGTTCACCATGCCCTTTGTCTCTGGCTCCTTCAACCACCCATCTCTAATGGTTCAGACTCTCAATCCCAAACTTCTCTATACAATTCCTAATGTGAACCCATCTCCCAATCTACCTACCCGTTACCCGCCCTCCCCAAAACCATTCCAAGTGTGCCCTCCAGAACTCATGGTCATCACCCAACTTCCTCAAGCTCTTTATTAAATGCTTCCCTCTCTTTGTTCTAACTAAAACCATCTTTCCCCTGAGGATATCTCATCCCCTACAGACTTGTCAAAGGCAGCTGTTTTCTCACCTGTATCCCTAGCTACCCTTTATATTACAGGACTTAGAGGAAAACTAAGCATCCTCTTGTACTCATTGACATTGCGGATACTTTTCCGTCTTTCCTTCCTAACCTCCACCCCTTGCAAACTCTGAAGTTCTGTGTTCAAACTATACCTCTTCTTGCTGCAGACCTCAGACTTCCAAGTCATGTCTCTCTGTCTTGAAGATGTTAACTCCTAGTCTACCGTCACTTTCTCCAAGGCTACTCTTGCCAAAATTCTTGATAATTTTCTTGTCCACATAAATGATCCAATAATGGACTTTCAGCTCTTTAACCCTCTGTCTTCCAACAAGCATGTCCTCCACTCCATATTATCTCACACTTTCATAGCCATCCCCAGAATCTGCCATTATCGATAATGAAGCCATTCCAAATGATTAATTTCAAGTTCCACCCTTTGTCTTCCCAGGCCATGCCACTAATGCTCTACTTCCAACACTTGTTCAACCTGCTTGAAGCCCATAATTCATTTATCTTATCACCTTTTCACTGTTCCTCATTTACTTACACTCATCTCTTTACCTAGTGTAGATTCCAAATTTTTTAAACATTATTTTAAACTCTCTCCCATTAATACACTTTTCTGGCTAAACTTGACCCCTTGTTAAATCGAGTTTGCCTCTTACTGTACTACACATGTGCAACTGAACATGATGGAGAAAAACAGACAATCGGCCTCAGATTAAATTCATGACAGGTATGAACCATTCGAACTGCTGAAGAATCCTACCCAGTTCCCTATTACATTCATTCTCCCACTGTTCGAGCTGACTATTTCATACCACCTCCCTCCTTCAATCTCAAATACTTTCCTCATCCTCATTCTCAGTTAATGACTTGTATCTTGTTTCACTGAGAAAATAGATGCAATCAGAAGAGAATGTCCATATTCCCACCTCTACCCCTACACCAGCTTACATCTGTTCATATACTCAACCTTCCCTCTTATTACTACAAATGAACTAACCATCTCCCATCAGAGCCGCCCCTTCATATGTGTCCTATAGGCACCCTTTCATGCCTGTTCAAGAATATACCCTCCAATTCTCCTCTATCCCCTGAATCTTCAGGAGTTCTCTTCTAAATAATTAACTCTAGTGTTCAAAAAATGTAGTAATATTCCATCTTAAAAAGAATTATTTTAAACCCACATCTTTCAATTATCACCTTATTTCTCCCCTTTATGAAAAAAGAAAACATCTTTGAAAGAGTCATGTAGACTCCTTGTCTTCAGTTATTCTCTTCCTAACCTTTTGAATCCACTCTAATGAGACTTTTGTCATTAACACTTCACCAAAACAATCTTAACCATATTGTTCTATATTACTAAACCCAATGGTAAACTCTCAGTCTTCATCTTGATGACCCCTCAGTTACTTCTTGAAACAATTTCTTCCTTGGCTCCAACTCACCTCCCTCTTGGAGCTCTGTTAACTCACTAGCTCTTCTTTATAGTCTCATTACTGGTTCTTCCTCAAGTCACCAGCCCTAAGGCTAGTCCTTGGTTCTCTTCTCTATTTACAGCTTCTCCCTAAGTTATTTCTTATAGTCTCATGACTTTAAAAAAGAGTCTCAAATGAGTATCTCCAGCCTTAACTTCCCCCCTGAACTCTGAACTAAAATTTCCTGCTGCCTGGAGAATATCACCACTTATCATGTCTAAAGCCAAGTCTCTAATCTCCCCCATAATATGTGTTAAACCCCTCTTCCTCCCTAACATCTAGAAATGGCAACTCCATTCTTGAAAATCTTCAGTCCCAAACACTGAAGTAATTCTTTACTTCTCTCTCTCACACTCAACAATATAGCCAACTTTCAGTAAATACCTTGACTCTTCATTGAAAGTATGTCCAGAATCAGACCATTTCTCATCACTTGTACCATAGCCATAAACTTATCACTAACCACTGTCAAATTAGTAGCCTCCCAACTGGTTTCCTGGCTTCTCCTCCTTTTTTCCCCTTCCTTTTTGATTTACTTTTAGTGTCTTGACTTAACATATAGCTTCTAAGCCAAGAAGGGGTGAATTGTTTCCCTCCTCACTACTCTTTCATAAAACGTAAAGAATGTGAACAAATTCTGTGGAAGGTGTGGAGAGTATGTTCAATAGAAGATGTTGACAGAGGAGAAGATTATTCTGTTTACAACCAGGTGTGAGAATTCATTATAAAGCAAAAGGAAAGGAGGTCCACAGTGTCCTTTGAAAAAAGGCAATCATAGAGTCAGGAGAGGAAAGTCATAGCCTTTTAAAAACCCAGCTGCAATCACTGGGGTCCAGGGGAATAGAGCCTGGGAGAGGCAGAAGCTGTATAGGCTTAGATGAGGAATTCCGCAGCATGCCCAACCCTTACAGGAGAATGTCACCTGAGTTCCCAAGCGGTTTTACAGAGAAGTCAAGATCTCCTGCCCCTTACCACGAGGAAACGGGAAGCCATTCAAGGAAATGCCAGCAGAATGGCCTGGAGTTGCAAAAATGTAGAACCTTCCACCAGGTATAGGTACTTGTATGTCCTTACCCGAATGCACAAGCTAAATAGACATACAAAAGTAGTCTCCAAACAGAAAATGTGGAGCAGTTAATTTCCTGGGGAGTTCAAGGCAGAGGCCACTTGATACCTTAAAGGAAACTAAGAATAAACAACTGTTTATCTGGGAGAAGACCAATCCAGGTAGAGGGGTCGGCAAGTGCAAAGGCCCTGAGGTGGGAGCATGCCTAGTATGCTTGCAAAATAGCAGATGTCAATGTGGTTGGAGCAGAGCAATGAAAGCAGAGAGAAATTGATGGAGAGGCCAGAGAAGCTGCACAGGGCTACATTGAATAGGTCCCACAGTAAGAATTTCAGCTTTGCCTTTGAGTGAGAAAAGAAAACATTGGAGGGTTTTGAATCCAGTAACATGCTCTGACAGATTTTAACAGATTCACTCTGGCTGCTGTGTCGAGAACAGGGGCAGAGGGCAAGGACAAAGTGAGATGATTAGGAAGCCGCTAAAATAACCTGGTGAAAGAATATGGTGGTTTAGAGAAGGGCAGTGGTCAAGTTTGGATATGTTCTGAAAGTACAGCAGGCAGGATTTACAGATAGACTGAATATGTGTTGGGAGAAAGTTATCAAGGGAAATAGCAAGGCTTCTGGTCTGGGCAGCTTGAAGGGTGGAGGTCCCATTTACTGAGATGGGAAGATGGCAGTTAGAGGAGGGTAAGAAGCAGGAGGAAGTCAAGAGTTCAGTTTTGAACTTGGAGGCTGGGGCTGTGTGCTGAATAGCATGGCCTTTAGTACCTAGCTGCCTTTGTTTAAGTCTGGGGTGGGCCATTCACTAGTTCTGTGGCCTTGGACATTCTACCCAACCTCTTGGGGCCGTAGTTTGATAATGTGGAAAAACAATCTATTTCCTGGGCTTCTATGAGGCTGAAATAAGTTAATATTTGCAAAGTGCTTATAATAGTATCTTGTACATAGTGTTTATCCAATAAATAAACATCCAAGGGGAACGTTAAGGGTGTGTTGAGGGAAGGTATAAGAACCATCGCGAGGCTTTTTGAAGACTACATGTATATTTAAATCAATATAAAAAAGATATACTCTAGACTGTCACTATGGGCAGAGGGAGGAGGGGGGTGAAGGGTGAACAAAAAATAAGATGAAATGGAACAAACAGAAATAGTGTGTCATAAGGGAATAGACGGCTTTATTCACTGCTATGGCCCCAGGGCCTGGAAAATGAGCACAAAATGAGCATGAAATGAACACGAAAATGAATAAAGGATTGAATGAATGAACAAATAAACTGAGGGGTTCATTAGCTCAATTCTGTGCTCCCTGGGGCCAATAAAAATTAAGGCACATACGCATAGCATGGATCTGATTCCAAAGATAAAGGAAAAATATTATAGGCATTCAGATAGAAGTTCCTTGATTGCAGTGATGGTATCACAGGTGTTTTGATAAGTCCAAACTCATCAAATTGTACACATAAATTATGTGCAGTTCTTTGAATATCAATTATAACTCAATAATGCTGTTTTTAAAAAATAAGAAAAGGAGGATCAGTCTAACATAGGGATTCTCATCTGTAATTTTGGAAGCCAGAGGGCAGTGGAATGAGCTTAGAAACTATTAAGGAAATAGGATGGCAACTCAACAATCCTATATTCAGCCAAAATAGTAATCATATGAAGGCAGAAAAAGGACAGCAAATATATGTCTCTGACCACCTTCTGAAAGTCTCTAGAACATATTCTAACAATATAAAAATTAAATCAAAACAAAAATTTCTAAATAGCAAAAGATGAAGAGTAAAAGCAACAATAGTGAGTAATATTATCTAAATTGGGATTTAGTTTATATCAAAAAGAATCATGATAATATGACGCCATACAATACTGTTAAAAAAGGATTTTTGAAATGGAAAAAACAAATTTCAAGAAAACACATAATATTAACCTGGAATTTAAATTTTCAACTGTGTATAAAATAGATAACTAGTAAGAACCTTCTGTATAAAAAAAAATGAAATTAAATTAAAAAAATTTTTTCAACTATGTCAATAACCCCTAGTTGTTAACAGCACTGGTGAATAGCTGGCAAGTTAATCTTCTTGACCAGATTGTAAGATGCATAACTAATAATGTAATTTTGGAAAAATTCTCCAGCTGTATTTTTTGAAGTTCAAAATGCCAAATTGTTTGATCTAGCAAATGTTTGGTGCAATGATTTTCATTACAGCAACAAAAGTAAAAAGTAAAATTGTCTGAACTTATATCATGAACCTCAGTAGATATATGTTCAACAAGATGTCAAATTGGAAGAGTTGGTTCTTTTTATAAGACATAGAAAGAGGTCAATCAGATCCTGTCAAGTAAAGAAAAAAAATTGCAGTGTTTTAAAATACCATGTACAGGGACACACACACCTACACACACACAGAGGCACACACATTAAAGCAGGAAGTCATTCAGAAATGTGCCAGGATTTTTCCCACCAAATATTTGTGCAAGTAAGATTTTAGTTCTGTAGTTTAGTATATAGGAACAATAAGATACAGTTTAATTTTAAAACCTGAAAAATCTCCATGAAGACTCCTCTATTATATCAAAACCAGCCAACAAACACAACATGTCATTTCCTTCTTCATTTACAAGGAAAGGAGATTTTTAAAAATCATGTTTCAACTTTTCAAATTTTCTAGCTTCACACAGGTGAATTTTTAATAAAAGTGAAATATTTTTAAAAGCACATGTAAAGCAAGCTATTTAAAAATATGTAACTCTTTTTATCCTCTCCCACTAATATGACAGAAGCCTTGTGAATCTTCCCAATAAATAATCCTAAATTTTAATGTAGGAATAAGTACGAAACCATTGATAAGTCTTATTCTCTTGAGCACTCTCGCTGTAAAAGATTACCTGGGCCTCCAGGCTAGTCTGTGTGATTTGGCGAGGCCGTTCATCGCCTTCAGACCTACCTTTTCAGGAAAGGGTTACAGAGCGAGTGGATGAGCAGAAACACAACCTTTGGGAGGAAGCTGTCTGCACGTGTCTCCCGTACACCTGCTGCAGGTGGAGCCACTGCGGCTCTATGATAGACCGCAGTTAACGCAGACAGAATGACGCAGATATTAAAATCTGAAAAAGATAAGCTGATAATAAATCTTTCTGAAGCAAGGTAACAGTATACTATTGAGAAAGATAAGTGGAAGGTGCTTTTACTCTAAACCAGCATCAGGAAGCTAGCAGTGAGCAAACTAGAGAAGGTAAATATTACCATTATTTTAAAAATAGTCTCAAGCATGAGCCACCAGGAGCCACAGTCATGGGTGTTAACAGCATATAAATGAAACCACATGTCCATTAAAACTGCCTTAATTGTTGATTAATTTGAATAAAAGTACTCCTGTATTAGACATCTGTACAATGCAGATAATAGCACTAAAAAAAAAACAATAAAAAACCCCACCTCACTTCCAAAATAGATGATTTGTACCTGACAAAGGAATATTTTTAAAAATCAGACTGTATTTAAACCCAATAACATCTTATAGTTAGAAAATAATTTAAGGCATTGGCTTTCAAAATTTTTTAACCACGATAGGAAAAAAATGCATTTTAGATAATGACTCAACACACATGTAAGTACACATTTGTAACAGAAGCAGATGTTTTCATTAAAAATATCCTTAGCTCATTCAATTCACTAACACTCTCTATTTTATGCTATTTCATTTTTTTCAAACGAGTAGGGTTCCCACCTCAATAATGTTACTAATCACAATTAGAAAAACATGACTTTAGAGATTATATGATCACACATATTTAGCCCACCAATTTTTAAATTCCTATATATAAAACTTCCAAAATGACCCTCTTTTTAGACAAGTGCCTTCAGTATAGCAAAATAAATAGCTGAACAAGTGTAGTTTCTCATCTATTTCTATCTCTCTGTTATTCTGCCAAAGGAAATCATAGGATCATTATGACAGATTGATTATCAGTTCCAATTCTTACTCTCCTAGCATCTACACCTTTGTCTTTGCTTCACTGGGAGTGGAAGGTACTACCCTGTCCTTTGAGCCCGAGCTTTGCCACTTGGCTTGTTTGGGCCAAAAGAGTGTAGACAGAAATAAAAGTGTGCCAGTTCCAGCCTAGTTGTCAGGAGGGCTCAAGTGTTTGTGAATGTCCTCTGTGCCATCCCCATGAGGAGAACACGCCCTGGAGAAGCCCACTTGTCCAGGGAGGCTGAGAGGCATGCAGAGCAGACTAGGGCATGGAGATATGCAGTATATGGCAGAGCCACCCTAGCTGACCCTACAGATTCATGAACTTAAGTGGCTATTATCTTAAGCCACTGAGTTTTGGGCTGGTTTGTTACACAACATTGTCATGGGAATAACTAACTGAGTTAATTCTATTTCTGAAAGAAGCCACTGAAATCTATTACCCATTCTCTTGCCTTGGAGAAATACTGACACCAGAGAAGTACTGACACCACACGATGGGCCACCTGTGATCTAAACAGCCATTGACAAAAACTGCAACAGCACAAAGAAAGAAAGCAAAAAATAAAAATTACCCCATACTAGGTGAAGTTGACCTTTTACAAAGTAAATGTAACTCCATCTTCAGAAATTCCTAGATATTAAAGGTCAGTTCAAGAAATAACTCCAAGTTCACTTCTTATTAACAGTACATAGAAAATATCATTCATCTTTCCAAAAATTAGTTCAATGTGTGCCTGACTCATGTGTATACCTGTCATTTTGTGAATGACTGAGAAAGCATAATGCCTCACATATTGGAGTTTATTAAGCTCCAGGAAATCAAAGATCTTATCTGCTTTGTTCACTACTGTCTCTCCATCACCTAAAATAGTGCCTGCAAACCATAAACACCCAATACACATTTGCTCATTGAACGATATTGATTTACTGATTAATGATCCTCCCAGACCGGGGCACGAACCCGTGTCCCCTGCATCGGCAGGCGGACTCGCAACCACTGCGCCACCAGGGAAGCCCTAAACTTATTATTTTTAAAAATCAAAGTATTACATTGATATGGAACTCTTATAGCTCCACTTGTGTTAATTACTAAACTTCACCACCAGTCAATCTTTTCATTTTAAGTCTAGTTATTTTTTTCACCTGAAAATTTCTTTAACCAACAATGACTGAGTGCTAGGCTTGTGAGATGAAAGATAATTATGATTCTTTCTGCCAGGAATAGATAGCTAATGGTGAGACAGACATGCAAACTGTTGGTCATATTACAATAGAGAGAATGCTAAACGGAAATATAAAGGCCGTGTATGGGAGCACATAAGAGAGATCTTGAAAACACCTGTGGTACCCAGGAAAGGCTTCACATAGAAGCTGAATCTAGAAAGAGGGTCTCAGAAAATTTCTCAAAAAGACTAAATTTAAAATGGCAAATACGCACAAAATCTTTTTATTTAGTCTTAATAAACTAATTTCATAGTGGAAAATTAAAGTCCTTTAATCAGTAAGGATCATGTTTTACATTTTTATTATCTTATTCCAGCATTCTTTTTATCAACAGAATTGTATTGAGTGTGTACTTCAAGTGTTCAAAGTAAAGTTTCTCCATTTTGTCAAACACACACACACTTAAAAAATATTTAAGCTAGCAAATGACTTTTTTGCCATTCTGTAATGCATTTATTTTGAATTTTTTATTGAAATATATCTGATATATAACATTGTGTAAATTTAAGGTGTAGAACATGTTGATTTGATACTCATATACTGTAATATGATTTCCATTATAGCAATAATTGTCTTAATTCCCACAGTCCAAACAGAAAGCTAATTTTTCCTTTATCCCTTTTGTTGCCTTGGCAAGGAACAAAACTGAGCATCTCAATTTGTATTTTGAATAGCTTAATATCATTTTTATGACTGGCATGTTTCTATGGGTATGTTGAGATTTTCAAAATATGTCTCTAAAATTATTTCTATTATATGTGAATAGTACTACTTGAGCACTTATTATGAATGGAGTTATGCTAAATGCTTAAGTAATATTTTTACTTAATCCTCACAATAACCAAATGAAGTAGGTGTCATTATTCCCACTTTACAGGTTATGATGAATCTGAGAGAGATCCAGTGGCTTTTCCAACATCATATTACCAAGAATGGCAAAACCAGAAATCTAACCAAAGCCATGCTCTTCAAGAGGATTCTACGCTGCCTCCAGAGACAAGCTTTATGATATCAGTAGCAGTTCGTTATTGAAGATATCACAATCTCACATACCACTTAAAGAAGAGAAGAAAAATGTAATGAAACGAACTGAGTAAAGGGAAAAAGGAGTAAGTAGAGAGAATTATTCTCAGTAACATGACTGCTTTCTCTCTATCCACATATATCTTAGATATGAAAAAAAAGATCTTTAAGAGAGATGCGAGTGTCTCCACTGAGATAGGCTTGAGCAGTGGGTCTTGATGATGGTGGAGGGGAAGATCTGCCCCCAGGGGACATTAGGCAATATCTGGAGACATTATTTATTACAGCTGGGGGAGGGGGGTGGGAAGAGTGCCATGAGCATCTTGTGGGTAGAGGCCAGGGATGCTACTAAACATCCAACTGTGCACACAGGACAGTCCCCACAATAGTTATCTAACGAAAAATGGCAATGGTGCCAAGGTTAAGAAATCCTGGGTTAAAATGATACCCTCAGTTTTTATGAGTTTTAAGACTGTCTTAACTAATATTTGCAGAAAAAATAACTTCAAATTGCCTTTTTCCAGAAAAAGTGATACTTCAAGGAAAAGAGAGACTGCCTGAAATAATGGGCATGGGATAGGACTAGAAATAAAAGATAATAGAAGGCCTGAGATTGGTTCAAGATGTCAGAGTAGGACATGCTCTCACACCCTCTGGTGAGAGTACCGGAATCACAACTAACTGCTGAACAGTCATTGACAGGAAGACACTGGAACTCACCAAAAAAGATACCCCGCATCCAAAGACAAAGGAGAAGCCACAGTGAGATGATAGGAGGGGCACAATCACAGTAAGATCAAATCCCATAACTGCCGGGTGGGTGACTCACAAACTGAGAACACTTATACCACAGAAGTCCACCCACTGGAGTGAAGGCTCTGAGTCCCACATCAGGCTTCCCAACCTGGGGGTCTGGCAACGGGAGGAGGAATTCCTAGAGAATCAGACTTTGAAGGCTAGCAGGATTTCATTGCGGGACTTCGACAAGACTGGGGGAAACAGAGACTCCACTCTTTGAGGGCACACACAAAGTTGTGTGAGCATCGGGACCCAGGGGAACGAGCAGTGACCCCATAGGAGACTGAACCAGACCTACCTGCTAGTGTTGGCGGGTCTCCTGTAGAGGTGGGGGGTGGCTGTGTCTCACCATGAAGACAAGGACACTGGCAGCAGAAGTTCTGGGAAGTACTACTTGGCGTGAGACTCCCAGAGTCTGCCACTAGCCCCCAAAAAGAGCCTGGGTAGGCTCCAGTGTTCGGTCGCCTCAGGCGCCTCAGACAACTAACAGGGAGGGAACCCAGCCCCAGCCATCAACAGTCAAGCAGAATAAAGTTTACTGAGCTCTGCCCACCAGAGCAACAGTCAGCTCTACCCACCACCAGTCCCCCCCCATCAGGAAACTTGCACGAGCCTCTTAGACAGCCTCATCCACCAGAGGGCAGAGAGCAGAAGCAAGAACAACAATCCTGCAGCCTGTGGAACAAAACCCACATACACAGAAAGATGACAAGATGAAAAGGCAGAGGGCTATGTACCAGATGAAGGAACAAGATAAAACCCCAGAAAAACAACTAAATGAAGTGGAGATAGGCAACCTTACAGAAAAAGAATTCAGAATAATGATAGTGAAGATGATCCAGGACCTTGGAAAAAGAATGCAAGTAAAGATCAAGAAGATGCAAGAAATGTTTAACAAAGACCTAGAAGAATTAAAGAACAAACAAAGATGAACAATACAATAACTGAAATGAAAACTACACTAGAAGGAATCAATAGCAGAACAACTGAGGCAGAAGAATGGATAAGTATCCTGGAAGACAATGGTGGAATTCACTGCTGTGGAACAGAACAAAGAAAAAAGAATGAAAAGAAATGAAACAGCCTAAGAGACCTCTGGGACAACATTAAACGAAACAACATTCGCATTATAGGGGTCCCAGAAGGAGAAGAGAGAGAGAAAGGACCCAATAAAATATTTGAAGAGATTATAGTCGAAAACTTCCCTAACATGGGAAAGGAAATAGCCACCCAAGTCCAGGAAGTGCACAGAGTCCCATACAGGATAAACCCAAGGGGAAACACGCCGAGACACATAGTAATCA
The DNA here is from genome assembly GCF_003031525.2 of Neophocaena asiaeorientalis asiaeorientalis. Taxonomy (NCBI): domain Eukaryota; kingdom Metazoa; phylum Chordata; class Mammalia; order Artiodactyla; family Phocoenidae; genus Neophocaena; species Neophocaena asiaeorientalis. Next base: position 4,530,879 of record NW_020174698.1, on the reverse strand, counting down.
AATTGGCAAAAATTAAAGACAAAGAAAAATTATTCAAAGCAGCAAGGGAAAAACGACAAATAACATACAAGGGAACTCCCATAAAGTTAACAGCTGATTTCTCAGCAGAAAATCTACAAGCCAGAAGGAAGCGGCATGATATACTTAAAGTGATGAAAGGGAGGAACCTACAACCAAGATTACTCTACCCAGCAAGGATCTCATTCAGATTCGATGGAGAAATCAAAAGCTTTACAGACAAGCAAAAGCTAAGAGAATTCAGCACCACCAAACCAGCTCTACAATAAATGCTAAAGGAACTTCTCTAAGTGGGGAAACAAGAGCAGAAAACGACCTACAAAAATGAACCCAAAACAATTAAGAAAATGGTCTTAGGAACATACATATCGATGATTACCTTAAACGAGAATGGATTAAATGCTCCAACTAAAAGACACAGGCTTGCTGAATGGATACAAAAACAAGACCCATATATATGCTGTCTACAAGAGACCCACTTCAGACCTACGGACACATACAGGCTAAAAGTGAGGGGGTGGAAAGAGATATTCCATGCAAATGGAAATCAAAAGAAAGCTGGAGTAGCAATACTCATATCAGATAAAATAGACTTTAAAATAAAGAATGTTATGAGACAAGGAAGGAAACTACATAATGATCAAGGAATCAATCCAAGAAGAAGTTATAACAAGTATAAATATATATGCAGGGCTTCCCTGGTGGCACAGTTGTTGAGAATCTGCCTGCCAATGCAGGGGACACGGGTTCGAGTCCTAGTCTGGGAAGATCCCACATGCCACGGAGCAAATAGGCCCATGAGCCACAACTACTGAGCCTGTGCATTTGAAGCTTGTGCTCTGCAAAAAGAGAGGCCGCAACAGTGAGCGGTCTGCGCACCATGATGAAGAGTGGCCTCTGCTCGCCACAATTAAAGAAAGCCCTTGCACAGAAATGAAGACCCAACACAGCCAAATAAATAAAGAAATAAATAGCGTTTCCTTTAAAAAGAAAGAAAGAAAGAAATATTTGTTGAATTCATGAATTAATCTGTTTTAAAATATATATATATATAAACAAACAACATAGGAGCACCTCAATACATAAGGCAAGAGCTAACAGCTAAAAAAGAGGAAATTGACAGTAATACAATAATAGTGGGGACTTTAACACCTCACTCACACCAATGGACAGATCATCCAAACAGAAAATTAATAAGGAAACATAAGCTTTAAATGACACAATAGACCAGATAGATTTAATTGATATTTATAGGACGTTCCATTCAGAAACAGCAGATTACACTTTCTTCTCAACTGTGCATGGAACGTTCTCCAGGATAGATCACATCTTAGGTCACAAATCAAGCCTCAGTAAATTTAGGAAAACTGAAATCATATCAAGCATCTTTTCTGACCACAACGCTATGAGATTAGAAATCAATTCCAGCGAAAAAAACGTAAAAAACACAAACACATGGAGTCTAAACAATACGTTACTAAATAACCAAGAGATCACTGAAGAAATCAAACAGGGAATCCAAAAATACATTGAGACAAATGACAATGAAAACACGACGATCCAAAACCTATGGGATGAAGCAAAAGCAGTTCTAAGAGGGAAGTTTATAGCAATACAATCCTACCTCAAGAAACAACAAACATCTCAAGTAAGCAATCTACCCTTACACCTAAAGGAACTAGAGAAACAAGAACAAACAAAACCCAAAGTTAATAGAAGGAAAGAAATCATAAAAATCAGATCAGAAATAAATGAAATAGAAACAAAGAAAACAATAGCAAAGATCAATAAAACTAAAAGCTGGTTCTTTGAGAAGGTAAACAAAATTGATAAACCATTAGCGAGACTCATCAAGAAAAAGAGGGAGTGGACTCAAATCAATAAAATTGGAAATGAAAAAGGAGAAGTTACCACACCACAGAAATACAAAGCATCCTAAGAGATTACTACAAGCAACTCTATGCCAACAAAATGGACAACCTGGAAGAAAGAAATTCTTAGAAAGGTATAACCTTCCAAGACTGAACCAGGAAGAAATATAAAATATGAACAGACTAATCACAAGTAATGAAATTGAAACTGGGATTAAAAATCTTCCAACAAACAAAAGTCCAGGACCAGATGGCTTCAGAGGTGAATTCTATTAAACATTTAGAGCAGAGCTAACACCCATCCTTCTCAAACTCTTCCAAGAATTGCAGAGCAAGGAACACTCCCAAACTCATTCTGTGAGGCCACCATCACCCTGCTACCAAAACCAGACAAAGATACTACAAACAAACAAACAAAAAAATTACAGACCAATATCACTGATGAATATAGATGCAAAAATCCTCAACGAAATACTATTAAGATCAGGAAGAAGACAAAGATGTCCACTCTCACCACTATTATTATTATTTTTTTATTTTCGGTACGCGGGCCTCTCACTGTTGTGGGCTCTCCTGTTGCGGAGGACAGGCTCCGGATACGCAGGCTCAGCGGCCATGGCTTATGGGGCCAGCTGCTCCACGGTATGTGGGATCTTTCCAGACCGGGGCACGAACCCATGTCCCCTGCATCGTATACTATACATTGAGAATCCTAAAGATGCCATCAGAAAACTACTAGAGCTAATCAATGAATCTGGTAATGTTGCAGGACACAAAATTAATGCACAGAGATCTCTTGCATTCCTATACACTAATGATGAGAAATTTCTGTCATACAGAGTGAAGTAAGTCAGAAAGAGAAAAACAAATATCTTATATGAATGCATATCTGTGGAACCTAGAAAAATGGTACAGATGAACCAGTTTGCAGGGCAGAAATTGAGACACAGATGCAGAAAACAAACAGATGCAGGAAACAAACCAAGGCGGGACAGTGGTAGGGGGGCGGTGGTGGTGTGATGAACTGGGAAATTGGGATCGACATATATACACTAATATGTATAAAATGGGTAACTAATAAGAACCTACTGTATAAAAAAATAAATAAAATTAAACTTAAAAAAAGATAATAAAAATAAAAGGATAAATACTCACTTCCCAGTTCTATTGATAACTTTATACATGGGCACATGACCAAACTTCTGTGAACATCAGCTTCCTAATTATAAAATGAAAGATTGATTATTTTCAGTTCCACCATCCAATGGCTGTTAGTGAAGACACGATCCACGTCTCTGGATGTGCAGGCTCTCTGCTGATCTCTTCGGTTGGGGCACTTCTGTAGAATTCGTGAGCTCCTGGAAGACAGGGAGCTCTATTCACTGCTATATCCTTAGGACCTCGAACATAGTAGGTGCTCAAAAACTACCGATCAGTTGACTGTCTGAGATTTCTAGCAGATTAGATGAATATTCACGCCTATAGCACAAGAGCAGTCGGAGCTTGTGGTATAGATTCGGAAGGCATCAACTTGGTGGTAATAGTTGAAGCTGTCTGTGGTGGAGGATAAAAAGAGAGAGAGAGAGAGAAAGAAAGAGTGAGGAAATGGACTGAAAATAAGGTCATAAGTTAAAGAAGCCATCATTAGTGATTTTGAAGCAATGTCAATGGATTATTGTAGACTAGGGGGAGGAGGTCAGAGGAAAGCTAGATTCACGACACTAGAAAGATAGTGCATAGTGAAAAAATAGAAGTATCTGCGTTCAATCAATTTTTTGAGACATGTGACAGTGAAAGGAAGCTGAAAATGGAATATTAGTGAAGAGATGAAAAGTTCAGGGAATTATAAGGGCAAATACAAATTCAAAATAAAAGGCTTAATTCTCCTTTTTGAAAATAAGGGAAGAGACTCCTTCTCTCCCTTTTCTTAGAGCATTTATTTAAAAGAAAAAAAGTGTAAGTTCTTTCTCTGTCTCTTTGAAATATAGGTAAATCTTTTGTAAAAGCTCAGTAAGCTGGCTCTTGCTAGCTTTACGACCCAGGAGGGCCTTGCTCAAGGACCTGGGAACTATCTCTGAAATATAATTATTAAGGAAGATGATGCCCCTAGCTCCCAGTTTCTGTGGGTTGGTAGGAGCTTAAGCTCAGCAGACACTTCACTCCTAGGATGCAAAACTATCTTTTGTCATAAAGAGGAGTTTATATTTCCTTTGGATAAAGCCAATTAGCACAGATGGTCAGCCCAACTACCAAGAGAATTTAGGATAAACTACGTGTGACAAATGGTGTGCTGTCGGTCCTTTTTCTTGAGGACTAGTTATTGTTTACCTTGAGAACATGTATGTATTAGTCAGGGTTCTCCAGAAAAACAGAGCCAGTAGGTTGTATATGTATATATGGAGAGATTTATTATAGGGAATTGGCTCGCGTGATTATGGGCACCGACAAGTCTCAGGATCTGCAGGGTGAGATGGCAATTTGGAGATGGAGGAGAACCAATGGTGTAGTTTCAGTCCAAAGGCCGACAGGCTCGGGACCTAAGAGTCGTCAATGCTGCAGTTTGAATCCAAAGGCAGAAAAAAGCCAATGTCCTCGTTCAAAAACAATCAGGCAGAAGGAATTCTCTTTTACTTGGCAAAGGTCAGCTTTTTGGTTCTGTTCAGTCCCTCGACAGATTTGTGTTTACCAGAGTGGGGCGAGGGGGAATTGGATGAAGGTAGTCAAAAGGTATAAACTTACAGTTATAAGATAAATAAGTACTTGGGATATAATGTACAACAGGATAAATATATTAACATTGCTGTATGTTATATATGAAAATTAAGAGAGAAAATCCTGAGTTCTTATCACAAGAAAAAATTTTTCTGTTTCTTTAATTTTGTATCTATATGAGGTGATGGATGTTCACTAAACTTGTGAAAATCACTTCATAATGTATGTAAGTCAAATCATTATGTTGTACACCTTAAATTTATACAGTGCTGTATGTCAATTATATCTCAATAAAACTGGAGTTAAAAAATAAAGTCAGTTCATCACACACACACACACACACACACACACACACACAAATAGTGTGGAGGCTGAAAAGCAAAGTGGTACTTCAAAAATTGTAATCAGTTCAGAGCCCTGAGGATAGACCAAATGTTAGCAGGTCTCATAAATCTCTTAAAACTCCATTCAGACAATAGACTGGCTCATAAATAAAATCATCCTGATGCCACTAACTCTGAATATTTTCATGAACGTTATAGGGAGGATCTTTGGAGGATTGTTTGTATATCTATTCTTTGGCTACGACAAATAGAAGAATGGAAATGTAATGAGGCATTCGGCTTACACACTTTAGGAAGGATATTTTCTCTTTCTTAACTGACCATAAGACACTACAACTTGAGTCTTAATTTCTTATTGAACTTGAATCTTTGACCCAGATATTATATTCATATGGACCTATAGAGGACAGCCTTCTGCAAACTTTTGTAGGATGTAGGTTTTTTTTTTTTTTACGCAGGCCTCTCACTGTTGTGGCCTCTCCCGTTGTGGAGCACAGGCTCCGGACGCACAGGCTCAGCGGCCATGGCTCACGGGCCCAGCCGCTCCGCGGCATGGGGGATCTTCCCGGACCGGGGCACGAACCCGTGTCCCCTGCATCGGCAGGCGGACTCTCAACCATTGCGCCACCAGGGAAGCCCAGGATGTAGGTTTTTATACTGGATCCTTCCTCCTATCTCCTAAGGACCTTAGAATGGAGTGACCCAGTATGAAGTAAATCCATCCTTCTCACTTTCCCCCCAACCCAGGGGAGAGGGGAGGAGGAATAAACTAGGACAATGATTTATGATAGTGAATTTCCCACCGTGTCCAGCTCTGGATCTTCCCTTGCATCTTAGGAATTCTTGAAGACAAGCCCGAAACATAATGCTCATGTGGACACAGCCTAAGCTTGGTTACTCTCAATAATAATTTTTAAAAAAGGGAAATAAGAAGGAAGAAGAGGAGGGGCAAGAGGAGAGGTGAAGAAGAAAGAGGAGGAAGAGGAGGAAACCTGGGAGGAAGCGGGGGGAAAAGGAGGAGTAAGAGGGAGAGAAGGAAGAAAAGGGACGAGAAACAACCTTTACTGAACCTGTATCAGTCACTGGACTAAGGGCATTATGTGAAATCTCTAGTTTATTTCCATAACAACTCTAAAGTAATAGATACTATCATTATCATTGTTTTATAAAGGAAGGGACTGAGAATTAGATATTTTAAGTTAAGTTAATACTGAGGGGCAGCAGTGAAGTTTGATTCCAGATTTGTCTGACTCCGGAGTTCCAACTACTAACCACTACCAAAAATTTGAAAGAAAAAAAGTTTGAGTGAAGGGTTTTCTTCTCTAGAGGTGATTTTTCCCGCAGACCCTCCAAACAGCTAGAGAGTGAAAACTGAGATAACTACACTGTTGTGAACTTTGCTTAACATCCATGGATGGATAGGTGGGCAGGGGAATCTTATTAATTACAAGCTAGGCAAGTGAGATAATAACATACTAACAGTAATTTCAAAACATTTTCAAAATAGTATTTGTTTTTGTCTCTAAAATTATTACAGTATATTTTTATCAGCAGTCTCTAAAAATAACTTTCACATATTTATTTCAGTTAAAATTGAATTATAAATATTTTCAGGCTAACAGATTTTATTTTCTTGCTATAATGTTTTTATAATCAATCTTTACAACAACTAGTTTTTTTGTACTAAGTACACACAATGTCAATTAATTTTCACTCATATTGCTATAGCAAGTAAACCCTCAGTTAGTTGTCTTTGATAAAGCAAGATGAAATTTTACCATAGACAGGAAGAAATCAGCAAGTTCACAATTTCAGTTAAGTCAACATCATAATCTGTTAAAACAGTATTTTGTGATACTAATATTTTCATAACTCAATTCAAAATTTATCCATTCATCCTGTCTACAAAGCATATTGCCCAAATATTAACTATTTATCAGATAATCTACTACTGTGCTGACAGGTGGCCTTTATTTCCTTTGGCAGCAGTTCAAAGTTTCTAGAATGTATTGATGGCTAAATAGCTATTAACACTGATAAGAGCTCTTGCTGTGTTTCTGTGACTGGACCACCATATGGAGCCGATTTCAAAACAGAAAGATTAAAAGAGCTCACTCTTAACACATATAAGGGAACACGAAGAGCACATTGTCATTGATCCTTCTAAACTTACCTCCCAAGTCTGAAAACTTTCTACTCTTTCTGTTGACAGTCTTCTCTCAGTGTCTAAGGAAAATTTATATTCTCCATGCCACGTATACAGATATGATTAATTAAGTTCAATCTTTTTTCAGGGTGTATATATATATTTAATATTAATTTTGTTCTCTCACCTAAGCCTTCACCCTGCATTCTATCAAAGTCTGTGACTATTAAAGCTACAAGATTGACTATGAGGAATGTGGTGTATTTAAGGTAAGGATGCAATTAAAACATAACTTTAATAATCACTAAGCAGAATTTCAGTGTCCAGCCCTTCAATCAAACAGGATTAACACTGAGTCCCTCAGGAAGCCACAGTCTAGCATGGCCATGTAAGAAAACACGAGTAACCTAGACTGCTAAAGAACACGTTGGACACGAAGTTCAAAGATTCTGGTTTGAGGATCTGATACACCTAAATTAAGAGAGATGAGCACAACACTTTGCTCTCTAAGATAAAATAGAGAAAAATATACCTACTTTGTGAAATAAAAGAAAATACATGTTAAAATATTTTGTAAATTATAAAATGCTATATATAAAACATCAGTGATACCTTTACATACTCCTGGCAAGAAGATACAGATAAAATTGCCCTCAGATCAATGAAAAGGGCAGGGAAAGTTTGAGCAAATGTTGGTATTGGCTTGCAATTAGCAGGTACATGGTACTGACAACAAAGTAATGGGGCAAAAGGCAAAGAGTATAACATAACTATTGGTTTAGAATAAAAGAAGGATAAGTGGCAACCTTGGTGACTCATGGCAGACATTAATCATTTATTGAGTGATTTCTATATGCTAAAGTTAAAGAAGAATGTAAGATACACGCTTTTGAGGACCTTACATTCAGTGATAGACATTACTGTGTTAGCCAATATTTGTGAATTGTTTCCCTTTCCTGGACATGCAGAATTACACTTCCTACTTATTTAAATTTGGCATGGGCATGTGACTTTCTTTGGCCAATAGAATGAGTGGAAATGGCAGGTATCACTCTGGGTGAAAGCATTTAAAAGGCAGTGTGCAATTTCTCCATATTCTTTTCTCATGCTCTAGAAATTATGGGAGCAGTGTTGATAAGGAGATGACACAAGATGAAAAAGCCTGGAGTCTGAGCCTTGACATATAGGCTAGCTGCCCTAGAATAGATTCTGAATGAATAAGAAATAAACTTTTATTTTAATAAACCATGATATTTTTTATATCATTTATTACTGCACCGTTACCTAGCCTATCCTGACTAAAACACATTCTACAGAGAAAGTATAGCATGGTGAAAGAGTGCATTCATCCTTCAGTAGCCAAAGGGGATTGATTTTAGGACCTCCTGTGGATATCAAAATTCTCAGATATTCAAGTCCCTTATACAAAATGGTATAGTATTTGTATATAACCTATGTACATCCTCCGGTACACTTTAAACTATCTCTAGATTACTTATAATACCTAATAAAATGTAAATGCTATGTAAATAGTTGCCAACACACAGAAAATTCAAATTTTGCTTTTTGGAACTTTCTGGAATTTTTTTTCAAATACTTTCAATCTACAGTTGGTTGAATCTGTGGACGCACTAACCACAGATATGGAGGCCCGATCGTACATACATCTGAGGCAAAAGGAGCTGAGTGTTTTACCTCATCCTAACTATTTATTATTGGTTGACTTTGAATATATTACTTAGTCCCTCCGAGCCTCAATGTTATCCTTGTAAAATAACAATGCTTGCTTAAAGAATTGTTTCATGTGAGAAAGTGTCTATTTTTAGTAGTAAATTAGTTAAACAAGGAAGCCATTAGACTAGGAGGTTCTAATAGCTTAGCAACCTATGTAAGCAAACCAAAACCTAAGCCTGTAAATGCCTGGAAGTTAAGAAACCAAAACCTAAGGACAACTAATCACAAACAGCCAACTAGGCTTTCCCAAATAGTTCAATAATTTTATTGAACTATTGCCAATAAAATTATTTCTTGCTTTGCTTTTTCATCTTCTCTATAAAAGCCTTGCCCCTAACTCTTGTCAGTGGAGCTCTCCTAACCACTTCTGGTTTGGTGCTGCCCCATTCAAATTGATTTTTGCTCCAATAAACTCTTAGAACATTTACTATGCCTCATTTTATCTTTTAATAGTTAATCCTTGAAATGCTCATTATTATTATACCTCAGCAATAATGAAATACAGTTGAAATATCTTAAAAATAAACACAACTCTTGTTGGTGCCACTACACATGGATGTCCCAAAGCAATGGGTGCTAAAGAGCTATCAAGGGTTGGAAAATAGGAACCGTCCTTTGAGGGTGTGAGGGGTGGGATATTCCCTTGTTCCAGGAAATAAGGGTGAGGGGGCCATGCGTTCCTGCTGGGACATTTTTTGCATTTTGCAGTTGTTTAATTTTTTCTTTCTTTTTTGTAATTTTGAATTTTTTGTGAGACCCGGGTCTCAAGACAAGTGGAAACATCCTTACCACAGTGAGCAGACCACAGGTACTTTGAAACCTTTCCAAGGATTGACGATTCTTGGAATCTGGAAGTTCTGTTTTGTTTATGTTTTTATTTCTTTTAATTTTTATACAGATATATTCAGAGATCTAAGCAACTTTTTCCATTCCCTGTCTCCTCCACCAACTTGAAAGTGAATACTTTTAGCAAAGGAAGGAGGAAAATATTACAGCAACATTTTGAGAGGTTTGGGATTTTTTATGAAAAAAAAAAAGTAATGAACTGAGATGGAGAAAGTGTTCCCATCTTAAGCCCACATGAATCCCTCTCTCCCACCTCTACTGTCTTCCTAAGTTTCTATTAAAGAAGCCATTGAAGCAGCTCTACTATCATCACAAAGATGCATTGAGTGAGGAATAAAGAAAAAGACAGAGCTGGATAAAGAGTCACAGTCCATCGGTTCCCCAGTCGGTGTTCTACAGTACTCAGAATGTGAGAACTTGCATCGTGGCCATAACCTCCACATTCTGGAGTTGTGGCCAGCTGCTCAGTTGGCCCTTCTATCCTGGTCCTGGCATCTGGGCTCTCTTCACCCATCATCCTGCCTCAAAAGTGCATGAAGAACCCGATCAGTCCAGGTCAGCTGTTGTCAAAAAACCACCAGACGTGGAGTCCCCTTGATCCTGACACAAATCATGTCCCTGTGGGGTATGAACAAGATCGTTGAGATCTTGGCTTCTCCAGCATCCATACCCGGGAAGTGTTTGACTGTAGGAAACCCAGGTTCTCTAAGGTTGTACTGAAACCACAGTCCATGACTAGGGAAGCTCACAAAGTCTTTATCCTTGGCCGTTGAAATTTACCAAGTCCTGAGCTATGAGTAGAAAGAACAGCACGGCAGCCAAGTGCTCCTGCCATGCCCGTAGGCTGAAAGAAAATGAGATTGTGGCACAGGAGACCTCAGCCCTCCGAGTGCAAGCCAAGCACATTTCCCTGTAGGGTGCATTTTTGATTGTTCTCTTTTGAAGAGACTCGTTTGTCTCCTGTCAGAGAGCACCATACCTGAACAAACCTTTCTGTCATAAACACTTTTCTAGTAGTACAGACACACTGACTCACATTTTAATCTACACCTGTGTCCAGCTATGTGCTCCCACACATGCTATGGCCTGTGTGTGTGGTCACCAAGGTGTGTCTGTGTGTGTGTGTGCACGCCCACATATGTATGAGTGAACATGTGTTCTTTTGCATTACTCTCCATTTTAAAAACCTTCATCTTTAGTTCAAAAAAAAAAGTACCATATTTTTATTAGACTATGGAGAACTCGGACGGTTTTCCTCCCCTGCTATTCTCTTTCCTCCCTCCCATTCAGTGTTGTTTCACGTTAGACCTTATTTACTTTTCCATGCTGCTGGCTTTGGAGTCACTAAGAACAACTTTGGTGAAATAGCAGATCTCAGTTTTCAAAAGTACAAGCTCTTATTTGTTTAATCTTTAAATTACCATGATAAAATGCTATACAAAATAATAGCACGACACTGCAGCACTGTTAACATATAGGTTGTTTTCCTCACATTTTAAGTTTTGGTGATAATTGTCTTCATATTTAAAGTGCTATTTAGATTTATGAAGTCCCATATTTACTTATTATTTTATCTACTACGTTTCACTTTAATAATGCCAACCACGACCAGGTAAGAATAGAATTATTAGAACACAGATTTGGTTTTGCACCATCTGTACCTAAATCACTAATCCCATTGTACACAAAAGCATGTTGCCTAAGTATTACTAGTGGATGTGAGGTATTTTCCCCATTTAAAAATTTTATGTTCTTCTCAGAAACAAAAATTAAACTGATGCATTTGGAACATGCCTAGAACATCCACAAGACAGAGGATCAAAGGAAATGTGAGGAATGAACAGTTATTTTCCATGTAGGAGTCAAATGCTGTATTTCAGAACAGCATTTTTTTTTTTCTGCTGTACGTGGGCCTTTCACTGTTGTGGCCTCTCCTGTTGCGGAGCACAGGCTCCGGACGCACAGGCTCAGAGGCCATGGCTCACAGGCCCAGCCGCTCTGCGGCATGTGGGATCTTCCCGGACCGGGGCACGAACCCGTGTGCCCTGCATCGGCAGGCGGACTCTCAACCACTGGGCCACCAGGGAAGCCCCAGAACAGCTTTTGATATTGATATGATTTCCTATTTGACCTTTTCCATGTTCCTCTTGATATCCAAAACACTTCAACTATTTAAGTGGATTTTTCCATTTTTAATACATAGTTTTATAAATTATTAGGAGAAAAAGACCTTGATGATTAAAAAAACATTGGCTCATTAAGTAAACAGGTAGCTTTTTAAAGACCCTTTTCCCTAGTAGTGTCAAGTCCTGAAGTAATCCTCACTCTAAGAAATTGTATAAGATAGTGTTTATTGTTTTAAGGTGTTAGGTTTGGTGTAACTTGTTATGTCACAATGGATAACATGTCACAATGTATAACAAATACATTTGTTAAGATTGAAGAGAAAAAGAAACATTTAGGGTTTTTTGAAGGCTTCAGTATTTTAAACCTATTACTGATATGCATCAGCATGTTTTCTGTTTTAAACTAAAATTGTAGGACGGTATTGAGGCTTATCACGCTGATTCCTATTCCTAAATACATAAGGATCTTCCTTATTTTCAAATAGGTTTCTTTTTTTTAACTCAGTTAATGTTGTCCAAAAGCACAAGATGAATTTTACTTATATATTTATTGGATTATATAGTATTTTTTAGGAAAAGCATCTGCCACAAGAATGTCTATTTCAAAAGGGTGCACTGCTGGCATGGATCACTGCTGCCAGTGTCCTGCTTTCCCTTGTAGAAGGTCATGTTTTGTACATTGTGAGGTTTGTATCTGGGCTATGTGGATATTCTATCAGGTGAGAGATGATTTGACTTCAAAGACGTTCTTTGTTTCACTAAGTTGTATAATGTCAAGAGATTCTGCTGTTACTAAAAGAGAACGTGTTTGATGCCAGATTGACTGCATAATTTCATCAGTATGACTTTCTGGTTTCCTAACTCCAGAAGATCTCCAATAAGATGGTGACTTCACTATCATTTCATCAGCAATGCTTCTCTAAGAATATCTAGTGGAGTCTTGGGGAGCCAGGCTAGCTGGATATTCTTACTAGGTAAACATTTTGTTCAAGGTTCAATTAATGGTGAAAAATCAAGGTGGAGGGAGGGTGTTGGAATATGTATAAGTTTGCTAGGGCTGCCATAATAAAGTACCACAGACAGGCTTAAACAACAGAAATTTATTTTCTCATTCTGGAGGCTAGAAGTGTCAGCATGATTGATTTCTTCTGAGGGCCTCTCTCCTTGGCTTGTAGATAGCCATCTTCCTCTGTGTCTTCACATGGTCTCCCCCCTGTACATGTCTGTGTCCTAATCTGCTTTTCTTATAAGAACACCAGTCACATTGGATTAGGGCCCACCCTAATGGCCTCATTTTACTTCTTTAAAACCCTATCTCCAAATACAGTCACATTCTCAGGTATGGAGTTAGGACTTCAATGTATGAATTTCAGGGACACATAATTCAGCTCATAAGAGAACTGAAATGTATTGTTTAGGAAAATAACTAACATATTACATAAATAAAATTGTTGGGAGTCTTAAGCAGAACAGAGTAAAAGATACGTGTTATAATAAAAGTGGTAATGAGTTCAGACTTATTGTAGGTGATAAGGCTCAGAAACTGTATAAGAAATAAGAGCAGAAGAGTTAATCATGGAGAATCTCTCCATGGAGACTGGAGGTGAGGACCATTGGGGGCATCTTGGAATGGGCTGCCACAGTGAGAGTGTGTGTGTGTGTGTGTGTGTGTATTTGTCTAAACAAAAGAAAAAGTGTATTAGTAATTCACTGATATGATAGACCATGACCACTATTATCAAAATCCCAGACCCATTCTTCTTCTCACATCCACTTAATGATCTGAAGTAAAAGAGAGAAAATGTAAATATTCTACCAACCTAATGAGTACACAAGAGGTATGACAACTATGAGCATTACTCTCAGTGCCTGAGGTCTGAGAAAGCATTTGGTGTACTATCCTTCTCATATAACCTTCCAAACAGAGTTACTGTCAAGATAGGTCCAGATAGTGGCTTCTGGCTGCACAAGCGTCCGTCACTTGACACCTATTCAAAACACAGGGAAGTTGACTGAGAGTAACTTTCAGTTACACAACCTCACAACATACTCTTAAAATTCAGTACAACTGGATGAAGAAACAGTAAAAATAATGGCCAGATTCTATTCCATCTGAAATATGTGAAATTGTACAGAGTACCAGAAAAATTGGAGCTATGGAATTGGCACTGATCCATTTATTATTGAAATGCCCATAATATATATCTTATAATTTACTCTGAGAGAGCATCTGATGAGTTAATAAACATAAAACAATGGATCTGAGAATAAATAAGAGAGAAATCTTGTTCTCTCCTACAAGAAAAAGACTCCTCCGAAGGGTCAGGCGGGCTTGACTAAGGGGGTTATGGGCTGAGCCTCTATCATCCCTGACACTCACTCACCACAGCCTCCCTACCTGCCTATTGTCCCCAACTCCCCACAGCAACTGTTTGGAAGAGGAGAGGGGAGTGAGAGCAGGACCTGCAGGAAAAGTCAGTAGGGGAATGTGGCTGGACAGAGCAGTAATAAATTATTTCTTGCATATTAACAGAAAAAAAAGCTTTTGCTTTCTTGCCAATTCAGCGACTGTCCAATTCTCTCTAAGCTTTTCCTTCTTTCCTTTTCTCTGATGGTCACACGGTGCCCTAGGCCATCCCTCCCCAGTGACACAAAGAGGGTTCCTCTGGTGGGACTGGTCCTGAAACTCTTCTTGAGTCTTCTTTCTATTTGACCGACCTCAAACACCCCAGCCCACTCCCTGAAGTCCCCACAATAAGATATATTTCTTCATTCTCAAGGACATGCTCATTTTTCTCTAAGGGAATTTTAGACAAGAGATCCCATGTCCTCAGTGTCCTTGGTGAGACCTAAGGACAATTTTACCCTTTCCAAATGAAGGTTTTCATGATATCTGTAAGCACTTGGGCAGGTTTTCTACTCAAAAGATGCTTCCTCTTACATAAAATGAGTTGGCAATATTAAGCAAAAAATCGTACCTGAAATTCTCCAGGTGCAAGCTGATTTCCACTCAGCAACACCTCGGGGAAGACATACTGGGTTTCAAAAGTGCCACTGAGGGAGAACATTTCAAACCTGGTGGAAGCAGTTTCAACTGAATCACCACAAGTGTGTAAGTCCATTGTTTTACACTTCAACAGAGTACAAATCTAGGAACGTAAAAACAAAACAATAAGTCTTAGGAAAGCCAGTTGAAACATTCTCTTGACATAGAAAAAAGTGCCTACGCCCCTTTGTTTATAATGTTTGTTATAGTATTACTTCCTCATTAGATTAATCTGGTTCATTGCTGAATGCTATTGCAACTAGTAATAAAAATAAAGGACTTCAGACCCTAGTGCTTTCTGTAGTTCACTGTAAACAGATTAAACCACATAAAGAAATAATCAGATCCTTGGTCTACAGTCATGAACAATTATACCCTAATTGTTTTCAAGTTAGCCATGTTTTTAATAATCAAAAGTGTTTGATTATTTTTAAAAAGTTTAGACACTAGTTTAATTTCTACCTTAGTGCCTATTTCTAACAATGAAGGAACTTTAAATCTGTACTGAGTCCTAGAGTTGATCTAGAGACAACTCTTGTGATCTGGAAAAGTCACATAACTTATACCTGAGCAGGATAATGATAACAGCTCTTGTTATCCTACATAGTTATACTATACTACACTACAATACATAGCTATTTGCATGTAAATTTAAGTGTATGAATCACCTCACCATGCAGATGCAAAGTCCCCAAAAGGAAGATCCATCTTCATTTAACTCCATCTGTACTGCATCTTCAAAGCTTTACTCCAAGCCACCTTTATTTCTTACGTGACTAAAGCAATAGCCCTTAACTGGTCTCCCTGCTTCCACTTTTGAAGTTGGAGAGCAAGCGTTTTAGGGCAAGTGTGTCAAGATGGGATATAAATAACTTTCAGATAAAGGTAGAATGAACACATGCTTCAATTTTGTTCCCTTGCAATCCTACTAAAACCAACTTTATTATTATTATTATTTTTGGAAGCTATAAACCCACAAGGTTAGGAGAACAGGAGGATAGATTATGGCACAAGTTTAGAAGTTGGGGTGTTGATGCAAAAATGGTAACTGAGGAAGCAGCCCAAGTGCCCATCAACAGAGTATTGGATTAAGAAGATGAGGTACAGGGCTTCCCTGGTGGTGCAGTGGTTGAGAATCTGCCTGCCAATGCAGAGGACATGGGTTCGAGCCCTGGTCTGGGAAGATCCCACATGCTGCGGAGCAACTAGGCCCATGAGCCATAACTACTGAGCCTGCGCGTCTGGAGCCTGTGCTCCGCAAAAAGAGAGGCCATGATAGTGAGAGTCCTGCGTACCGCGATGAAGAGTGGCCCCCGCTTGCCGCAACTAGAGAAAGCCCTCGCACAGAAATGAAGACCCAACACAGCCAAAAATAAATAAATAAATAAATTTAAAAAGAAAAAAAAAGATGAGGTACATATATACAAAGGAATATTACTAAGCCATAAAAAAGAATGAAATATTATTACAAATGAATGTGTAAAAAAAAAAACTGAAACAGACTCATAGATATAGAAAACAAACTTGTGGTTACCAAAGGGAAGAAGGAAGGTGTGAGGGACAAATTAGGTTATGGGATTAACAGATACACGTTACTATACATAAAATAGATAAGCAACAAAGGTATACTGTATAGCACAGGCAATTACACCTATTATCTTTAACAACCTATAATGGAATTTAATCTGCAAAAATACTGAATCACTACGTCGTACACCTGAAACTAACACTATATTATAAATCAACTAAAGTTCAATTTAAAAAATGGTAACTGATTTAACAGACCTAAGAAAGCCAAGTTCTGAACTAGCTGTGGGGAAAGCTAAGAATCAACCAATCTAAACTTTTGAGAATACTCAAAAGTTTCCATCTCTGGAAGCACTAGGTACCTCAGGAGCTGGGAGTAAACTGGGGTGCTTGAAGAAAGGAAAATTTGTGGGAAGTTGTTAAGAATGTCTCAGTACTGAGTCCCCACCAATGGATGGGCAGCTACACTTTCCCTGTTCCAGTAAAAGATGGACTACTTATTTCCAGAGAGGGTAAAGCAGACGATGTTTAGATGGAGGTTTTGAAAGACATGTTTGAAGGGGATTCCTTGAATGAATCAAACTGAATGGTAAAACCATGTCCCTCCACCCTGCAAGGTCATTTCCCTCACTTGACTCTCTAAATGCTGTCAAAAAAGGCATTTATCCTTCAGGAATAGGGTTGCCAGATAAATTACAGGACAGAAGTCCCAGTTAAATCTGAAGTTCAGATAAACTAAAAAAATTAAACCCAGTTTTTGGTATAAATATGTCCCAACTATTGCATGGACATACTTATTTTTTTTTAAGTTGCTGTTTATCTGAACTCTGAATTTACCTAGGCATCCTGTGTTTTTATTTGTTAAATTATTCAGGAAGGGAAATAGAAGATTTTTTTTTTTTTTTTTTTTGCGGTACGCGGGCCTCTCACTGCTGTGGCCCTTCCCACCGCGGAGCACAGGCTCTGGACGCGGAGGCCCAGCAGCCATGGCTCACGGGCCCAGCCGCTCCATGGTACGTGGGATCCTACTGGTCCGGGACACGAACCCGTGTTCCCTGTATCGGCAGGTGTACTCTCAACCACTGCGCCACCAGGGAAGCCGGGAAATAGAAGAATTTTGAAACCTGGAAAACGTAATCATCCCAAAGGGAAGTCTTTAAAGACACTTACCTCAGGGATTCCCCTAATCAAAAGCCCAGCTAGACCGTCCCTCTGTGAAGCTTAAAATTGGCAAGTATCACCCACGGGCTCAGAGCTTTTAGTCAGTTCTGGTAACCCTAAAAAGTCACCATATCCATGAAGAAAGCTTCTAAATTTAGAATTTTAAATTCGAAAACCTGTCTGGTACCAGTGGCTTAGCTAGGGGATCACTGTCCAGCAATAATAACAGAGGACTTCGTTTCATTTGACAGCACTAACCAACCTCCCAACACCAAGAAGAGACCTACCACCAATCCCCTCAAGTGAAACCAAGACTCTGGGGCAGGCAGAGAAGCAGACAAGACTGAGAGGGAAGGATGGAAAAGAGGGAGGAAGAGCTGAGAGACTGCTGTCTTGTGTTTTAACCAGCTTTTGAAACCTAAAACTAAATCACAAAATAATAATAAAAAAAAATAAGCACAATTTTTTAATTTTAAAAATATGGCAGTATAATACCATATATATACCACATATATAATGCAATATATGTCAATATGCTGAATAATATATGATAATATTTATATGGCAATAAATATTCTTCTACAGCATAATTTTTTAAACTAATTTCCAATCATTGCACATTTTCTACCTGTGTTTTTTATACCATTTTTTTCCCCTTTCTTCTAGCACCTCAGATCACTGATAAGAAATATTGATTCCGCCGATATTTTCATCCTTTCCTTTCTTGTTGCTCTTTCCCTTAGGCCTATAAAGATAATCGTGTTTCTCTCATCTGTTGGGAGAACACAAAACAAAAAAAGCATGGGCCTCTCTGTCTAGCTTCTACCTTGTTTCCTTTCTTCCTGTATCAGACAAGATTTTTGCAGAATAAATATTGACTCGCTCTTTCAATATGTCACTTCCCTTTGACTTTTCAACCCACTGTAATCTGTCTTTCACTCTATCATTATGAGCCCAGGAGATTCCACCAAAATTATACTCATTCATTCAATAATGGTAAACATATTGCACAAATACACTTCATAATTTCCTCCCTCTGAGAGTCTCTGCTTCCTTTCCTTCCATGAGAGTACTCTCTAAGTTCTCCTTTATTTCTCAAACATATTTGCATGTTCCTATTCTTCTGTTTATTTCCTGCCCAAACACAAGAGTTTCAAAAGCTTCCACCTTTAGCTCACTGTTCACTGTCTTAGTCAGCTTTTGCAATTCACTCTTGTGGGTTTACCACCACCTTTTTCCTGCTGGTTTTCAAAACAATATTTCTAAATCTCGTATCTTCCTAGAGTATCAGACCCATATATTCAACAGCCTATTGGATGGCTCCAACTGAATGTCCCCAGAGTAATTAAAAACCAGCACATCCAAAGCTGGATTGAACATCTTCCCCACTCCCATCCAATTTGCTCCTCCTCTTGAATCCTGATCTGTCAAAGCATCACATTTCATCCAGCCACTCTTGCCAGAAACCTGGTACATTCTAGATCCTTCTTTCTGCTTTCCTGTTCCATGTCAAATTAGTTACTAAGTTTAGTTTTCTAAATATTTCTTGACTCCATACCCTGCTTTTATTCCTATGAACATAATCTTGGTTCAGGTCCCAATAGGACTATTTTCATAATCTAACTAGTCATTTTGTCCTATGTTCCATGATCCGTAGAGCAACCAGAACAATCTACTCAAAAACAGATGTGATCACATCATTCCCCTGCTGAACACCTTCCAACAGAAACCCATCACTGATGGAATGAAGTCCACATCTTAGAAATGAGAGGTAAGATCCTGCAGGATGTGATCCTGCCTCTATGCTCATCTTCCACCCATCCTTGCTTCTTATGCTACATTTCAGTGACAGTCAGCTGCTTGCTTGTCCCAGCATACCCTGCTTTTTGACATATCCACCCCCTTGCTCAGGCTCTTAACCCCACCTAGAATTCCCTCCCACTTTTTTTCACCTGGATAAAATAGCATAAGTTCAAGCAGCATGCCTTCAGAAACTTCCCTGGATCCCCAAATTAGGCTAAGTGAAGCTCCTTAGTATTTCTATAGCAAAATATGCCTTTGTTCTATCACATGCCAACCTGTACTGAAATTATGTTCATCTGTCTTTCTCCCCTACTAAATTCCTCAAGAGGAGGGTCCATACTTATTCATCTTCATCACATTAGCACCAAATATACACCTGATGTGTATTTGGCACTCGATAAATGTTTGCCAAAATGAACAAGCTTTGGTAGAGGTGCTTATCATACAGCAAACAAAACGCTACACAGTGTGCATGGTTCCAGCACTCAAAAGGCTTTCAGTCTCAAACAAGTATGTACATAATTTGACATGATATGTCTTTGAAAAAGTTAACCATAGGATATTTGGGAGTATATAAAGGAGTTACCTAACCCAGCTTGGGGAGTGGGAGTGTCAGAGAAGCCACCTTGGTGAAGATAACACCTGTAAAGCACTATGAGTGCTGAGTAGCTGGGGGCCATCAAAACAACAACAACAAAAAAAAACTGTTCAAACATCTGGAGGTTCTACAGATGCTGACACACTGTAGATGGGAAATGTCTCAATATGATAGAAGCCCAGGGTACATAGGGGAAGAAGTGACAGATGAGGACAGAGAGTAGGAAAAAGCACGTTAAGACTTCCTGAGTCTTTTATGTTAAGGAATTTGATTTGCCAATTAGAAAACAGTGAGGAATTTTAAGCAAGTGAGGGAAATAATCAGAAATGGTGTTCCATGATTTTTGTAATTATAGTGTAAAGAATGAACTGGATGGAACTGAAACTATCAATGGGAAGCCCTCTTAGGAGGACACTGCAATAATCTGGGTGAGACAGGATGGGGGCCAGATCAAGGAAAAGAAGAGCAGAATGAGAGAAACATGGAAGCAGCTTGTTCTTAAGGGTTCCACCTCAACTGGCTATAATAGCTCCCCCTTTATGCTGAGGGCTGTGAGATGTCTGAATCTTTGCAGCTATTCTACTGCACATC
Organism: Neophocaena asiaeorientalis asiaeorientalis; assembly: GCF_003031525.2. Taxonomy (NCBI): domain Eukaryota; kingdom Metazoa; phylum Chordata; class Mammalia; order Artiodactyla; family Phocoenidae; genus Neophocaena; species Neophocaena asiaeorientalis. Next base: position 4,510,356 of record NW_020174698.1, on the reverse strand, counting down.
ACAGAGGTCAGCTCTATATGTCTCCGGGACATACTCAGCCTGAAGCTTCTTATAAAACAAGAGAGGCATTAGTGACCGTAAATGGGAAATGCCTTGATAAGTTCAGGCAGGAAATATTAGACGTTAAGTATTCATTAAAATTATCTGTAATTTGATTAATAGATCATTTTAAACACTGGGACTGTAAGTGAATGTTCTGCCTTTTCCCAACCAGTTTAAAATTGGACTGACATCTAAGATTGCAAGTTTTAGCAAGTAAAAATTCAGGATACCCAATAAATTGGAATTTCAAATAAACAACCAATTTTCGGTATACACATGTCCCCCAAAGTGGGACATACTTATAATAATAAAAGTAATCCATTGTTTATCTGAAATTCAAATTTAACTGAGTGTCTTGTTTTATCCAGTAATTCCCCTGCCACCAAAAGAATCATTACCTGTAAGTAATAGCTCCCTTCCACAGTATGTAGTCCATCAAATGCCCCTAGTACATAAACTTCATCTGACCTCTTCTCAGACATCTTGTAACTTAGATGACAGCAGAGATCTTTCTGACAAACTGTGTAATTTCCTGTGACTCCTTTGAGCTCCAAGAAGGTGAACTCGTCAAAAAAGATGATGCCCTTAAATTCCTGGTTTCCCATTGAGGGGGCTTCTATACCACTCGCATAAGAAGTCCAATTCACTACTGCTGTGGGGTGTGGGTGGGAGGCCAGTTGTGAGAGAAGGAGTTTTCCCTTCTCTGTCTTCATATCATAATGAAATGCTCTTGGAGAATCAGGTGCGTAGATGCCACTTCCTGGAAATTGGAAATGACATTTAAAACAGTAAAGCAAAAAGGGGTTGCATAGTTGTTATTGTTATTCTAAACTCACGTTAACATTTTACTTTCTCTAAGCTATATATTTCATTAATTTCATTAAAATATGTTGATAAGGACAGATAGGTGAGATGAAATCCAATAGAGTATGTCACCAAGAAGCCAAGAAGAGAGAGTTTCATGCAAGAAGTCGTAAATTTTGAAAAAAACAAAAAGAGAGTACATTCAAGTTGAATAAAACTAAATCAATTTATGAAACAATTTAGGTTGAGATTGATCCTACAGCGTGTCACCAGCTAGATGTGCAACCATTAAGGGTTGGAAAACATTGTATTGAGGAGTACATGTTAGCTAGAAAGAACATGATTTGTTTTTTCCTTTTTTGATTATACCAAAACCTTAAAGATGACACGTTACCTGTCATTTTCTTTGAGGGGTAATGTAAATTGGATGCAAGGAAGTTGACTCCCATGCCCATAGCCCAAGCTGAGTGGAATTCAATAGCTGACAAATGTGGCAAAACATTCATCCAAGCTGTCGGGAAGAGTATGGTGTCCACGTGGAAATCTTTCACCAGGGTCACAGCAGGATCATGGAAGAGAATATCAAAGCACGTGAAAATGCCAAACTTTCCAAACGTGGTGTTGAAAGTCACGACCTCAGCTTCCTTGGGTGCATTGAACTGATCTTCACCCAAGAAAAGATTTTGCTGCAATAAACAGAAGATGATGGGAGGGGGAATCTCTTTTAAGAAGTTGGCCTGAATATCACTGCATCTAAAAGAGTGCAAGCTCGCATCTACTAAACAGTGCCAATCTCATCTATCACCACTGTCTCTGCAGGGAAAGAGCGTTAGAAAATCAAAGATCGCTATGCTGATAGGATTACTATGGCCTTTGGTTTAATTTCCACATTTGATAGATCTGTAGAAGAGAATCCTTATCTATTAAGACCTTCTCGAATATTAGAGACATAGGAGTGAAACAGATAACTTCTATTTGCCAAGAACACATAACGATTTTCTGCAGACAAAGAACTTTCTTTCCTCCTTTCTCCTTAAAACCAAGTCTATCTGGTAAGGGGTTTTTCATTTTAGCCTTGACCCTTTGCCAGGGCATGTCATTAAAAGGACAAAGTCCAAAAGGCAACATTTTATTTCAAAACAGGGAGCTTCTACTGATTATCACATATTCGTAATGACACTTTTTCCTGTGTTCTTAAATGTACAGGATACCTCCCTTTTCTAGAACCTTATCACAAATAATCATTACTTTCTATGCTTTGTCTCTCCTCTGCTTTTAAAATAAGCTTGTTATTATCAACAATGGTGATTTTTTTCCCTTCTTGTCCACTTTATTTTGGTAAGCAATTCAGTAGTTGAATTATCTGCAAATGAATTCTACCTTATGGTAGCGGGCCACCAATTTCCCCTTAGAATCAAACACCACATCAGTGTTGTATTGGTAACGACCATCAGGGGGACAGTGAGGGTCACTGGCATTGCATGGCTTCTTGTCTCCAATGTTTGCCACGACGTAGATGGAGTTGTCCTTGGCCAGACAGCTGAGCCTTTCTTGCACTGGGGTGCGGCCAAATCTGATATGTGTTCATTGGAAGAGGAAAAAAAAATCAAACTTAGCGTTTAATTAAATTCAGAATGATAGTTGCCTGAACTTATGTGATATACACAGAAATAACTTCTAAACAGCATAGATAGAAGGGAAGGATTAAAACAAGAAGAGACTTCAGAGGAAGTCCATGCTTGTGGGAATTTGGTTCTAGGAAATTATTCTAGGGTAAGACTCCAGGCCATGTATATTCTTATGACATTTATCATCATCTATAATCATATATTCATTTATGTGCTCATCTTGTATGTCACATCTTATAGATATTTGGGGGCAAAGACACACATCTCCTGTTCACCGAACACATGTCTGAAAGAAAAGAGGTATTAAAAAATATTTTGAATGAAAGAACAACATTTTGGAAGTAGGATGATTGCAGAAAGATGGCAGAGTAGGAAGCGCCAGGAATCCATCTCTCTACCTAGATAAAACTTGCCCTACAGGAATCTAGCTGACATAATTATTTTGGAAATCTGGAGTCTATTAAAAGACATGAAACTTCCAGGGAAACGCTTGGAAGATAAATTGCAGTCTGGTTGAGTCAATTTAAGCTCTTAGCTCAGCAGGGGCTATCCATGCCCCAGCCCCTGCAACCCACACCATTGCAGGCAGCCATGCAGGTGTTCTTGGAGCAACTTGCCGGCAGTTTGTAGGAGCAGGGTGGGCCATAAGGACCCTGTCTTCCAGATATCAAGGGTCTGGTTCTGATCACTGCTAACTGCTCTGTTCATGGAGGTACACACACAGAGACAGGCCATTATTACATATACTGTTGCAAGCACTTCCCCCACTGGCTGAAACGACTTCTAGGGGATTTAAAGCACCAGTACCTTCTTTTTTACCCCTTTTTGGAGCCAGACATTAAAGGACTAGGACATGGAAAAGCAACAACTATACAGAATTCAGAAAATCACTGCATATGCCCAGGGAAAGTCATAGACTAAGAAAAGACCTGAGAAGACTTTAAGCTTACTCCCAGCACGGAGACAGCCTACAACAATCAAAACAAACAAACAAAAGACATAAAACCCTGAAAAAGGCGGAGAATTTGATTTCCAGAGTTATCACATTATAAGATTCAGATGCCCACTTATCAAGAAAAAATCGTAAGGCATGCAAACAGGAAAATATGACCCATTCAAAGGGAAAAAATAAACCAATAAAAACTATCCTGGAGAAAGACCATATGGCATACCTGCTGGACAAAGACTTTAAGACAACTGTCTTAACGATGTTCAAAGAACTAAAGAAAGACATGGAGAAAGTCAAGATAATGATGTGTGAACAAAATGGAAATATCAATAAAGAGATAGAAACCCCGCCCCCTCCCCAAATTCTGGGGCTGAAAATGACAGTAACTGAAACAGAAAATTTACGAAAGAGATTCAAAGACAGACTCAAACAGGCAATGATCTCTAAAAAGGATGAACTCAAAGAGACCCATATTAAGACACATTATAATCAAACTTTCAAAAGACAAAGACAAAATCATAATTTTGAAAGCAGCAAGAGAGAAGTGATTTATAATGTACAAGGGATCTCCACTAAGATTATCAGCAGTTTTGAATCAGACAATTTGGAGGCCAGGAAACAATGGGCTGATATATTTAAAGTGTTGAAAGAATAATACAGTTACTAAAAACCCTGTCTCTGGCAAAACCATCCTTCAAAAGTGAGGGAGAAATTAAGATATTCTATGTTAATATGAGACCAGATAGACTTTAAATCAAAAAAGGTTATGAGAAACAAAGGACATTATATATTAATATCCAGAGTACAAAGGGAACTCTTAAAAATCAACAACAGCAACACAAACCTGATTCAAAAATAGGCAAAAAACACAAAAAAAGAAAAAAAAATAAAAAAAATAAATAAAAAAAAAAATTAAATAAAAAAAAAAAAAGGGACTTCTCTGGTAGTCCAGTGGTAAAGAATCTGCCTTTCAATGCAGGGAATACAGGATCAATCCCTGGTTACCGCAACTGGGACCCAACGCAGCCAAAAAAATTAAATAAATAGGCAAAAGATTTGAACAAAATTTTCTCCAAAGATACACAAATGGCCAATAAGCACATGAAAATATGCTCAACTTCATTAATTATAGGGAAATGCTAATCAAAATCATGACAAGATACCTCAAACCCATTAAGATAGCAACTATTAAAAAAAAATAGAAGAACAGCTGCTGGTGAGGATTTGAAGAAACTGGAACACTTGAGCACTGTTGATGAGAATGTAAATGGTGCAGCCACTGTGGAAACCAGTCTAGCAGTTCCTCAAAAAATTAAAAATAGAACTACCATATGATCCAGCAATTACATGTTTGTGTATATATCCAAAAAGTTGAAAGCAGGGTCTCAAAGACATGTTTGTACACTCATGCTTATAGCAGCATTATTCACAATAGTTAAAAGGTAGAAGAAACCCAAATATCCATCGATGGATAAATGGACAAGCAAAATGTTGTACGATATACATAAAATAGAGTATTATTCATACACATATTCATACTTTCCTTAAAAGGAAAGGAAGTTCTGAACATGCTACATTGTAGATGAACCTTAAGAGCATTATGCTAAGTGAAACAAGCCAATCACAAAAAGATAAATAAGGTACAATTCCACTTATATGAAGTAGCTAGAGTGGTTAATTATAGAGAAAGAAAGTTGAATGATGGCTGCCAAGGGCTGAAGGGAGGGGGAAGTCAGGAGTTATTGTGTTTTTTCCCCAGTTGCATTGAGATAGAAGTGGTATATAACACTGTATAAGGTTAAGATGGAAAATGTGATGATTTGATACATGTATATATTGATAAGTGCTTACCACAATGTGATTATCCTTCACCTCACAGAATTACAATTTTATTGTTGTTATGGTGAGAACATTTAAAATCTACTCCCAAAGCAACTTTCAAATATACAATACAGTATTGTTAACTATAGTCACCATGCTGTACATTAGATCTGAGAACTTACTATAAGAAAATTTGGTGTCATCTGCTGGCAATATAAGAAAAACCACAGCAATCATACACAAAACATATCACTGAAAAAGACCAACAAGGATAGGAAACTGCATCTTAAAAAATTATTATCTCAGTGCATTTATATAAAAAATAACCATTTGATAGTTTTCCCCCCTTGTGTGCTTCAAGTCATATCTGAAATGCAGATATAAATACAATACGTTGGACCACTTGAAGTATATTTATCCCATGTCTTTTCAAATCACCTGAAGTGGTAGAATAGATACATGAAATAGAAGCTTACTGTTCTGAATTTCTAAAACAGTCCCGATTACATATTTTCCTCCTGTCTATATTAATCTTGAAAGTGCACCATGTATTTTAATACATTTCGATTTAAACTACATTTTTCTGACTGTTTGCTATACCCAGAAAAGCTCCAAAATTCTTTGTTAGATTTGGAGTTTAAAAAATGCATTTTGCTTATGTGAGCCTGAAATCTGCTTCTCACTTAATCCTTAATATCTGCTGAGCCCTTAAGGTATGCAGAGCTCTGTCCTAGGGCTACTGGGAACAGAAAAAGGAGGTGAAACAGAAGAATTAAAATATATTTTCTAAGACTGCTTTCAAAGTGTTCAATCTCAAAATATAATACAAGTCATCAATTATTGAAGAAGACATTTATTAACCTTAAAAATGTTATGAAATATTCAAAAAAATTTGTTGGGTCCTAGCACTACACAGAGCACCATGTTAGATATGTAGGCATCTGGGGAAAGGACATTCTGGGCAGAGCTGTCCAAGTGCACAGTGTGGGAGATACAGTGTAAAATAAGGCTGGTGCACTTCAAAATCCTCTAATCTTACTGGAGAAAATGTGTATGCACACAAAACCCTGAAACAACAGTACAAAATAATATGCAATCAAGTATCAAAATGCTTTTTCATTCAAGCTAGCTAATTAGGCAAGTTTTTTTTTTAACTTATTGAACTAATGACTGACTCTTTAATCTGTAGGCCACATCACCTTTATCAGAGGTGCAGACATTCGCTGTATTAAAGGATGTCCCTTGTTCAAGAATTCCTACTCATTCCCACAGTGGAGTACCCAGTACATAGGAAATAGTCAAGGAAAAAAAAGCTGAATAAGTAAATTCATCTTTGAGTTAGGCTCCTAGACACAGTTTGTCTCTCAAGAAATCTACAAGGTTTCTTCTGTGAGGCAATGAAAGCTTGTAAGTCATATTCTTCCTCTCAGCCTCCCAGAACTGTATTGTATGTTCATTTGTAATTGTCAGCCCACTACCATGCTGCCTTGTAACAACTACTTCCTCTACTTTATTCAGGTAGCTTCTCCTTTGTTTTTACATGTAAACTGTTGTGTTTTTTAATTATATAAGATTCTGTAAGAAGCCTCAGATCTTTCTGGAAGCATGTGAAGTATAAATGCTAAATAAATAAATAAAATTAAAAAGAGAAATAACGAGGGTCTGTTCCCATAACACCCAGGCTAAGTGGTGATGCAGACCGCCCCCCTCCAAAAGGTTGGTGACTTTGAGAAAAGAAAGTAATCAACTCTGGATATGTCAAACATACTCAACAAGGCATGATATCTGGTTGTATGCGAGGGGTAAAGGAGCTGGACTCCTCTCTTCCTTTCTCATCTTACATTCAATCTTTGAGCAAAACCTGTCAGAGCTACCTTCAGACTTTATTCGGAATCTGGTCATTTCTTAATATCCAAACTTCTACCATCTTCATCCAAACACCATAATCCCTCTGCCTAGATTATCGCCATAGCTTTTTTTTTTTTTTGCGGTACGTGGGCCTCTCACTGTCATGGCCTCTCCCGTTGTGGTACACAGCCTCCGGACGCGCAGTCTCAGCGGCCATGGCTCACGGGCCCAACCGCTCCGCGGCATGTGGGATCTTCCCGGACCGGGGCACGAACCCGCGTCCCCTGCATCGACAGGCGGACTCTCAACCACTGTGCCACCAGGGAAGCCCCAATAGTGCTACTTTTATCAGACTTCATATTTCTTATTCTAGACTTGATGTAAAACACTTACACAGTTCTGCTATATCACCTCCTAGGTTATCACATTAAGCTTTAAGAATTTCATATATATTAAACTCATCCAGCTATCTTATTAATGTGAAAGGAAAAATTTTAATCTTAAACTGACATGTGACTCTGTTTCACTATTTTCTCACTTAGTTTTAAAAGTACAGACCTACATAGGGAAACAATTTTCTGTTCACTGGCAAGGAGTCAGAAGAGGTGAGTTTGGATATGGTTCTTCCTCTAGCCAACCACCCTGTGGCCCTAAGTTATGCTATCATCTCCAGATCATTCCCCCAGTGGAAATTCACATTGAATTTGATCATTTCTATGTTATGTTACAGCACTGACTTTTGTGATATCATAATGCGTATTCATTTTCCTAATACACATGTCTGTAGGAGATGAAAAATTATAAAACTATCTTGAAACTTAGAGTCAATAGTAAATCTTATACAGTGATCTTCTACAAAGTTTTCCCAGGTAAAGTAATTTCATGTTCATGATTAAATTTTCCACAATATGTTTCTTTACCTGTCGGGATTATTACAAGGGATCCAGTTCACTTGAGGGTCTGGGATATCCTCCAAGTATGGGTAGATAGATTCCCTGTTGAAGTTAAAGCCGTAAATACCATCTTCTGGAGTCACAATAATATGTGCACCCTGTTAAAAACGGAGCTGAATCAAAATATTTCTCAAATAAGCAAACAGTCAAAAATGGGGCCTGCAAGAGGACCTGAGTGGCTGAAGAACAAACATTCAGGGTTTTCTTTTACCACCTTATTCTTTTGCTTTCTACATTTTTATAATTTATTTTCTTTGTCCAACCAATTTCATTTTCTAATCCCACAGTAATCATTTCTATGTAACTTTTTCATCCTTTCATGGCTGTTAATATTTTTCCAGGCTATTCTCAGGCTCTACCATTCACTGTGGTTGTTAACTATAAACCTAACTCTTCCCTGGATAAACCCTCTCCCTGACCTTTGGCCAATTATTTTGCCTGAGTGTGTCAGGATTGATTTATCACTCTCTCCTCCACCCAGCCTTTCCTGCCTCATACCCTGCAAATGTGATTCCTGCTTCTCAGAAGGGAGCTCTGACACAGTTACCTGAAGGGTGCCAGGCCTAGAGGTACAACGTGAGCTCACCTGGGCGCCTTCAGTAGGAGGGCCATCCTGGAAGCTGCTGTGTGGCCTTTAAGGAAATAGTTGGACTAAGGTGAAAAAGAACCTCAGAATTCTTAATAACTTTCTAATTAATTAATTTATTTGTTTGGTTGCACTGGGTCTTAGTTGCGGCATGCAGGCTCCTTAGTTGTAGCTCACCGGCTCCTTAGTTGTGGCATTCGAGCTCTTAGTTGCAGCATGCATGTGGGATCTAGTTCCCTGACCAGGGATCGAACCCAGGCCCCCTGCATTGGGAGCTCGGAGTCTTAACCACTGCACTACCAGGGAAGTCCCCTTAATAACCTTTTTAAATCTTTGCATGTAGAAGAATGTATGTTGATAGATATATGTCACACGTATATATCCATGATTTTCGTCAGACTTTATATATCCCTTGTTTACCTGATCTACAAATAGCTTATTTCAACTATATTCGTCCAAACCACACACTTAAACTTAACCCTTCATTGAACTCAAGGACTTACTATACATTAAAATATGTACTTTTGTCTTGTAATTAGTATGAAGTATATAATACACACTGTATATAATAAACAATGCAATTTACGTTTAATTGTCTTGGTATTATGAACTAACCTAAAAACCTACAAACTCTTAAGAGCACAAAAGTACACCAAGGCCACAAACACTCTAAGAATAGCAACTGATCCCTCACCCATCTGTCCTTCACCCTCCATCTGTAGCAGAAAAGAGCAACAAAATTGTTGAATTTACAGCAAGTTCCTCAAAAGTTTGTTGCCACTTAATAACCAGCCGTTCTTTTCAAAATGTTGCTCTCACTACAAGGGAAGCATGTAATAGTGTCTTTGCTCTAATAACTAGGAGCAGGGAGGACTCTGTAAAAGAAGGACTTGGCTACCCTGACACATATGTCATTCAAAAGTGTAATTGACCCTGACAGTGATTCCGTCTCCTAAGACCCCACCCTTTTCTCTACGTAGAAGCCAGCACATTTGAGAAATGGTACCTGCTTTGATGCTGATGCGATTGCTTTCTCCAAAAGATCCAGATTTTGGTTCATTAATAGCAAGGCCTCTTCATGGGACACCGGTATCAGGGTGGCATTAGGCAATATCACTGCATGCTCATATACAGCTGCAGTAAACGTATCCAGAGAGCTGGCTGTTAAGACACAGAGAAAGAAAATTGCCGCATAATCCAGCAACTGAGACATAGTCATGCCGAAGTCCAACGATTGCTGAAAAGCAGAGCAAGCCCTGATATTTACAGGGAGAAATCACGTGGTTCCCAGAACTTAGTACTTTAAAAATAAATTACAAAAGCTAAGTTTAAGAAAGCCTTCTGGTTTTACAGCATAGATGTAGATGTAATCAGATTTTATGTAACAAATGACCTTCTTTTTGCAAGAGATTTTGAGGATCAAATAAGAAAATGCATATGTGTTTTCCTTCGCTAGGGTTGTCATAACAAAGTACCACACACTGGGTGGCTTAAACAACAGAAATGTATTCTCTGTCATTTCTGGAGGCTAGAAGTTTCAGAGGAAGTGGGTCAGCAGAATTGGTTCCTCCTGAGGGCTGTGAGGGAAAGATCTGTTCACGCCTCTTTCCCGGTGTTTTGCTGTCTTCTCCCTGTGTGTCTTCACCCGGTATTCTCCCTGTGTGCATACCTGAGTCCCAATTTTCTCTCTTTACAAGGACACGTGTTAATGGATTTAGTGCCCACCCTACTCCAGTAAGACGTCATCTTAACGAATTACATCTGATATGATATTATTTCCAAATAAGGTCACTTTCTGGGGTACAGGGTGTTAAGACTTAAACACATGGATTTTTGGAATTCATACACTGAGAACTTCAGCACCTAGTAGTCTATGTAAATAATTTGAAAAATAACTTTTCAATTTTGAAATTGTTATTAATATCATCACGTGAATATTTGAGCTTCATACTTTGTTCACTTTAGTTTGCACAAAATGGCAAAGAGTCAGAACAAAGGGGAATATAAAAGGGCTATTCATTGTCTGTGGAGAGCCATTCTGTCCTCGCCGACTCCGTCTCCCCTCAGGCAATCCTGTTCTGCTGAGGCTGGACCTCGGTAATTGTCCACTCCTATGTAACAGATCACCCTCCAAAAGTAGTGGCTTCTAACAGCAAGCATGTATGATCTCACATTTTCGGTGGGTCAGGAATCCTGGGGCAGCTTGGCTGGGTTCCTCAGGCCCAGGGTCTCTTTCACAAGTCTGCAAAGACTGCAGTTACCTCAAAACATGACTGGGGAAAGATTCACTTCTCAGCTCCAGGCTCACACAGCTGATGGCAGCTCTTGGGTCCTCACTGGTTATGGCCCAATAAGTTCTTGGCCACAAAGGCCTCAGGCCACACTAAAAGAACACTCACATTATGGCATGTAGGTTCCTTCAAAGCCAGAGAGCAAGAGAGCCCACCACCCAAGACAGAAGTCACAGTCTTTAGTATTGTCATCTGGGAAGTGACAGCCCATCATTTTTGTTGTATTGTATTCATTAAAAGCAAGTCAGTACACTTGTTGGGAGGGGACTACACAAGGGCATGAATGAGGCAGGGATCATTGGGGACCATCTTAGAGGCTGCATACCATACGAGTCATAGAGAGGGGAGTATAAAGAATGAGAGGGATAATAAGAGGGAGATAGAGGGAGAGAGAAGAGAGGAAAATAATAGAAAATAGAAAAAGAGCTTATAGATTTTGGTATGGAAAAAGTAGGCAAATTTTTTTTTTTTTTTTTTTTTTTTTTTTGCAATCTACGCGGGCCTCTCACTGTTGTGGCCTCTCCCGTTGCGGAGCACAGGCTCCGGACGCACAGTCTCAGCGGCCATGGCTCACGGGCCCAGCCGCTCCGCGGCATGTGGGATCTTCCTGGACCGGGGCACGAACCCGTGTCCCTGCATCGGCAGGCGGACTCTCAACCACTGCGCCACCAGGGAAGCCCGCAAATTTTATTTGACTTGTGAATTAAGTATAACATATTTTATATTTACAGAATTAGTGTTTGTTTGTTTTGTTTTTAGATTTCACTTTGGATGGTGTTTTTATAGTTCAATTTGCAGATGGGTATGTATGATTTTTTTTTTTTTTTTTTACTTCAGTACTACAGTAAATTTATTCTTTGACTGCCAAAGTAGCCAGGAGGCTGTTTGCCCGGTCTTCCTAAGTCTATAGCAAATACCAGCTCCCTCTGCTTGCTGACCTCCTTTGGGCTTTCCCTTCCCAGGTGGGGGGGATACACATACTTCACAAGGGTGTTGACCCAAAACAAACTACCATATATTTCTCCAGCAAAGATGGCTTTATCCGGGATCTGCAGAGAACTACAACTCAGGATCTGCCACCATGGTGAGCCCCCGCACGGCAAGGGAAGGAGAATGCTTACCCAGAGCGAAAAAGGAAGTTGAGAGGGCTAGAATAATCAAAAAGGCCATGGCTTTTCCTTGGCTGAGTCCCTGCCAGGAAGAAGAGAAGTGGTCTTCTTCCTGTTTGGCTCTGCTATTGTCACAGGGCACAAGAACTCCCCCTCTGGTCTTCCAGCTCTACTTAATTGAGGTTTCTGTTTATTAATTTTTTACAAGGAGATGCAGTCATTCCATAAGAATTTATAAAGGAAGCTCTGAAATAAAAGTTAAAACTGGAATGAGTCACCAAGAGATTAAAAAAATTACTTCTTTGATCTTATTAGAATAAAAATAAGAAGCTCCCGTTGTGTTTCTAGTCTGATATAGAAAGAGCTTGCAAGTCATCTCTACCATTTTCTCAATAAGAAAAAAGCTGAACAACTGAAAAGCAGCAACTTTTTTAGGTACATCAGAGAACTGGACTCATAGGACAAATCACTGCCCCCAGAGTTAGAGAGACAGGCTTGCCCGTAGCAGAAGTCCACTGCTGGAGCCAGTCCTGGTGTTGTCACTCCAGCTGTCTTTGACGCATGGCCAGAGGTTCAGCATGGACAGGCTCGAGAGATACAAATGGGGGGCTGAAGGTGGAGGAGGTTTCATTGTTGGGGGGCCCTCACGCTTTTGTGACTTTCACTCCAGAAGCCCAACCAGGTTCTCTGGGCAAATAAAGAGGAAATAAAACACCTTGTGCTTCTTCTAGGAGGAGGAAAAATACACCTACTTTGAAGTAAGTCCGGAGCGTTCTGTTCTCTTAACCAAAGCCTGCCTTCCATGGAAACAATTTACTAGAGCCTAACCTCCCTGGGGGACAGGGAAACCCCATCTCTAAACCCCTTCTAGCTTGCCTGTCCCAACTAAGGGGAAAGGAAACAGCTAAGAAACACTTGTGAAGGTCACAGCCCAGGAACACAAGCCCACTACAAGAGAGAGATTTAATCACTGGGCTATAGAACCCTTCCCCTCCCCCGACATTTACTACCACATCAAGCTGGCATTTCTGGCCTACCCTGGCACATACCAACTGGGAGAAGCCTTTAGGTGGACAATTGTGGTTCTTGCAGTAGAATGCCATCCATCAGCTTAAATTAGAACCGGTGGGACACCAAATAGCCTCCACTATGATGGCTGAGCAGAATCTCCTGACCCCTAATGTTACCCCACACTGGGTTTGCCTCTTGCTGGGTGTTGAGACAAAAGATGCAATCAAGCCAAAGAGCAGAAGGAAGGATCTTTTTACTTCCAACAAGTAAGAAGAACACCGGGGGTATTTCCCAATGCAGTGTCTCCCGAACAGCAAAACTGGGGAAGTTTTAAGCTGAGGGTACATTCATATTCATGAAGGGAAAGAAGGTCACATCCTTCACAAGCGGAGGAGTCTAGGGCATAGGTAGCATCCTATCATCGAGTGTTATAGCCCCTGGAGAGAGATTCCAGGTAAAATGGAAACAGAGAGACAAAGGGCATTTTCTGCTGCCCAGAATGTTTCTAGCTTCCTGGAACTGGATCGATTTAAACCGAGTAGAAATGAACATCTGAGAAAAGATTAGGAAAGCAGTTGTCATATCTTTTAAGGGAAGGGAAAGGTGTCCCTAAACTCAGAGTCATCCTCAACCTCTCCCACACATCCTAGAGAGCACTGCTATTCTCGTGTGTGTCTCTTCCCAGAGTTAATAAGTGACAAACCAGGGAAAGGACTCAGGGTGCCAGGGTCAAGGGAACAAAGGTAACTGGGAGAAAGCTAACAGGGTAGCCTTTTCTGAGGAAGTTCCTGTCTGGCACAGGCTGCAACAAATCCATGAGTATGAGGGGCTCTAACCAGGATTGGGTAAATTTTAGGAAAGAATAATTTCAGAAGGAAACAGCGTGTGGTCTGAAGGAGATCATTTATTCATTTATCTCTTTCTAAATTTCCCTTCACAAGTATCTAATTTCCATACAAATATTCCATAAAGGTAGAATAAAGAGATAATGGAACAATTTTAATTTGTTATAAAAGTCATTCATAATTACTTTAAAAGATACCCTTGTTTTTTAACTTCCTGTATCCTAAAGACTAGCACCAAATACCCTCTGCGTTTTCAACGCTTACCCTGTGCATTTACAAATGAGAGACACAATATTTGCATACGTTAGAGAAGTTACCACAAAAGGACTCTTCTAGGCTCCCCTCCCATAAATACATGTTGCACTATACATGGACATACTGACACATACTTAAGTGCACCCACACAGAAGATGCATGCAGCTCCCAGAAATGAATATGTAAAAATGTGCACACAGGTCCAATTGCTTTTTAAGTCTTCTTAAGTTTGTTGTTTCAGCAAAGTGATGACATCTCTTCTAAACAGACACTAAAGACTCTCTCTTTTCCCTCTCTCTTTGCCAGGCTAATCCTGAAAGGATGGCGGTGAAGGAGATCATGGCAGTTGCCCAGTTCCCTGCCCTAAGTGCGGAGGGTCCCTCTCAAACACTCTTCCATACAGGGTCAGAACCAAGAAAGGCAAAGGGGCTCCGCCTCAGCTCTGCAGACGTCCATCTCCTGAAACCCAATCAAAGAAAGCAAAGGATTAACTTCAGTGCAGAGTTGGTTCCAGCCCAGAAGCCTTCTCTGACAACATCACTCTAAAAGCAACATGAAATAGTCAAAAGCACACAAAATTTGGAGTCAGAAGACCCCTGTTTCAGCTCTACATATCTAATAGTATCAGAGGGACTTTGGATGAACATGTAGCAAATAAATCTATCGCCCTGAGGATTAAGTAAGATAATGTATAAAAATGAGGATTTTTTTTAATTCATGAAACTATACAAAGTATCAATTATTACTATCATTATTATAACTATGCAGAATAATGACCCCATGAAATAAGTTATAGATGCATTATTTAATGTATTCAACTTGAACCTTCTCCACTATGCAAAAAAGGAAAACATTAGTTGCCGGCTTTCATTGGCAATCAATATTTTTATTTTAATTCTTCCATAATCTCCTTGTTCCCTTGGATCTCAAAATCACATTTATGTAGAAAAATAAACCCCAAATTCTCCACCACAGCCTAAGGACAGTCTAGAACCACAACTTGTCTTCCATATCATAGCTTCTTTGTATAAGTTGCTTGAATAAGGTGAACGACAATGTTGCCATGTTGTCTCATTATTTCAACGGGTTTCATTATGCCAGTCTACTGCATCTGTTCAAAGGCATTTATCCTCCTCAAAATCTCCTACCTCATAATGTCTTTCAGGGGCAAGCTGACTCTCACTAAGAATGATCTGTGGGAAAACATAACTCATTCCAAATGTGCCACTGAGGGAGAATTCTTCAAACTTGGTAAAAGCTGACCCCGCAGGCTCTCCACAAGTTCTCAGGTCAGTGGTTTGACACTTCAGTAATGTGCATACCTGTGTAGGAAAAGAAAAGTGGTTGGAAATCTTGGAAATATTTTCTCAGCTAAAAATCCAATTTCAAAGAATAGAAGAATATTTGTTAAGTTGCCTCTTAAGTAGTTTTTTTTTCAATTGCAGCTCATAATCTATTAGTAAATCCTAAAATTAATTTAGTGAGTCAAGATTAGCCCTTTTTTCAATGAAGCAAACTGGAGTAGACTAGAATTTTCAAAATTAGAGTATGTTGGTTATAATTTCTAATTCTGATTTGAATTATTATTATTATTTTTTTTTTTTTCGGGTCACGGGCCTCTCACTGTTGTGGCCTCTCCCGTTGCGGAGCACAGGCTCCGGACGTGCAGGCCCAGCAGCCATGGCTCACGGGCCCAGCCACCCTGTGGCATGTGGGATCTTCCCTGACCGGGGCACGAACCCGTGTCCCCTGCATCGGCAGCGGAATCTCAACCACTGCGCCACCAGGGAAGCCCCGATTTGAATTATTTTATAAAATGTTTGTTTCAATTAAATATCTCTTTTAACTCAGTCATACATCTTGACTGTGCTTGTTTATGATGTGAAATGGACTTCTTGCTCTGGACTCTAGATGAAGACAGTTTGCAAAACACAGCTCTAAAGTAACCTGACAGAAAAAGAGAGTATATGGGGGTTGTAGCTTTTTAAACTTGAACCCAGTCTGCTGAGAACTAATCAATCTGCTTCATGTTTTTACCTTGCAGCTCTAATTCTGTTCTCACTAAGACTGAACAAATAATGTGTTCTAGGGAGAAAAGTTCAGTGACAAATGTAACACCATTCCAATTAACTGAATCCAGCACAATTCTTCAAGAAATGCAATGATGACCTAGAAGACAAATCAGTAGAAGAGCCATTCTAACATATTTGAGTGTTTCTACCTGTAAGTAATACTGGCCTTCTACCATGCACAGTCTGTCAAAGGCACCTAGTGCATACACCTCATTGGTTCGTTTCTCAGACATCTTGTAAGTTAAGTGACAACACAGGTCTTTCTGACAAACTGTGTAATTTCCTGTGTCTCTCTTAAGCTTAGTGAAGGTGAACGCATCAAAATAAATCATCCCTGGAAAATTCAACCGTTCACATAAGAATGGCTTGACACCTCTGGCATAAGCACTCCAGTGAACAGCTGCAGAGTAACTGGGTTCTCTTCGAGGCCAGGACTTCAATTCTGAGAGCATCCGCTGGCCACTCTGTTTCCACGTCATAGTAATACACTTTGACAGCCTCTGGGGAGCAGATTCTACTTTCTACGGGTGACATAAAGAAACACAAATATTGGTTTCAAATTTTGCATGGTGACAAACTAATAGAATGACTTCCATAAGAACTGAAATATAAAGTTATGAAAGCATAAGCATTTTCAAGATAAGGAGGGAGAGAGCGTTACATTGACCTAAATTCCAATTTGACTCTGAGTCCTCCGTATGGGACAGCTTACACTGAAACTATATGACTTAGATAGCTTTTTTTTTTTTTAACTTAAACTCCCCTTTCTTTAGCCAATTTAACAGTAAACCAGAAAATCTCTCAAACATGAAGAACAATTTTAGCTCTCCACTAACCTATCTAATTTATGTGTTTGAGATTCTTCACCTGGGTCAATGAAGAACAAAGCTGCTTTACCTTGAAAGTGGAGGGGAGGCTGCTTTACCTTGAAAGTGGATACTCTAAAGGATAAACTCTAAAAACCTGATTAAGTCTAAACTGATTTTATCACCTCAACAGCAAGATTTATTTCAATATTACTCGTGGATGTTAGCTGCAGCGTTCTTTAGCTCTGGCTTTGCTTTTTTTATGTAACTTGAGTTCTCTCTAACTCCAATTTCCCCTCGCGTGAAACTGAGAATATAATGTTTGCATCCTTCTTTACTCCCAGGAATAATGTTCCTTAAATAATGTTGGTATAGAAGCCCATGCTCTTATTAATTTTGTGACGTTGGAGTTAATAGAAGAATCTTTAAAGAAAAGCGTGGCTTGAAAATGAATGAAGGCTTCCCAAGACTGTGGCTGCCTGTTGGGGCAGAACCAGGGTGAGGTACGTGTCATGTGCGTGCTCGTGTTGTGGGTATTGGTAGCAAGCAGGTTGACTCCCAGGGCTCGGGCTCATGCCGGGTGGAAGGGGACCGCCGAGAGGAGGGGCAGCGTGTTGTACCAGGCCGTGGGGTAGAGAATGCTGTCAACCTGAAACTCTTCCACCACCATCACAGCTGGGTCATGAGAAAAAATGTCAAAACAAGTGAAAATGCCAAACTTCCCAAAGGGAGCGTCAAAAGTCACAAGTTCTGAGTCCTTGGGGAAATCAAACTGAATTTCAGGTGCAAAAAGATTGTACTGTTAAGCGAAATGCACAGAAGGGGAAGATTAGTAAGAAAACTCTCAAATAGAAGTGATCAGTATCTTCAAAATCTTTTCTTGCACGCATGTTGGTGTGCATACTTAAAACTGTTACACATAAATTAGTGTAAATTATACCCAGTATACCACTGTGAGTTTTCTCACTGTGACATTCATCAGAACACTTCATTTTCCCACAGCCTATGAATCAACCAATGAGTTCATAGCTACAAATGATATTTTATTTATAATTAATTAATTAATTTATGGCTTCGTTGGGTCTTTGTTGCTGTGCATGGGCTTTCTCTAGTTGTGGCGAGCTGGGGCTACTCTCCGTTGCTGTGCGTTGGCTTCTCATCGAGGTGGCTTCTCTTGGTGCGGAGCACGGGCTCTAGGCGTGCGGGCTTCAGTAGTTGTGGCACGTGGGCTCAGTAGTTGTGGCTTGCGGGCTCAGTAGTTGTGGCTCGCGAGCTCTAGAGCGTAGGCTCAGTAGTTGTGGTGCATGGGCTTAGCTGCTCCGCGGCATGTGGGATCTTCCCGGACCAGGGAACACGTGTCCCCTACATTGGCAGGTGGATGCTTAACCACTGTGGCACCAGGGAAGCCCCTACAAGTGACATTTAAAAGGTGAATATTTGTCTTAAAATCACTTGAAATTTTGAACCTCACAAATTTCTGATGGTTTTCCACTCTATTCTTTAAATACCAACAGCACTGTCCATGTGAAGTCTAACACGGTAATAAAATAAACTTTGTCATGTCTCCCCACGGTACTGCTAGGTCTATGTAAGTGAGGTGACGTAGACTGGAACTTAATTTAGACAATGTAATAGCTAAACCTTGTTAATTAGTAAACCATTAGAATTTTTTTTCCAGCTTGATTATTGCTCCCAAACTCCAACTACCTTGGGCTCAGAACAGCCTTACGTTCTGCTCACGTTTCTATTTGGCCTGATGTGTGCATATGTGCTCAGGCAACACCCCACCCCCACCCGACCAGTGAGCATCCCAAGCTCCTCGGCCCTCGGCTCAGGGGGTAGCCCATCCTTCATCCCCAGGTGATCGACTTGAAGGCGGCATGTGGCTGATTTGGAGTCAAGGAAGGCTAAGGTTTTTGCAGGGTTTCTAGGAAAGAGAAATGCAGTCTTCCTCTGGATTTTGTTGCTATTAGGATATGTGCTTTGTGATGAGCAGCCATGTGGCTTCTGAAAGGACAGTCTTCCTGGGAAAAAGTTGTAACAAAGGAATAAGAGAGCTAGAGGGATGGATGACATCTTCTGGGCCTCTGAGGGACAGACTGCATTGGAAACTAGACCTACCCTTTCTATGATTTATATTTTCTCAGGTACCTAAGCAAGGAAATTCTGTGCTGTTGTTTTTTTAAGCCAATTTCAGTTGGGGGGTGGTTTTCTATCATTGCAATCAAAAAAGTCCTAATGAAATGAATGACTACAGCTTAATACCAAATGTTACAAAATTGGGTCAAAAAACTAACTCTAGTACTAAATCTTGTGATGAAACTGAGCATTTCTCCTTTCTCAGTGAATATTAAAATCCTCGTGCAGCTATTAGCACATCTGCTTTAGTAGTCTGATAGATTTGGGCTTCCCTGGTGGCGCAGTGGGTGAGAATCTGCCTGCTAATGCAGGGGACACGGGTTCGAGCCCTGGTCTGGGAAGATCCCACATGCCGCGGAGCTACTAGGCCCGTGCACCACAGCTACTGAGCCTGCGCGTCTGGAGCCCGTGCTCCGCAACAAGAGAGGCCGCGATAGTGAAGAGGCACGCGCACTGCGATGAAGAATGACCCCGCTCTCCACAACTAGAGAAAGCCCTCACACAGAAACGAAGACCCAACACAGCCAAAAATAAAATATATAAAAATAAATAAATAAATAGTCTGGTAGATTCTATTTTATGACTAATTCAAATTCAGAACGCTTATATGAAATCAAAGTAAGTTAAATCCCTTTTTCAACTAAAGGTAATAATTCAGAAACGCATTCACAACAGTTCCCTCACCAGCATTCACAGACAAATATACCTAGATATCACAAACAATAGAAGTAAATCGAGGGGTTTCTCTGGTGGCACAGTGGTTGAGTCCTCCTGCCGATGCAGGGGACACGGGTTCGTGTCCCGGTCCAGGAAAATCTCACGTGCCGCGGAGCGGCTGGGCCCGTGAGCCATGGCCACTGAGCCTGCACATCCGGAACCTGTGCTCCACAA
>NW_020174698.1:4472623-4489344 GCF_003031525.2 Neophocaena asiaeorientalis asiaeorientalis | reverse complement strand
ACTAGGCCCGTGCACCACAGCTACTGAGCCTGCGCGTCTGGAGCCCGTGCTCCGCAACAAGAGAGGCCGCGATAGTGAAGAGGCACGCGCACTGCGATGAAGAATGACCCCGCTCTCCACAACTAGAGAAAGCCCTCGCACAGAAACGAAGACCCAACACAGCCAAAAATAAAATATATAAAAATAAATAAATAAATAGTCTGGTAGATTCTATTTTATGACTAATTCAAATTCAGAACGCTTATATGAAATCAAAGTAAGTTAAATCCCTTTTTCAACTAAAGGTAATAATTCAGAAACGCATTCACAACAGTTCCCTCACCAGCATTCACAGACAAATATACCTAGATATCACAAACAATAGAAGTAAATCGAGGGGTTTCTCTGGTGGCACAGTGGTTGAGTCCTCCTGCCGATGCAGGGGACACGGGTTCGTGTCCCGGTCCAGGAAAATCTCACGTGCCGCGGAGCGGCTGGGCCCGTGAGCCATGGCCATGCAAAAAAAAAAAAAAAAAAGAGAGAGAGAGAGAGAAGTAAATCAAGCTTAGCTAAGGCACAAGTAATTCTCACTTTGTGGAAGGGTCCACCAGCCTACCCTCAGAATCAAACACCACATCAGTGTTGTATTGGTAACGACCATCAGGGGGACACTGAGGGTCACTGGCATTGCATGGCTTCTCATTCCAAATATTTGCCACAATGTAGATAGAGTTGTCCTTGGCCAGACAGCTGAGCCTTTCTTGCACTGGGCTGCGGCCAAACCTAATTCAATAGATACTGCCTTAAACTCACTGTGTGTTAGTGATTTTGGAACTTCCAAAGTGATACTTCATTTGCCCGTTACCTGTAACACACAACAGCTCTAGGTTAAGAATCAACCATAAAGATTTAAAAACTCACATGTAATACAATCTTCTTCTTTATGAAAACTAACGTATTTTTTAACTGACAGATTCAGGATGGCAGGGCAAGACTGAAGCACAGAGCAAACTGAGGGGGAAGACGAGAAAGAAGAGAAGCAACACATTTTCTTATGATGTTCTCCTAGGAGCACAAATGAAGGGCTTGAAATTTAACACTTTTCTAATGGGGAGGACCTTTTCCATAATCCAAGCCACAGTCCTACCAGGAGGCAGTATAGAGTTGGGCCCAGGCAGATCATCTTCTACAGAGAACAAATGCAGCATTAGGTACTAGAAATATTTTTAAAAAGGAAAGAAAAGAAAAGGAAAAAAGAATTTCACTATGCAGTCTCAGTGTCCCCATTTGTCAATGCAACATAATAGCTTCCCTTCTATCTTAGAGGGCCCTTGAGTGAAACCCTGGGATAAATACAGACTATGAAATTGCTTTTCGGAGTAATGCCCAAACCACCCACCTTGGGGATGTTTACCCTAGAAATAAGAAGGGAGTGAGGTGAGGAAATAGCTGGGATTAGAGCTGGCTTCAAATAATTGAAAGATTCTAATTTGAAGAAGATGAGTCACGTATCTTAATATATGATAGGCGCAGTATGAACACCAAAGGAAGTTATAGATAGATGATTTCCGTGGAAAGTAAGATTAAAATTTCTAGCAACCAGAACACGCTAGAAGTAGATTCACTAGTCACTGGAAATTTCAAGTATAAGATGGTGCTTCCAGACACTCAGAAGCCCATTCCGTTAGTGTGGCTCAGTGGAAATGGCTGTGTTTGAATTCCAGCCAGGCTAATTACCAATTGTGAAACCTTAAGCTCCCTTCTATTCTTTTTTTTTTTTTTTTGCGGTATGCGGGCCTCTCACTGTAGTGGCCTCTCCCGTTGCAGAGCACAGGCTCCAGATGTGCAGGCTCAGTGGCCATGACTCAGGGGCCCAGCCGCTCCGCAGCATGTAGGATCTTCCCGGACCAGGGCACGAACCCGTGTCCGCTGCATCGGCAGACGGACTCTCAACCACTGCGCCACCAGGGAAGCCCTCCCTTCTTTTCTTCATATTTAAAATGGGAATAGGGACTTCCCTGGTGGCGCAATGGTTAAGAATCCACCTACCAATCCAGGGTACACGGGTTCAAGTCCTGGTCCGGGAACATCCCACATGCTGCAGAACAACTAAGCCCGTGTGCCACAACTACTGAGCCAGCACCGGAGTGCTGGCTCAGGAGTTTCTGTTCTGTTTGGTAACATAACAGCATGCTCATACACTGCAGTGATAAAAGTGTCCTGTGCCAACACTCAGGACAAAGATGGCTAAAATGGCACCACATTTTGGAAAATATGATATAATCATAGCTAAAACTTAATGCGCTTTGATAAACTCAGATTCTTGTACTTTGTATCACTGGAAAAACTTTTATGTTAAAGACCTTCCTGTCTGCTACCACCTATCTGTACTTCCTCATATCTGTACTTCCTCATGAATAGATTACACAGCACGGGGTTGAGAAAGAATATTGTGAAAGAAGTACATCATCAGATGGACTCAAGTGTGCGATGCTGTTTTTGGCATCGTTCAGAGGTCAACCCAACTCTAAAAGTGAAGTTAATGAGCCAGACAGATTAGTCCACCCCATTCCAAAACACACTGGCTGTTAAACTCTTTTCTTTTAATAAAATATATTTTCCTAGTAGTTCAATGCTTCCATTAATAGGGCCAATATGGGATCACTGTAGTAAGAGCTATCGTAGCAACAATTTGTGAAAATTTACATATTTAGCTGTAAGAGACAGAACAGAGTGTTAGGCAAGCCCTGGTTTTAACAGAGCTCACAAAATGGCTCACAAAATATACATGCAAGTGACTGAACGCAATGTTCATGCCCAGTGACCATAAATGCTTGCGTTTATAAGAAGCTATCAGCAGAAAACACAGGCAGGACTGCCTAATAATCTGAGATATTAGAACTTTACCTGAACACTGTGCAAAGCATAGATAGATGATAATGTGGTCAATGATGGCAAGTGCCCAACAGGTTAAAACTCCGGACCTCTTGGGAACCCAGCTAATGCTGTGGAGTTCATGTGCAGAAAACATAAACTCCAGGGAGCTAGGCTCTGGGATCATACAATTTCTTCATCTTTATAGAATATGCTCATTTTCCAAGTGAACCCCTTTTCCCTAAATACTTATACTAGCACATCGCTCAAAATCTAATTTTCAAGAGGTTGTTTCCTTATGCCTCATCTGATGTAGGGAAACTGGTAGGTTTGGGATATTTGTGCCTTTTGTTTCTTTGGTTGCTTCGGGCCTCTCTCACTGTTGTGGCCTCTCCCGTTGCAGAGCACAGGCTCCGGACCCGCAGGCTCAGCGACCTCGGCTCACGGGCCCAGCTGCTCCGCGGCACGTGGGATCCTCCCGGACCGGGGCACAAACCCGCGTCCCCTGCATCGGCAGGCGGACCCTCAACCACTGCGCCACCAGGGAAGCCCTTAAGCCCTTTAATTCTAATAACTTTTTTCATTATCTGAATATGCCTTTATTCTCCCAGACCGCCTGGTGAGTTTCCATGTGTCCTTATGAAATAATATCCATCAGACACAAATTCATTTCAGAAAAAATTATTCGAGGGCAAGATGGGACCTGTGTAAGACAGATAAATTGCTTTAGAATGAGAAGGAACTTATTTTCATATGTCAAGTTGAAATTCTATCTGTTGCTTCAGTTGACCTGACTTTCTGAATAGAAGCAAAAAGAAACAAAGGAATTTCCCTTCACTCTCCCTAATATCAGGAAGTATACCAACTTTTTATTATGTTGAAATCAATAGAAACTTGCATTAAATATTTCGATAGCAAGTGTCGTTAGTAATGCCTTTGCCTCATTTGTACATAAGGAATAGGGATTGTGGATGCAAATTATTTAAACGAGGTTTGAACATAAACATTCAAGTACATAATTTGAATGACAATTCAAAATTATTGTGGGATTAGGAAGTTTAGAGTCTAAAGTTTTGTATTAAAATAAATATAATTCTGCCTTTAAATATGTAAGGTACAAATTTTAAATGAGAGAAGGGCCCGTAGAATAAAATCTCTAAGTTTGTTGGCTCTCCCCAGGTCCTTAGTTCCAATATCCATTATAAAACCTGCTTTCTATTTTTATCATCAGAGCCCTGACTCTGTGGCCAAGAGTTACTCTTACAGGCCCTCCATCAGCCCTTGTGATCTCACTCCTCCCAACCGAATCTTCAATCAATACTGCAAACTATTGAGTTCCCTTAACCCTTGCTCTCATTAAGTGAAATGCTTCCCATGTGTATATCAAATCAAGGCAGATAATCAGAGCCTTCTCCCACTCAGTCCCATTTTATCTTTCCTGTTCTTAGCTAAGACCACCCTTCTTATTATATTTTAATACGCTTACTACCGCTCTGATCCTGGGTTGATTCCTCGCTAAATCCTGACCTTCCAACTCAAGTTTCTCACCTCTCACCTCTGTTGCTGTTCGCTTCTCTGAACTCTGAATGCACTTATGGTCAGTAGCCACGTTATTCATTACTTTTCGTTCTGTATTCTACCGTCTTGCCCCCATAGCAGATCCTTTTCTATCTCATACCCTTAACTACCCTCTATGAACTGAAAACTACTGTCTCTATCTTTAGCTCAAACTTCTCTCCTGAACTCCAGGATTGTTTATCCAACTAAATAGACTTCCACAAGCTCCTACAAAGCATCAGTCCACTTGGCAGCATCCATGCCTATGAAGTCCACCTCCCCTCCTCTCACTGTCAATGACTACTCATGCCTCTCTATATGTCCTTTCCCTATCCTTGTCCACCAGATCCCAAAGACATTTGCTTCAGAAATTCTCTCTCTTCCTCCTTATCATCAATTTTTCTTTCTCTATTGGGTTAATTCCATCAGCATACAAATATCCTGTTGTATTTCTTACCTTAAATAAAAACAAAACAAAACCCTCTCTTGATCTGACAACCCCTTCCAGTTCCTGTCTCATTTCTCTGTTCTGTTGTACGACAGAGCTCTTCTACATGGTTGTGTATACTCTCTGTCTTAATTCCTTCCTTCCCATCAGGACTTTGTCCCCATGACTTCACCGCCTTGTCAAGGTCACCACTGATCTCTGCGTTACTGAGTTAGTTGACATGCTGGCAGCATTTGACACAGCTGTGTCATTTTTGAGATACTTTCTTCGTCCACAATTTCCTGGTTTTCCTCATTCTTTCTTATTGGTTTTTGTACTTACTTACTTCAGAGTCTTTTGTGGGCTTTTTCCTTCCTGCTTCCTTCTCATCATCCCTAACCTCTCAACGATGTTTGCCTTGGAGTCCAATTCTTAGAAGTCTTCTGTTCCTATCTACACTCATCCATTTTGTGGCTCTAAATACCATTTATATTGTTAGTGATTCAAAGATCTCTATCTCTATTTCAGACTTCTCCTTGAACTCCAGACTTCTGTGTCCTAAAAATTTTGTCTGCCCAGAATCTCCAGTTGGATATATAAAGGCGTGTCAAATCAACATAAACAAAGCTGAGCTTTTGACCTTCCATTTCCGACATTCCTGAAGTTAGTCTTTCAGATCTCAGTTAACGGCTTCTTTAAACTACCAGTTGTTGAGGCCAAAGCCCTTGGAGTTATCCTTCCTTCTATCTTTGTCTCTCAGTCTACACATGTTCAATCAGGAGGTTCTTTCACTACTGCAGCTCTGGTCCAAGCCCATCATCATCTCCGTCCTGGATTATTCCAATACCCTGCTACCTGTTTGTGGCGCCACTTCTTATATTTTGCACAACAGCAGTTAGAGTGATCCTATTAAAATGTAAAACTAATTGTGTCCATCTGCTCAAAAACTTCCAAAGGCCTCCTACCTCACTTTTCAGAGTAAAAAGCCAAGTTCTTGCAATGGCTGCAAGATCCAGCCTTCTCTTACTTCTAGCATCAATTCCTAGTGATTTCCTCCATGTTCATTTGGCTCCAGTTGTATTGGCCTTGGCCTCCTTGATGTTCCTCAATGTGTTATTCTGCCACCACTACCCGGAGGGAACTATTAGAATCGTCTCCTATATGGCTACCCTACATTTAGAATTTTCCCTTCTTATCTATCCTCCAACCTACTAGCCAAGTAATTTTTTCTGGAAATTTAGTTGATTTACAAAGTTGTGTTAATTTCTGCTGTACAGCAAAGTGATTCAGTTATACACATATATACATTCTTTTTTTGTATTCTATTCCACTATGGTTTATCATAGGATATTGAACATAGTTCTCTGTGCTATACAGTAGGACCTTGTTGTTTATCCATTCTGTATATAAAAGTGCAAAGTAATTTTTAAAACTATTTAGTTCATCATGATACTTGACTCTAAAATCCCTCAATGAGTCTTTTAGCTTCAGGATAAAGTCCAGACTTCATTTGTGCTTCAACGATCTGGCCCCCGCCTATCTTTCTGGCCTCATATTCTTCCATTGTCTCTCCTTACCCTTCCTCCTTTTACCCTCCCCCAGCCTCAATATATTGGTCTCTACTTGCAGCATGCCATTCTTCCATGTCTTTGTATGCATGACTCTCTCTACCTAGGATGTTCTGATTGACTTACCCAACTGGTCTCTGACAACTCTCTTGTCTTCCAAGGCAAAATTGACCCATTATAATATTCTGTGATGTTCATTACATGTATTAAATGAGATAGTTGAAAATGCATAAGACAGTGTAAGGCATATTCTACTTGCTCAATTTTTTTTTTTTTTTTTTTTTTTGCGGTACGCGGGCCTCTCACTGTTGTGGCCTCTCCCGTTGCGGAGCACAGGCTCCGGATGCACAGGCTCAGCGGCCATGGCTCACAGGCCTAGCCACTCCGCGGCATGTGGGATCCTCCCGGACCGCGGCACGAACCCGTGTCCCCTGCATCGGCAGGTGGACTTTCAACCACTGCACCACCAGGGAAGCCCTCAATATTTGATTATTATGATAATGAGTGACAATAATGATGGTGGTGTTCTGTCTCCTAGACTGAGATTCTTAGAAAAGAAACTTTTGTTTTATTCATCATCACCATCCAGCACAAGACCTTCCTGGCCAGTTGTAGGAATCAAAAATAAGTTGTTGGACTTCTTAAGATGCACAGGGAGATATGTACAAGAATGCTCAGAGAAGCTTTTTTAATAATAGGAAATAATATTAATAATAAGCATAATAGGTAAAAATCCCAAAAGTAAAAGACCTAAGCATCCATTGAGCTGGACTAAACCACAGAAACAAATACAGGGACAAAGACTGTTGAAATGGGTGATTCAGAGTCAGCTGATGTTACCTTTTGATTCAGTTTGTCACTGAGAATTCACATAAGTTCCACAAAGTATATATTTGAGATCAACGATATACGTGTCCACAAAGCCTCTTCTCCCAGAGGTGCACCCAAAGTTTATGGTTTCAGCAGCCCTCCTGTACTGAAGAGCATAGCAGCTCAGAGGAAGCCA
The DNA here is from genome assembly GCF_003031525.2 of Neophocaena asiaeorientalis asiaeorientalis. NCBI lineage: Eukaryota > Metazoa > Chordata > Mammalia > Artiodactyla > Phocoenidae > Neophocaena > Neophocaena asiaeorientalis. Next base: position 4,481,933 of record NW_020174698.1, on the reverse strand, counting down.
GAGAATGGGCCTGCTGCTTTTTCACTGATGTCTGTGTGAGAGGCCATGACAACATGCCTGGGACCACCACTGTATCACAGTTGACTGCTTCCACTTTTTGTCCTTTACTATATTATCAAGCTTACCCAAGATTTCAGTGCAGTGGGTTTGGCCGTGCCCACCATATTCATCAGTAGGAGAGAAGACAAATGAATACTGTCTTATCCATTGTATCAGACGATATGCAACCAGGAAAACAGAATCCACACCAGTTATTTTAAGAGAATTTAACATAGGGATTTGGTTAAACAGGTATTTGATGAATGAAGGACAAAAAAGGAACACTGAGGTAACACAGACAGGATGACTGAGGAAAGCAGCTACCACTCCTGATATACGTGAACAAAGGGAAGAGGACAGTGCAGGAGCTAGAAGCTTTCCAGGGGGCCCTGTGGAGCTGTCAGAGCCCTAGGGAGAGGGTGCTCTTCAGCTGCTGCTGATAAGCCAGCACCTCAGAGGAGGGCCTCCACAGAGCTGGGACTCATCCCTTAAGGAGACACTGGTTGGTGCTGGTATTTTTTTTTTTTTTTTTTGCCGTACACGTGCCTCTCACTGTTGTGGCCTCTCCAGTTGCGGAGCACAGGCTCCGGACGCACAGGCTCTGGATGCACAGGCTCAGCGGCCACGGCTCACGGGCCTAGCCACTCTGCGGCATGTGGGATCTTCCCGGACCGGGGCACGAACCCGTGTCCCCTGCATCGGCAGGTGGACTCTCAACCACTGCACCACCAGGGAAGCCCCGGTGCCGGTATTTTTGAGGGAGGGTAATGACGCTAGTTCTGAAAGTATGGAAAAAACTGAAAACTAGAACCAAGTGCTACTGGAACAAACTACTGCTGTCAGGTACAGTACTGATGATGGGACGACACTGATAGGTGAGCAAACAGAAGTCTCTCCACTCCTCGTCCAATCTTCTGTTTCCCTCTAGCGTCCTCTATTGGCAGAACCTAACAGGGAGCCAGGTGACAAAGAAGAAATATGTTTGCCTAGTCCCAGCCTCATCATCACAAAGAAGAATACAGAAAGGTGGGTTTAGAGCTGAGAGGCAATAGCTGAATAACGGGCACACTAAGGCAACTGTACAACGTACACTGTGAAAATGCACGAGGTAGGTTGATGCTTGTTTGCATAGACAAAGCTCAAAGTTTCTCTTGTAAAAATAAGAAATATGTAGAATGATATGTATAATTTGATGCCACGTATACAAAATCTTAAAAAATGCAAAATAGTATTAAGGTATTTATGTACATATGTAATAAACTACCGAGAAGTCATGGGAATGATCTAAAATAACCTTAGGATAATGACTTCCTCTAATAAAAGCAAACAGGAAAAGGAGAAGAATGCAATTGGAAGGAAATACAAAAGGAGCCCATTCTGTTCATAACACCTTATTCCATAAACGGAGCAGAGGGTACATATTCTTTCACTTAATTTCTTGTACTATCACTTTATCATATTTTCTAGTATATTTGGATCCCTTTCAAATTAGTTAGATGTTTAATTGATAAATAGGTTCCTAGCCACGAGGCATGAGTTAGGACTTAATAGTAAGGCACATATCTGCCCTCCAACTACACACTTCCTACTTCTATTTTCATGTAGTCAAGAGCATATTTATATTAGATGTCTCCCAGGAGGAATAAATTATAAGCAATTGCTTTTCCGTCATGTCCAAATGACAATGCTGTCACAATTCACTGATATGTTCTATGAATTGCTAAGACACTTAAATCGAAATTCATATATGGTCATATCGGAAGCATGATCTGATCAGTGAAAGATTTATATCTTGTACAGTAGGATCTACAGAACTATCATGTCCTAAATACAAACAGACACCCATTCTGGGCACCCGTTCTCTCTGTTCTTAGTAATTTTTTTTAGTTCATTCAGCAGCTTTGTTTCAGGCACTGTGCCGTACATTAGAAATACATCATGGTGAGTAAGCATGATTTCTGTCCCTGAGAAGTTCATTTCAGTGGTAAATATATCAAATGTGATGCTTTTTATAACATGAAGTGTTACTAGTACTTACCAGTGCCATGAGGGTTGTAAGAATTTAAAATGGACGTAAAGTCTTGTAGGAATAATTTATTTTAGGCCTCACATTCTTTGCTTTAAAATCTACCATTTCTTATATTTTTAATTAAGTCTTAGATTTCTCTTGCTCTGGCTTTTCAATTCTAGCACATGGAACCTTACCTGTAATCTTGAAGTTGCTATGGTGGACCTCCTAATTACAGATAAGAGAAGGGCAGGCTAAATGCAGGTGGGTGGGGAATGAAAGTCAAACAAAAAAGCCACCTGAAGTGTATTCTATGTAAGGTCTGATGCCCAAAACATTAAATTCCTGTCCTATCACTGGTAACCACGTGAGTGTCCTTGTAAAGTTGTCTATGAAAACCCCCATTTTAGCCTTCTGGAATTCAAATATTTTATATGTCTGCTATACCCACTCTTCATTTATAAAGCCCTTCTGGCTCTTTAGTCATCCTGGGTAACTGCGTTTAAGTTTGCACTTCTGATTCTAGAAGATATATAAACGGCCATTTTTCTTTATCATAAAAAATGAGTATTGGCCTTTTTTGCCTCTTTTCTCTTTGTTCATAAAAATCAGACTCTCTTAGGAAACTCATCTTCAAACAGTATAATGAAAAACTCAGTATTAGCAATCTCCTAAAACATTTTCATTCTTTATTATTTATTTTATTAAAAAGATTGAAATTATAGTGTAAAATGACCTTAGCATAAGAATTCCTGAGTCTCCAGCTAATGGACTGGATTTCGAGAGTTCAACAGGAATAAGTGAAGGGTAGCGTATCTTTCTAAAAATTAACATCTGGGATAAAAAGAAAAATGAAAAGTACATAAGAGGAGCAGGGAAACAAGGGCTCACAACTCTTATAACTGATCAAAGCTATCATCAGGGTTGTTCGATCCATATTTATATGAGGTGTCACAAGATATTTGAGGACAGGTAAATTAATATCATGCAGTTCATCCGTATTATTTTTCTCCTTTGACTTATCATCAAGTGACCTGGAAATTCTCTAGGAGATTGTTAAAATATCTTCTTTCCTCCTCCAAGTACTACTTCATGTCTCCAGGTCCAGTAACTCAAGAAATCCTCTTCCCAGTTGTTACTGTTTTTATTCAATACATCCAAATATCTTTTCAAGAATGCCTTTGTTAGAGGTATCTGTGTGTGGTTAAGTGCTTGAGTGTGTGTGTGTGTGTGTGTGTTATGACCATATTTACTTAAGCAGGCATCAACCCTAAGATATTTTTAGAACATTATCATCTATGAGATACCTAAGAGAGATGGTCAGAATGGAGTTAAAGAATGTGAATGGAATTTAAGAGAGGTCAAAACTGAGAAAAAAATGCCACTGGAAATCATTTATGTAGATGAATATGCTAACACCATGAGGATGGGTCAAAATGCAAAGAAGGAATAAAAAAGTAGAAAGTAGAGGTAGTGATCCTTGCAGAGTAGGCTGCGAATATATCACAGAAATTACTGGACTAGATATGACAGGTGCAGTGTCACAGAATGAATGGTAAAAAGATCAAAGAGAATGCATAGACCATGTCCCAGTACCTAGTGCCTGGAACATAGTATGAAATCAACAAATGCTATGTGAATGAAAGAACAAAAGACAGAGAGTGAGCCCTGAGGGAAGGAAGCTGAAGGAACAGCTTTGCAGTACAGGTGCCCACAACTGGGAAGCTGTGACAGCGCATTTTAGGAAGAATCCTGGTGAAATTCAGGATAGGTGGAAACTAGCACCTTGTTTATTCCCTCCAGAACCACAGGAGACTTGAGAACTAACATGAAATTTTAAGGTGAGACAGAAAGACACTTATCACAGAAACTGGACTCTAACATCAGATTCGTTAGAAACTAAAGAGCTACTCCCTCAGGTGTATTTCCCTAAATCAATGCCAAATGAAACTACTTGAGTTGTTTGATAAAACACAGTGGGTGTGTGAAAACCACTGATGAGATATGGGTTAAAACATTGTGATACAATTTTGCAATTAAGTACTCTTTATTTTCCTTGGGACTTGTGCTATTTGTTTTTTATTTTTGTTTTTATTTTTAATGAGTTGAAATACAGCTGACAGCTCTAAGTGTGAATGAAGGGAAGAACTGTCCCTTAGAATCTGTGAGGATATCCTTGCCTGTATCTTTCTCAAACCTGTGGGTTTAGTTTCAGCAGTCGACTGGAAGTGAAGTATCGTTGCCCAAGAGTCGCAGAACACATTGCAAAACCAGTGCATAATGTCTAACTTCCTCAAGCGAAACCTGGCAAATCTGAAATGTTCTATATTTTATGAAGAGATAAAAGAACACACACTTTTGATGATTATGTGATTTTGGACTATTTACATACATATACGTTCACCACCACTAAAAAAGCAGAGACTCAATGTTGAAAATAGTGTTACCATTAACAGTCATGGTGGGGCTTCCCTGGTGGCACAGTGGTTAAGAATCCACCTGCCAATGCAGGGGACATGGGTTCGAGCCCATATCCATGAAGATCCCACATGCTGCGGAGCAACTAAACCCGTATGCCACAACTACTGAGCCTGTGCTCTAGAGCCCGCAAACCACAACTACTGGCCCTGCAAGCCACAACTACTGAAGTCCACGTGCCTAGAGACCGTGCTCCGCAACAAGAGAAGCCACTGCAATGAGGAGCCCACGCACCACAGCAAAGAGTAACCGTCACTCGCCACAGCTAGAGAAAGGCCGTGCGCAGCAACAAAGACTCAACACAGCCAAAAATAAATAAATAAATTAAATTAAAAACAAAAAACAGTCATGGTCTTTGTGTTATGGGATTTGTGCCTGTTAGATTACACCACAGCCTTTAGGCAGGACTGTTTGGAACTATGAATACCCATTAACCTGGACTAGCTATTATTTCTTCTAGAACATCTCAAAACAACTTTCATTGTTAAGATAAACGTCAACGTTGGAGTTTATGTTTCCAGTGAAACGCCAATGAGTTTATGTTTCCATCTGATTAGAAAGCAAATCCTCCCCAATCATTAGCACAGAAAACTAGATGAGTTCATACTGTCTTTAATGTCAAATGGAATTCAGTCATAAACGTCTCAATTCCCATCATTACTGTTCTCTCCCAAGGCTACCACTATATTTACAATGTCCCTGAAGCTCTTCACTCTGCTATGCTCACACACACAGCTAATAAGGCTGGAGCCAGGATTAATCCTCATTTACATGACCCAAACCTCAATTATACCATTATACTATACTGTATTATTTCAGCTTAGCCAAAAAAGAGGCAAAATTATCATAACACTTAAATATAATCCTTGATGAGAAAAAATATATATTTGGAAATCATTGGTCTATACTGGGGAGCGAGCCATTCGAAGTTTCTTAGTAAACTTGGGATGCAACAATGAATATGATAAAGCGATGTCCTACACCATCACAATATTTTGCAAAGCTATGATCATTAATAATGTGGATATTATCAGGTAAGTTGTTGCTGAGTTGCTGGTCCCGCCTGAGATGGAACGTACGTCTTTAGTGTACCATCTGCCAAACAGTGACACTGTTAGGATAGGCTCAGATGATCCATTCTTGTTTACCAAACGCCCATCTTTTAGTACCTAAAGAAAAAGTGGGAAAAGTATAGTCAACTTGATTAGAATATACATTACAAGCAGACTCATGATTTTGAAACCATCCTAGATATCATGGTAGGTAAGGGGGCTAGGGCTGGGGTTGGGGGTTGGGGAACAGATGGGAAAGATAGGAAACAGCTATTTTATATGTAAGGAAGACTAGAGCCATTCTAGAGGGTTCAATAATTGAGTTTAAACAATCAGATGTAACCCTTAATGAAAAGTCAGAAATCATCAGTAGCAAAAATTTATTGAGTCTAATTATAGGCAAGATAACCGGGAACCAGAGGAACACAAATAACACCCTTCCCTCAAGAAGCTTAAAAGTTAATGGTGAAACTGAGAAGATCCCACATATAAAGAGAGAAATCAGTATATTAGTATATTGCAGAGAGAAACAGGTATGTGCTTAGGAGGTCTGAGAAGGAATAGCTGAACTGCTCTGCTTCCCAAGGTGGGATACAGTCTGCTACAAGGAGCAGTTAGGAATTTCTCCCTGGGGCTGTATGATGGAAGACTTTGTGCCAAGTGGAAATCAAGCAGCAAAGGCTCATTCTGAGACAGGAATGTATGTGACAGATCTAGGCAATGTGCTTTCTCACTCCAATTTGGTTAGAACAAGTTGTGTGCTGGAGCCAGTTGTGTGTAAGCTTACAACAACAGACTGTTAAATCTCCAGGAACTTTGACAGCTGGTTGTTAAACGTGGCTGTTCTTGAAACTGATGGTGGTGAGAATATTTACATCATGATAACTGGCAAATGCCACAAATCTGAACTTTTCTTTTTCTTCCTCAGAGAGTGGCTTGTTACAATTTACAGCACATCACTAGCTGGAGTTGAAGATTATTGAAGAGGAGACTAAGCCATATGGTCAAAGAGAACTGTAGGGATAGGATTTGTGAAAGCCATGAATGATCAGATCTATATCCTGAAGGCAAGAGGATTCTCTGTAAGGGAGTAATGTATGCAAAGTAATGGAACAAGAATAGAAAAAAACACAAATAGACAACAGATAGAACAAGAATTAAAGAAAATGAGTTCATCATCAGTTGTGAGAAGGACAGTTTGGATGGGGAAGAGCTTAGAAGGTGAGAAATTAGATACTTTATAACTAGAAGTAGAAAATAACTAAATATCCTCAAAGTTGATTATTGTGGTGACACATACACACAGATACATAGCTCACTGACAAGTCGTGAGACACACAACCTGTTGGTAATTAAATGAACAAATATAAAATGTTCATTGTTTATTGTGTTCATTGTTTCTAAATAGTCCCTTGTTTATTAACTTGTTCCTTAAAGAACAAAAATGAAATAACAGAGGTATATTTCAAATTACATTTGGGTGAAAGTTTGAAACAAGTTAAACACAAATATTTAGTTTTCTTGTGACTTTTCATCAATATAGTAAAATTGTGTCTATTTTGACCTTCTTGGAATTAATTGTTCCACATCGGTGATTGTCCCTTGGGTTCTAGTTAGAACTTAGCTTTTTACTGTTTTCTTGTTACAAATTTTCCTAAAATATACTATATAATAGTATAATAGTATACTATATAACTGGCCTTCTAAGATAATTTGATAATTTGACCTTTTTGACTATTCCCTTAAACTGGTAGTTTTTACCCACCAAAATCACCTGTAGGACTATGAAAAATATAGGTCTCATCCTCAGAGATTCTGATTTACTGTATCTACAGTGGAACCTGGCCTCCTACTCCCCCACTCTGTCTGCACATTGATGTATACTTACATGATGTTCAGTAGATGTGGCCTAATTCTGGCAAGCTTTTCCTCCAGTTGTTGATGAACTTGGTTAACTAGGTAAACCTTTTGAGGTAAGTACATAAAAATACATCCTGATGCTTGTATAATGCTTCACTGTTCACAAAGTGCTTTCACATGCATTACCAAATCAGTGAGGAAGATATTCTCCCCATTTTACAGGCAGGAAATTCAGAAGTTAACTGACTTGCACAAACTTACATAACTAGTTAGCTGCAGAGGCCATACTTCTGATAATATGCCAGAGTTAACCTACAATGTTAAAGCAAGATGTTTCCCACAGTTGTGGTGATGGTCAGTAACACTTCACGCTCTTAGCGTAGAACTAAGGATGGGGAAAAGATAGGCAATGAATATGTTGGAATCTCTGCAGAAGTGATCCTCAAAGATAATGTGTAAATATGTGTTGATGGAGAGTCCATTAGTCAAGGAAACTGGGGAAATACTGAGGAAGACATGCAGTGTGACTCATGTAAAAATCTTGTCATCTATGGCAGGGGTCCCCAACCCCCGGGCCACGGACTGGTACCGGTACCAGTCCGTGGCCTGTTAGGAACCGGGCGACACAGCAGGAGGTGAGTGGAGGGCAAGTGAGCGAAGCTTCATCTGTATTTACAGCCGCTCCCCATCACTCGTGTTACCGCCTGAGCTCCGCCTCCTCTGAGGAGCTAATGCCGCCACTGATCTATTTTTTAAAATCATACTCAGAAAATTAGATTGTGTGCTAAATTTAAATGGCAGGGCTTACAAGATATAGTGCACCCATACCTAAGCTTACCTGGGTGAACCGTACTTTCCCATCTCTGACTTCCTTGAATTGGCCCCTGAAACTTTCAGTTCATTTACACATATTTGTGCCACTCTAGCCAACTTTCAACTACTGGATTTGAGTTCCAGACCCCTTACTTCAGATCTGATCAAGATTTTCTGTAGTTGGCCTTTAAGCTTTTATTCCAGCCTCAATTTGCTCATGAGATTCTGCCCAACTGCGTTCTACGGCAGCCAAGGACTCCCATTCTCTGGGTTTCCCAGCCTTAAGGCTGCACTGTATGTTGAACTGTTGGTATCACAGAATTAAATATTTTTATAATATGACCAATTCCAAGCTGATAAAACAGGCAGATACAGATATATGACCATAAGCAATCTGCAATTTTAAAGATTTCCTTGCTTGATGTTTTGGATTAATTAACTTACATCCTATTTTTTCTTTTATAAAAAAAAAAAATGCAGTGATTTCACTTTAGGTTCTGAAACTCTGCCACTGTTTGTCACAGTTCAGTGAAGACATTAAGGGCCAAACTTGTACAGTATGTGTATGTACATGTGTATATGTGCCATGTACTGACTAGAAGATACAAACCTACAGAATCTTAATTTTAATTTGAGAATAGCTTAATTTGTGGATTAATTGGCTATGGTCACTATGGTTTATGAAATAAATATTTGATTTTCTGTTTGTCTCCACATGTGACAAAAAGAAACTAAAAATCTGTAAGTAAATATTCTGCAATGAATGTTGCCTCAGGCTCATAGGGTCTAGGTATCTTATGGTGTTATTCCGACAAAGTGTCATCACTTTAGAATTAGTTGCTGTATGTTGCAAACATGGTCACAAAAATTTCCCCTCCTTTATCCATACCCTTTGCAGTATGATTTTACAGCTCTTCCCATTGAGAGTTCTGCAGTATTTATTTCTCCACCCTTTGAATCTACCTTGGTCATGTGACTTGCTTTGGTAGATGAGATATTTGCAAACATGTTGCAAGTAGAGACTTGAAAAGAACTGGCCTATTGTGTCTTTCCCTATTTA
>NW_020174698.1:4421483-4472555 GCF_003031525.2 Neophocaena asiaeorientalis asiaeorientalis | reverse complement strand
TATTGTGTCTTTCCCTATTTATGCTCTCGGACTCCTTAATCTAACATGTGAACAAGACAAGGCTTTCTGGAAGATGAGGGACCACAGAGGGAGAGTGGCCCCAATCATCCCACCTCTCCAAGACTATGCCATCACAAACCAGCCAGCCCCAAATAACCCTCCTGCTAGCAGCAGATGCATGAATGAGCCCAACCAAGATCAACCGAGCCTCTTCTAGTCCAGAAGAACAGCCTAGCTACACCCAGTTCACATCACCAACCACAAAATCAGGGCTAAAGAAATAGTTATTGTGTAAAGCCATGAAATTTTGAGGAGTCTCTTACACAGCAAAAGTTAACAGATACAGTTGTCATAGACTGTTTTATTTGACTTCAGAAAACAGATAAAATAAAGGCACTCTTGAAGTTATCCTACCTCAAATTTTCCAGGTGCCAGATTGATTTTAGTAAGTAGCACTTCAGGGAAAACATACTCCGTTCTAAATGTGCCACTTAGGGAGAACATTTCAAATCTCGTCAGAGCAGAGTCTACTGGCTGTCCACAAGTTGCCAGATTAGTAGATTTACATTTCACCATTGTGCAGACCTGTGTAGAAAAGACGCAAATAAAATGCAATGTCTTGCATCTAAGTTACTTGTACTAGAACTGTTGACTCAGTTTATAAATGTAGCAAAGTAAATATTTTCACCATTTGATAAAGGGATTTGGATCATATAATTACCTGTTTTATTGAAAATGGCAAAAGATTAAGAACCAACCCCCACTTCCTGGGTAACTAGCGGGATTGAAAGAAAGAAGCCAGCTTAAAACTAGATTTGTAATAGGAAAGAACAAATCCACTCCATATTGGATCTGTTTCTTTTTATTTAAACCTTTGTAGTCTACTGCTTTTGCTACAAGTTAATCACTAAAGGCATGCTGCCTGTAAGCTTTAAATTATACATAATGAACCATCTCTGAGAATCCTGCCTTTCATGTAATGAGCTAAAATACCTTTGTTTAGCTCACAGGAAACTTCCAGACCAGGCATACCTATGAATGGCTGCCGGAAGGAAAAAATAAACACATCCCCTCCAGAGTCTGAATGGAACTAGGATTTTACCCCCTCCCCATTTAGTGTAAAAGAAGCCTGAATTCTACCTCAGGGAAGATGGTTCTTTGGGACACTAGTCCACCATCTTCTCAGTCTGCTGGCTGTCCAAATAAAGTCACTATTCCTTGTCCCAACAACTCATCTTTCAATGTATTGGTCTGTCATACAGCAAGCAGTACAAGCTTGGACTTGGTAACAGATATAAACCATTAGTCTGGCATGTCAGATGATGGCATTTGGCCCAAGAAAGTAGAGGTATTTGGGAAACAGGAGTACAAAAGCCAAAAGGATGATTAAAATTTTGACCATCTCTCTTTTTTTTTCATATCTTTTTCCTTAGGAGAAGGCAGTGAGGCACAGAGTAAAATAAGAAAAAACAAATGCATAGCCAACATTATACAAAAAGTTTAAAAAATTTGTCACTGGAAGGGCATTAAATGATCAGGACATTTGGTTACAAGAGAAGTTAAAATAAAAGTGATATCCCTACTTATTGTTGGTTTTAAAAGTTAAAACAAGGGCTTCCCTGGTGGCGCAGTGGTTGAGGGTCTGCCTGCTAATGCAGGGGACACGGGTTCGGGCCCTGGTCTGGGAGGATCCCACATGCCGCGGAGCGACTAGGCCCGTGAGCCACAATTACTGAGCCTGCACATCTGGAGCCTGTGCTCCGCAACAAGAGAGGCCGCGATAGTGAGAGGCCCGTGCACCGTGATGAAGAGTGGCCCGCACTTGCCGCAACTGGAGAGGGCCCTCGCACAGAGGCGAGGACCCAGCACAGCCATAAATAAATAAAATTAAAAAAAAAAAAAAAAAAAGTAAAAACAAATCTTAGATCACTGGCCATAGTCTGCCTACCTAAAAAAATAAAAATAAAAAAAAAAAAAAAAAAAGTTAAAACAAGACTTTATATTCAGATGTGTCAGCAAAGCTACTTAAAGAAGCCTTCTTGAAGTTCATTTCTATATGTAAACTGGTTTCATTAGTCAAATAGAAAATCAGCATTGTCAGGCTAATGTATTCTTTTAATGTGCTCAAAGCAAACAATCAATGATACTTAGCCCCCCTGCAAATATCACATGATTAATCCCAAAGTGTGTGTGTGTGTGTGTGTGTGTGTGTGTGACACTGGCAATGCATGCAGTCATGCCAAGGAAAAGCATTTGGTTCCCTGGGACAAATATGAAAACTTAACCCTGGAATTTACTGACATCCAAACATTCCCTTTCTCTCGAGCTGAGATTACCTGCCAATACTCTCTTCTCCTTCTGCCGTGAAGTCCAGCAAAAGCTCCTAGAACATACACTTCATTCTCTTTTCCTAACATTCTGTAGCTTAAATGACAGCACAGCTCTTTTTGACAGACTGTAAGGTTTCCTGCATTTTCAAAGAGTTCTGTGAAGTTGAACTCATCCCGGGAAATAAAGCCCCTAAAGGAACTTTTCTGTCCTGGGAATGGTTTGATGGTGGTGGCGTAGGCACTCCAATTCACAGCTGGTGGGTAGGTTGGAGAGTTTCGGGGATACGAATCCACCTCTGCAAAGAGGATCTTTCCCAGCTCTGTTTCCATATCATAATGGTATGCTTTGGGAGAGTGTGGTGCATAGATACCACTGCCTGTGAATGGAAGACAAGTCTTTTAAAAACAAAAAGCAAACCCAACACCACCAGTTTCCCCATCAGAATTGAGTACGTGGTCATGTCACAAGATCAGTCACAATGAGAAAGCACAAGGCGCTGAACACCTAAGTATAATATTTCTCCTATTCTCTACTGGAGGAGATTAAACTGCATGATCTGTGGTCTCATTTCAAATAAACTTTGAATATAATTTACTAGCATTATAGAAAATTAAGCCAAATATTAAAATCGTTGTACTCAGGCGTTCCTGAGAGGTAGGGAAGTTAATACAAAATTCCCTCCTGTTCTCCATTGTGGTGGTTTTCAAATATGTTCCAAAATTCTTCAACACTCCTTTCTCCAATGGGCGGGTCTAATTCCCTTCACTTTGAGTGTGGGCTTGACTTAGTGACATACTCTTAATCAATAGAACATGGTAGAAATAATGGTTTGTGACTAGTCATTAATGGCAATGCAGCTTTCCTCTTTCTCTCTCTCTCTCTCTCTCTCTCTTTATCTCCCTCTCTCTCTCCCTCTTTCTCCCATTACTTGTTCTGGAGGAAGCCAGCTGCTATGTCATAAGGATACATCACACAGCCCTATGGAGAGGCCCATGTGCAAGAAGTGAAGGTCTCCTCTCAACACCCACTGAGAAAGAGAGGAACCCTACCAACAGCCATATGAGTGAGCCATCCTGGAAGCAGACCTGCCAGCCCCAATCAAGCCTTCAGATGACTTTTAGCCCAGCCAACAGTTTAATGTAACCTGAAGAGATGGCCTGAGCCAGGACCACCCAGTTAAGCTACTCCCAAATTCCTGACCAACACAAATTGTAAGATAATAAATGTTTATTGTTTTTAAGCCACTTTCACTTTTTACTTTTAAAGTAACTTGTTATACAGCAACATGTCAATAATACACTACTCTACCTTGCCAGTTATAGAGCATATCTTGTTTAGTTCCCTGCTTTGCCCCCTACTATCTCGTGGCCTTTGGCAAGTTACTTGCATTTTTGTGTGTCTCAGTTTTCTAATCTGCAAAATTGGAATGCTAGTACTCAATGCATACATAAGGTTGTTGTGAGGATAGATGAAATAATACATATAAAAGTCTTAACACAGCCATAGCTGTTATAATCAAGCAGTAGCTTTTCTTTTCTTCTTCCTTTTTTTTTTTTTTTTTAATAAAAGGATACAAACATAGTGAAAAGTCTCAACGAAGAACCAAAAAATTACAACAGGTCATATCTGAGGCACAAATTTCTCTGCATTTAGAAATATAATCAGCAAACCACATCTGGTCATGAATTACCTGTCATTTTTAGGCTGACATTATGTGTGTTGGCCACAAGAAGATTAACTCCCATTCCCATTGCCCAAGCTGAATGAAATTCAATAGCTGTCAAAAAGGGCAAAACATTCATCCAAGCTGTGGGAAACAATATAGTGTCCACGTGGAAATCTTTCACCAGGGTCACAGCAGGATCATGGAAGAGAATATCAAAGCATGTGAAAATGCCAAACTTTCCAAAGGAGGTGTCGAAAGTCACCAGCTCCGGCTTTTCGGGGACATCAAACTGAGGCTCAAAGTAGAGGTTGTACTATAACAAACACACAGGATGAAACCAGGAAAGGCTCTTCTATTGAAAAGATGACACATGAAAACTCTCCAAGTTAGTAATTTTGAGATTTGGCAATGCTCAATAGCAGGAAATCTATAGAAGGTGAATGACTCTGGTGAGTGGAAGTTAATTTCCAAAGACAAATACGAAGAAATATAGTCTCTCTCACTCCCTCTCTCCCTCTCTCTCTCTATCTTTTCCTCTCTTTCTCTCTCTCTCCCTCCCTCTCTCTCCTTATCTTCCTCCCTCTCTCAATGAGGAGCCAAATACCTCCCCATAAATCCTAAACACTATGTGCTTCTTGAAAGCTGAAGACATAGTTCATTTTTCTTTGAGTCCCTGATACCTAGAAACATAATAGATGCACAATAAATATCTATTAATCAGATGAGGGAGGCCCTCTCCCTCTTTACAGTGTCCCATCCAAAGTAATTTCAGGGACTTTTACCCAGCTTTCAAAATTGTTGTTAAAAATAAATATTTTATTTCATTCTCTCTGATTCCTTCCAAGTAAACTTGAGAAATGAACCTAGTCTAACTTAATAATCAGGGTCAACAGCTTAATAAAATGATTTGTAAAGTAGAAAAGACTGAGGGTTGGGAGCCAGACTATTAAAACTTCTCTCTAAATTTATTTTCTACCCAAAAAATATTTTTAATTGAAATTTACTAGCATTTTAAGAATTGATCGACAAAAGTACTCTTATCAGATCCATATGTCAGAGAGCATGGGTCACGAACTGTTCCAAGGTACCCTGATGGAAGAGTGACAGCTTCTCACTTGAGGATGACCCAGGTCCTCATTAGCTGTCCACATCCAGTGCACCGTGCCATCCTGCCATTTACTGGGCCTGGATAAACGGATTGACCAACTATGCTACCAGTCTAACTAGGTCAACACTTACAGAATGGAAGAGTAGCTGCAAAGAAAGAGCCTTTAAAAATGATACTCACAATGCAAACACAGTCTCTGAAACAAGGAAAATGGAAGTACTGACATTTCTATTTCCAGTCTGAGACACATTTTTGAGAACACAGAAGTTTAATTACATATAAAAACAAGTTGTGAAACCCACAAGTTTATGAAGAAAACTTTTTGAAAGTTTTGGGTTTTATTTATAAATACACAAATAAACACACAAGTAAATATAAATATATTTTATTTTGAGGACTCACGTTAAAATTTCTTTCCATATAGAGGTATATGATCAAAAACATTTGAAAGTCATTGGCTCAATATCACTCCTCTTGAGTAATTTTTATTTTTCACTAGGAGTTCCAGGAGATAATTTCTCCAGTCAGAAGATTTTGAAGCCACAATTAAGATGCTTAGAAAACATATGGGAGAGGAAAAGGGACATTCACACTGACCTGCACATCCCATAACCATTTAAAAGGTCAGCCTCTCTCCCAGTCCAATTTAGTACAAAATTATGACTTCAGGTTATTTTACTCTTTCAATTCAGATTTTAAAGTAAAAATCTTATGATTTGACCTTAAATCAACAAGAGGATAATTAAATTAACTGGTATAGAAACTAAAAGAGAAAGATCATTTTTGTGACTTGATAGAAAGCAGGGAAATTAACTTCCATGTAACTGATTCATACAATGTGAAAACATCTTTTATCATCTCAAAATTAAGTGGTATCCAGACTACAGTCATCTCAGTATCTTTTATATCAATATTAAAATTACTTGTTTTATATATGCAAAAACTTTATCTCAATCCTGGACTATTACCAAACCTTTCTTAGAGGTCTCTGCCTACAGTTTTTTCCACGTTTCTAAAGTGTCATTTTCTTTATTGCTCGCTTTAAAAAAATCTTGGTAACATTGTGTTATAAGAGGATGAAGCTCTAACTCTTAAACACAGCATCCACCCCCTCATAGCAGGCTCCATATTACACACCCACCCCCTCTTACCTTATGGTAACGTGCCACCAGCTTTCCATTTGCATCATATACCACGTTGGTGTTGTATTGATAATGGCCATTAGGAGGACACGCAGAGTCACGAGAATTACATGGCTTTTTGTCCCCAATATTTGCCAAGACATAGATAGAGTTGTTCTTGGCCAGGCAGCTGAGTCTTGCTTGTACTGGTGTATGACCAAATCTAAATCCAGTTTTAATTAAGACATTTCAGTAAGTCAGACAGAGAAAGACAAATACTGTATGATATAATTTGTATGTGGAATTTTTAAAAGTCAAACTTGTAGAAACAGAAGATAGAATGGTGGTTACTAGGGGCTGGATTGTGGGGGACTGGGGAGATGAAGTTTAAGGGTACAAACTTGCAACTAATAGATAAATAAGTCCTGGAGACTGAATGCAAAACATAGCGCTTATAGTCAACAATCCTGCATGATAAACTTCAAAGTTGCTGTGAAACTGGATCTTAATTGTTCTCATACAAAAAAGAAATGATAATTACGTGATATGATAGAGATTATATGTAGAAGTCACAAATTGTGCCTAACCTTGATGAATTTTTTCCACATTGTATCTATTGCTCCAGCAATTTATTATTCACTCTCCTGCACCAACAGTTGTCATCTCTCTACTAGATCATTCCATCAGCATGCAAATATGCTCTAGTACCTCTCATCTTTAATCAAAATAAAATAAAAACCTCTCTTGACCCCCATGCTCCTCTACTTTATGCTCCATACCTTAGGTCCATCTTACAACAAAACTCCCTGGAAGAGCTGGACATTTTGCAATCCTCAGCCCATCTTCTCCCGTTCTCTTTAGAAGCGCTCAGATCAGCTTTCATCGCTATCATCCCACCCGACAACTCTCACTAATACTGATGATGACATCCACGTGATGTCATCTTCATGTGACATCTTGTGATCTTGTGCTACTTACCTGCAGCAGTTGACACAGTTACTTACACCTTCCTCCCGGAAACACTTCACCTTGCTTATTGGACCCCACGCTCTCATTCTCCTACTCACTGGGTGCTTTTCTCCATCTCCTTTTCTGGTTCCTCCTTGCCTGCACTGAGTCTAAACACTGTAGTTTCTTATAGCTCAAGCATTAGATCTCTTCTCTAACTCACTCCACAGGTGAACTCATCACGGTGTTAAAAATTGTTTTCTCCCTCTTAGCGGTAAGTTTCTTTTCTTTTTATAAAGGAAGTTTATTCTTTTATTATTTCCAAAAATAATCCAGCTCCTAAAGTCTTGAAGTTTAAGATGCATTTGGGAATTTGTTTCTTGGTAGTTAGGGAATAGCCAAATGAGCTTTCCTTCTGGTGTGAGGGCAGAGGTAGTGGCCTCAGCGTGTTAGTTGTGGTAATCCGAAATGCAGACGTATTACCTGGGTAGTGCAGGAATGGAACACCACTGGAACTCCCCTAGAAGTGGTAGTGCTGTGAGCCATTAGACCAAGGCCAGCTCTGAGTGCCCTGAACTTTGGAAGCCCATACTCTGAAGATACCAAGATAACTGACAAATAAATAGCAGACTACAACAGAAGGGACATCTTACCTTTGTGACTTTCTTTTTAGCTGTAACTCTGTGGCCTTATGTTATGCAAAGCGGTCTATAATTCTTATCTTTGGAGATGAAAGGAGTATGAACAGAAATGTTTGCAGGTCTTATAGAAAATTTGACTACTGTGTCTTTACAATGAATTGAATAACTTTATATGATGAAACTAACTTTCCTACTATAGAAATACTTTTAAAAAGTTTATGTTTAAGGACATAAAAATGTGCTTGACAGTGAGTGCCTAGAACTGTGACACTAAAAAAGGGAAATCCTATCTAAGAAGGTACATTTCTGTACCAGAGCTGTGTCGTAACCATCCTTTGGGCCCTCTGCTGGAAAAGTAGAATCAAGTCTCAAATAATGTCTTTTTAATTATATCCTATAGTATTACAGATGTAGGACAGTACTGTATCATACCTCTGTGAATGTAAACTATCTTGTACCTGCTTTACGATACATAGTAGTGACCATGCTTTATCAGATCTATTTATAATGATGTTATTCTAGAATGTCTTCTTTCCAGATGATGATTGAGAAGCTAATAAAGAAAATGGTGCCAGGTACCACAACAGTAACAGAACTTTGCTGTTTTCTGAGGTTTTGTTTTTCACCTTTTTTTCTTTAATGGAGTGCGCTGGATGTCTCTATAATTTTGTTCAGATGACTTCAGAATCTGGAAAAGCTGTTGCTGGTATTGACGTATAAAATACTGCTCTTGGTCTTTGTATATAAATAAATAAATAAATATATATATATACACATATATATGTATATACATAAAATTGGAATTTTTGGAAACTTTAGCTGTGCTGTCAACTTTGGAAAAAGTATCCCAGTTGTACCGTGTTGGGTTGGCACTGTACAGAAATTAACAGCTATATTGGTCTAGAAACGTTAACACATAATTTTTTCCATTTGTACAGGAAAACACACTGTATTAAATATGTAAGGTCTTATCTACATGGGTTTGATTACAAAAACTAACAAAGTAATCTCTAAATAAAAATTAAAATGTGCTTGAAAGGTCTCTATTTTTACCCTGAATAAAGAATATGTAGAGTGTTTTTTTATTTTTGTGGTTTCATCTGTGAATAGGTAACTCTTTGAGACATTTCTGCTTCCACTGAGGACCAAGATTCTTTGCTCTTTGACATTACTGACCAATGTGGAGGTGGCAATATACTTATTGATAAGTTATTAACCTTACCTGAGAATAGTCACACTAAATGTGAAAGGAACAGAGTGAGAGCCATGTTAAGGTATCTTTTTAAAACTAAATATGATTATCAATATTTAAAAATGCAGCTTTACTATTCCTGCATAGATGATAGATACTGTGTTTTATTCCTAAAGCTTAATAGGTTTGAACATGGAGTTTATTTATAGAAGGCAAATAAGAGGAAATTTATAAACGTGAGTCTCTGAATAGAATGATGATAAACTTATCCATCCTATAAACTACATTATTACATTAGTTTCATTAAGAGCAATGTGATTTGAAAAAAAGGCCTGTATTGGGCTTCCCTGGTGGCACAGTGGTTAGGAATCCGCCTGCCAATGTAAGGGCATGGGTTCGAGCCCTGGTCCGGGAAGGTCCCACTGAGCAACTAAGCCCGTGTGCCACAACTACTGAGCCCGGGTGCCACAACTACTGAAGCCTGTGCACCTAGAGCCCGTGCTCCGCAGCAAGAGAAGCCACCGCAGTGAGAAGCCCGCGCACCGCAACGAAGAGTAGCCCCCGCTCGCCGCAACCAGAGAAAGCCCACGTGCAGCAACAAAGACCCAACACAGCCAAAAATAAATAAATTTAAATAGATAAATTTATATTTAAAAAAAAGACCTGTATGGGAGAAGATTACTGTGGACCTAGATTTACTTAGGAGATATTTATAGATGGTTCCTCATTTGAGCTGCCACTGCTAAAGCACATCCCCGACCTCACCAATGAGAATCTAGTAAGATCCACCTTTGATTTTTACAGCACAATTATGTGTTTTGGAGCTTGCATTTAACAGGCAATCTGAATTCAAACCTCAGACGCTTCTTTATCATGACTGCACCTCCTGCTTCCTTACTGCAGCTCTTTATACATTTGCTGGTTACATGGGTTAATGAGTGAATGAATGCATGAAAAGGGATGGATTGATAGTTACTCTTATCCAGGTTAGTAAATCTGATTTAAAAATTTTTTCTCCCTGACTTTCTCCCTCCAACACTGACCTTGCCAGACTCTTTCATGCCAGACTCGAATATGCAACTGCCAGGGTTACATCTCCAGTTGGATATCTATTAAATCACAGATCAAACTTCAGATGCACGAAACTGATTTCCTGAGTTCCATCCCAGACTTTCTATTCCTTCAGTGCTCCTGTAACCGAGAGGACCCTATGGGACCTTCCCAGGACAGACTGCCCCCAACCTCCATGCCCTCTACCTGCCTCTTTTTTTGTGGAAAAGCTTTAGTCTCCCAGGCCTCCCCTGAGTCACAAAAAACTGGCTCAAGAATTAGTGATTGGAAGGATGTAAACACATAGTAACAAAAAATAGCAGTTGGGCGGGGAGAACTGGTAACAATTTAAATAATAGATTAGCTATACAGCAGAGTCACAGAATCTTTAGTTCCTCCCCAAAGAACATAAACAACAGAGTCTGACACACATTCCTCAATTGTTTTGCAGATACTAAAATCCCCACCAGATGGAAGAAGCTAATTGCATGACGACCATGAGCACATAACCCCCAGACTGGCTGGAGCCTGAGGATAGATGATGTTAACCCCTGTGACATCACCCTGTTACCTCACCATCGACCAATCAGAGAACAGTGCAAGAGCTGATCACACACCCTGCCGCTCTCTCCCTCACCTTGCCTTTAAAAACCCTTCCCTAAAATCCATCGGACAGTTTCGGTCTTTTGAGCATGAGCCACCTGTAGGCCTTGCTTGGCCCTGCACTTTCCTTCACCACAGCCTGGTGTCAGTAGATAGGCTTTGCTGTGCCTGGGCAAGTGGACCCAAGTTTGGTTCAGTAACACTCCCTATGTCTGTAAATGGCAATTCCACGCCTCCAACTGCTCAGGCCAAACACTTGGGAGTCCCTCTTTGTTTGTTTGTTTGTTTTCTTTTGTTTTCTGGTCGTGCCTAGTGGCCTATGGGATCTTGGTTCCCCGACCAGGGATTGAACCTGCCACCCCTTCAGTGGAAGCACGGAGTCCTAACCACTGGACCGCCAGGGACGTCTCATTAGCAGTAATCTTTTGATGTTGGGCTACCTTGTTTGTTTTTTCCTTTGGGAGGGCTGCAAAAACTCCTATATATCTTGGCTCCTACCTTACCTCTTTGGAACTGTCCGAAGAGGTATCTGAGGGGCTGTATCCCAGGCTAAAGTCCTTGGTAAAGCCCCAAAGAAAACATAATTGTCAACTATTAGGTTGTGCTTTTTTTTTCAGTCAGCATCCCTATTCTTATCTCCAAATGACATTCTATATAATAAATGTGTTTGTTTACATCTATCTTCTCCTACTAGAATATTCATAAGCCACAGGGAGGGCAAAGACTTTGTTTTAATAAGTGCTATATCTCCTATTCTTAAAATAGTATCTGGCACACAGTAGATGCTCAATAAGTAATAGTTAAATGAATTAAATGTGACTGTACTGGGTGACAACGCAAGCCCATTTTCTGACAAAATTTCTTTTTTCTAGTGTAGTGCTATGAAAGAGGTATTTACTAACCATATGGAATAGACCTCTCCCCCAACCTTCACCAGTTTCCATAGCTACTGTGATATTTGACTAGTCCATAAATTTGCAACATATGTTGTTTTTAACAGGAAGTCTATCTTATAATCCTACTGTGAGATGAAAACAAATGGGTTGTCCCTCTTCTCAAAACTTCTAGGCAGAAAGATTGTCCAGGGCTTCCCTGGTGGCACAGTGGTTGAGAATCTGCCTGCCAGTGCAGGGGACACGGGTTCGAGCCCTGGTCTGGGAAGATCCCACCTGCTGAGGAGCAACTAGGCCTCTGAGCCACAACTACTGAGCCTGCGCATCTGGAGCCCGTGCTCCACAACAAGAGAGGCCGAGACAGTGAAAGGCCCGCACACTGTGATGAAGAGTGGTCCCTGCTCGCCACAACTAGAGAAAGCCCTCGCACAGAAATGAAGACCCAACACACCCAAAAATAAATAAATAAATTTATTAAAAAAAAAAAGAAAGACTGTCCAGCTATTGCTCCTCTTCTTCCACAAAAGTGTTTCTTACAAACATCATAGGAAGCATAAGCTCAGAACAGGAATGATTGGCAAGTGGAGCGGTTGATTGTCATGTAACCCGATATTCTCCTCGTTGCACGGTTAGTCTCTTTAGAGCTGAGAAAAGCTGTTTTCTGATAACCCTTATATAAAATTTACACTAAACACGAGTGCCTCAAAAAGCATGGTATCCATAATCCTCCAGCAAGAACATGGCAAAGGGATGTTTAATAAACTTAATTTGAGGTACAAGAGTGAGAGAAAGTGCAAGAGGGTGAAAGAAAGTACAAGAACGAGTGTGAAAGAGTGAGGGACTTTTTACTGCCAGTATGGAATTGTGCAATCCATGCCTCAATAATTTAAGCCTTAGTAGATAGTAGGAGTTATATATTAAATATACACACATATATTAAATATTTTACATTAGAAAGTTTCTAGGTTACTTTTTCCCAGGAAAGTTAGCTTTATGAGCCTAGGAAAATGCAAAGTTTCAAAACATAAAGTCTCATTAGAAAGTAGATAGTGAGGTCTTTCTGCCTGGGAAACAGATTCTAGAGCAGAGAGACTATGAATTGAAATATAGTACCTTCAATAGAGACCTTGGAATATTTTCCAAACACAACCCCGTGTGTCCACTTCAGAAATTAATTTTCATGAGAAATTAATATTCATGAGATCGTGTTCCCCTTAGTTTCTAATCCCAGTAATAAATATTTTTATATTTCTCCAAATTTAATAAAGATACTAGATTATAAATAATTGTTAAATGGCACCTAGGTACAATTTTTAAAAATCTAATGAATGCCAAGATATATATATAAATATAAAACAATAACATACACCACATACATGATCATTCAGAATTTATCATTTTGCTGAAGTGAACGTGTACATTTTAGAGAACCACAGCACTTTTGTACAAACAACTAGGATAACTCAAATACCTGTGTGGGTCTTGACATGGAATCCAATTCACCAGAGGATCTGGAATATCCTCCAGATAAGGGAAAATGGCTTCCCTGGTAAATTTCCATCCATAAATTGCGTCTTCTGGAGTCACAATGATCTGAGCACCCTGTTCAAAACAAGTTAAATCAAAATTATTTCTCTATGTATGTAGACAATTCAACACTCCAATCTTCACCAGCTCTCATGCCCCTCATAAATTATGATTAGCAGAAATAAAAGAATACCTGTTCAGCAGCCTGCTTAATTGCTCTCTCCAGAATATCTATATTCCTGTTCATGAGGAGCAAGGCATAATCCTGAGAAACGGGTGTTTCTGTGTCATTTGGCAATATGACAGCATGTTCATATACTGCAGCTTTGAAAGTATCCAAAACACTGACATGCAGAATAATTAGAGCAAAAACTGCCACGGAGGTTTGAAAAGAGGAAATGATCATGGTCAAGGTCTAGTGAGTTCTGCAAGTGAAAGTAACATTCATGTAGTATTTATAAAGGAAGGAACATTTAGGTAACATGACTGCCAGCTCTTATTTTACAATCTCATGAATATTATGCCTGATCATTTTGGAGGAAAAAAATTTCAGTTCCCTGAATACAATCAAAAAGTATTACAAGGGGCTTCCCTGGTGGCGCAGTGGTTGAGAATCCGCCTGCCGATGCAGGGGACACGGGTTCGTGCCCCGGTCTGGGAAGATCCCACATGCCGCGGAGTGGCTGGGCCCGTGAGCCATGGCCGCTGAGCCTGCGCGTCTGGAGCCTGTGCTCCGCAATGGGAGAGGCCACAGCAGTGAGCGGCCTGCGTACCGCAAAAAAAAAAAAAAGTATTACAAGGACTGTACATGTACTATTGATAAGATTTAATGTCAAATTTCAAAAAGACAAAATTCAAATATAGTACAATTGTACCCTTTTATTAATAGAAAATAGTAACTAAATTAACTCTCATGTGAAAAACCATAATACAACAAATCTCATTTATTAAATTACAAAAACTAGATAGTAATTTTTTTCTGTTCTGTTGACAGATCTACATCATGTTTATTTTTAGAAGAGAAGAAAAAATTTTTTAATATTTGCTACTAGGAAAATGCAATACAGGGCAATATTGGGAACAAAATTCACCCAAGTCAACACTCTGACTTACCTGGTAAAGACTCTGAACTTGCACTCCATTAAAACAAGATTTTGTGTCCGGTTTGCTCACTGCTGCATCCTTAGTACCCAAAGAACTGATCCTCCGGGTACTGGTCCCTGGTGTTTGGCCAGAGGAGAAATCAAGTACTTCTGCTAAGGGGGCCCTAGCCCTCCGGGGACTAAGCCTCCTTCCTCCCCCACTCCTTTCCACCCCATCCCTCTCTCCTTCCTTCCTTCTTTCCTTTCTTCCCTCCTTCCCCCCTTCCTTCCTTTCTTTGGAGATAGATGGAAGGGAAGGGAAGCATCTCACTCCGGCTGGTGATTATAAAGATCATCTCTATTATAACCCAGATAAAATGTAATTTTCATTTTTGTTAGAGGCAAATAACCACATAAATGAACTTAAAAAAAAACCGCATATGTTATGTGACCTCTGATAACCTCCTAGCACATCCATATTCTCCCTTCCCCAGTCCCAATCCTATCACACAAGAGTTTAGTGGGGTTTTTCGGTTTTTGATTTTGTTTTTTAATCTGAGTCTCTTCATTCAAATACTTTTAGATGGCATAGAAGAGTAGAAAGAAATGAATAAAATTCTTTTATGTTTTCTCTCATACTGAGATAAAAGTCTTGATATAGGTGAGATCTAAGGGCTATAAACGAGGTCTGCTCAAAATTTCTGCTTTGAATAGAAATTTTTAGTAAAGAAATAACTTCTTACCTCTATAGAATAGAAAACTGAAAATAATTTTTAGAAAAATGGCCAAGGCTTTTAGTGGATAGTGTGAAGGGAAAAAGATTTTTATAATCTAGCTTTATATAGTAGATTATGAGTGCCTTTAGAGTCTACAGAGCATGTAACGCAAACGCCCACACTTTACAGGATAGGAACCTGAGGCATAGAGAGGCAGAGTGACTTAGAGCGGGGCGTAGGACTTTTCACTCCTGATTCCAGAATCTTCCCCGATACCCAAGACATCATGCGCGAGTCTGTATTCTGCTTTAATGTCTGCATTCTGCTTTAATGTCTGCATCCAAGTGTCTGGACACTCACTTTCATCTTTTTCTTTTTTAATTTATTTTTTGCTGCATTGGGTCTTCGTTGCTGCACACTGGCTTTCTCTAGTTGTGGAGAAGGGGCGCTACTCTTCGTTGCGGTGTGCGGGCTTCTCATTGCGGTGACTTCTCTTGTTGTGGCTCGCGGGCTCTCGGGCGCAGGCTCAGTAGTTGTGGTGCACGGGCTTAGTTGCTCCGCGGCATGTGGGATCTTCCCGGACCAGGGCTCGAACCTGCGTTTCCTGCACTGGCAGGAGGATTCTTAACCACTGCGCCACCAAGGAAGTCCCTCACTTGTATCTTTTAAGGAACCCCATTCAAAATGACCACCTTAGGAAGACCACAGATAAATCTAAATACTGAGTGAGTACTTGATGCAACTGAGAACTGTAAGCTCTTTCATTTCTACAAGTATCAATGTAATCTGGATCATGATCTACTTCTTTGTGATTTAATCTCACCAGTTAGTAATACTTCATTATCTCTTTTGCTCGTAAGTAGTTAGGTAAGCTGGTGAAGATAAGCTAACATCTTTACTTTTGCAGGGTAAGAACAGAAACAATCATCTCTCGCATCTCAGTGTCCCCAAATTTCCTGGACGTTTTTCTCTCTTTGTGGCTATAAACAAGAGAAATAGTGTCATGTTTATTTAGGTTTTTTGGCTGGAGGGCGAAAGGGGAAATGGTTTCTGATGCAAAGGCAAGGTGATTAAGCTCCTTTTTTTCTCTGCAGCGTTTCGAAATTGTCTCATAAAAACTGAGAATCTGAGTAACAAAGACAATGGCATGGAAGAGTCAGAAGCTAGTAAATGAAACAATAATTTAAATATGGAATAAGACATAAGGAAAAAACTGAATATTTTTTACATACATTTGTCATAGAAGCAGTTGATATTGTTTTAAATCTTCAGAGGTAAAAGACTAAATTCAGGACATAGAACTTTAAAAGTTTACATTTCTATGCTCATAAAGGTGGTTGATTAAGTAAGGCTTAATTAACTTCTTTAACTCTGTTATAAAATAATGTTACCTGGCCACAGGGTACATTGATTAAGTATTAGTCACTGCTAATAAGACCTATTTACTAATTTACCAATTTGTGATTAATGGACTTGATTACAAGGGTGAAAATTCCAATCAATTCAAAATTATATGGTCAAAGGGTCACTATAAAAAAAGTAGACATAGTTCAAATATTTGTTTCTAACTGGGAATCTGATCATCTCTTAAAATAGTATTCAACTGGACCTGGTTTTCTGGCTGTAATAAGTAAGAAGAGTAGAAGTATAGTTTCTGCTTTGCACTCCACTTCTCTGAAACTCTATTTCTCACCTAAAAGTTCAGGTAATCATACCTGCTCCATCACCTTCACAAAGTTATTCTGAGAGTCAAAGACATATGAAAGTCCTCTGCAAGATTATGATGGGATGACAATAATTAACAAAAAGGGGAGACAATTTAGTAATGTAATGATCCTGACTCCATAATTCATCGTTAGGTCCACAGAGCTACTATTGTTCGGCTGGACAAATCTGGTCTATCTGCGGCACTGTGCTGAGGATGGGATGGGGAACACAGCCCCTGGGCACTTACTCCTGGACCATGCCCAGCTGGGCCTGGCGGATGTACATCCTCGGCATGGCGAAGGCATCGTAAGAGCACCAAGGCCCCAGAAAGGCAAGGGGTGGCTCCCGGCTCTGATTCAGGCCTCAGGACTTCCTGGTTTGGCCCCTCTCCCAGGTGTGAAATGACATTAACAAAGAGTTGGAAATAGCATGTACAGTCACTGATGGCGTTTCCTCATAAGCAGCAAAGATGACATCAAAAAATAAGTAAGCGAAAGAGAAAAACCAGGCCCTACTTTTTTTTTTTTTTTTTTGCGGTACGCGGGCCTCTCACTGTTGTGGCCTCTCCCGTTGCGGAGCACAGGCTCCGGACGCGCAGGCTCAGCGGCCATGGCTCACGCGCCCAGCCGCTCCATGGCATGTGGGATCTTCCAGGACCGGGGCACGAACCCGTGTCCCCCGCATTGGCAGGTAGACTCTCAACCACTGCGCCACCAGGGAAGCCCCAGGTCCTACTTTTAAAACTATTTTCTCTTAATACTGTATACCAACTATAGGATGATACTGTACCCCTCCCCCACCCCCAAAAGTACTTGGTGGTAAAGAACAATATTTCTGTCCCTGTCTGCATCGGAGACTTGCATTGGTCTTTAGCAAGCCTGTCTGAGTCAGCGTTTGAGAAAGGAAATGGCTGCTTGAGCAGAACCAGCCTGAGCTTTAACCATCTTTTGGGGCCACATCCCAGCCCAGGTGAGGTGCTCCTCCAGCTCTGGACTTGGATTGGTGTTCAGCTCTTCAGACAGTTCGTGCAACTCAAACCAAGAGAGAATCTGAGAGAGTAATGGTTCATCACAGCCTGCTGCTCCCAAAATGGATGGAAAGGGTTGTGCTATAGGAAGTTTCTAATCGCCACCTGTTTGGGACCTGCGGCAACAGTGATTTCATGTGGTTCAAACTACCCTTCTACTTTCTGCTGTTAGAAGTTTAGGATCGTGGTTTGCCGGGCTGCAGAAGCCCCTTTGAACTGGCAGTATGCTCCCACATTGTCTGAAGGTCCCCACTTTCTCAAAAGAAAAATAGGAACAAGCTCTCTTCCTGATGATTTCACTTGCAAATCCTTTATTTTGTTCTGATCCAACTCTGCCAAAGTTCATTGACTTCACCAACAGGAGCTTCTGAAATGTCTGTTAGTTGGTGTCATAAACTGACCATTTGCATCCACCCCCCCCCCAACAAATTCATATGATGAAATCACATCCCCCGGTGTGATGGCGTTAGCAGGTGAAGCCCTTGAGAGGTGATTAGATCCTCAGGGTGAAGCCCTCCTGAATGCGATTTCTGCCCGTATACAGAAGACCCCAGAGAGCCACCTGCCCCTTCCACCATGTGAGGACACAGGACCACCATCTATGAACCAGGAACTGGGTCCTACCAGATCTGAATCTGCCAACACCTTGTTCTTGGACTTCTCAACCTCCAGAACTGTGAGAAAGAAATTTCTGTGGTTTTTAAGCCACCCAGTTGATGGTATTCGGTTGTAGCGACCTGAACTAAGATGATATTGGGTGATGGTTAGGGGTATGGACCCTGTAGCCAGAATGCCTGGGTTTGAAACACTTCCTATCTGCGTGGCCATGAGCAAGTTATATGTCCTCTCAGGGCTGCAGTTTCCCTCACCTGCAAAATGGTGATAAAATGTGCTGAAGGGGCTTCCCTGGTGGTGCAGTGGTTGAGAGTCTGCCTGCCGATGCAGGGGACACGGGTTCATGCCCCACTCTGGGAGGATCCCACGAGCCGCAGAACGGCTGGGCCCGTGAGCCATGGCCGCTGAGCCTGCGCGTCCAGAGCCTGTGCTCCGCAACGGGAGAGGCCACAACAGTGAGAGGTCCGCGTACCAAAAAAGAAAAAAAAAATGTGCTGAATAGTTTTCGCTGTTATTATTATCTCACGCCCACAAGATGGAGGCCCTATTGTGAGGGCAATGCCCAGTGCAGTGTTGACCCACGTCTTTAAATCTCTCTGGTCAGATGCTCACCTGTTCTTGGCCACTAACTCACTAAAAGAATGTCAATTAGTTCACATTCTCTATTTTCTCATTGTTCTGTCGCTTTCCGCAAAGTCCTTCATGTTTCTTGTCTTCTATGTCAATCTGACCTGAATGGCTTCTCCAGGGATTATTAACTTAAAGTCCATTTCTACGAGCTCATCTGGATGGCTTTTCCTCCAGCAGTCCCACAGATTCGCCCTCTGATCAACAGCTCTCCCTATTTCACACATCATTCTATTTTTTTAAACCTCACACACACACACACCAGACACACACACACACACACACACACACACACACAATTTACCAAGAAACTGGGTTACTTCTGCGTTGCTGTTGGGAAGACTGTGAAATGATACAGCCACTCTGGAAACCAGCTTGGGAATTTCTATATGAGCTGCTTCTTCAGGTTCTTATAAGCTGGGCCATTAACCAAAGTGACTATATTCAAAGACAGAGAAGAAAAGCCAAAGTCTGCGTTTGTCTGCTTTGACCACCCAGAATCCAAACCTTATGCTTTGCTAAATGGAATTTGTTCATATGGAAGATCAATTCATGTGCAGTTCGGCAGGCGGACTCTCAACCACTGCGCCACCAGGGAAGCCCTGTTTGGGACTTCTTGCTCTTCTGAATCAACTAACCAAAGTCCTGAGAGCTGCATTAAGACACATTCACCAGGTACAGGAATGGAAAAGTGTGGGCAGATCTTCCTTTCTTATGCAGTTTTTTTTTCCAATTAATAATGCTGTTTCACCTCAAGAATATTTGCTCTTTCAGAGAGTTTTCAGTGACACATATTAAATTAAATCCTGCAGCTTCCTTACTACCAGATGGCAGTGCCACTTAATGCACATCCCTCTCCTCACACTATTTGTGTTCCAGATCTAGAGGTTGGACCCAGCTCTTAGGAATGGACACATCGACAACCAGGTAACTCTGATCTTTATCAGATAAGTAAATAAAAGAGGCAAAAGCAAACCAGTAACAGCAAGAGAAAACAACAGAGGAGATGAATATAGCCATTCATTTCACTTAAGTTCTGGAAGTGAAAAGTATTAGTGTGATGTTTGCAAAAAATTAATAAACAGAAATCTCAATAAAGTTGGGAGACCAGAGAGGAAGCTCTCACACCCTGCGAGGATAGCAGAGCCCAACAGGGAAAAGAAAAATTCATCTTCTTTCCTGGCAAGAACTCAACCAACGAGACACCATGGGCTGTTTGTTTACCAGAGCCCTCAACTTCCAACTTCCTTTTTCCATCAATAAAAGTGTTCTCCTTCCCTTGCTGTGTGGGCAACTTCCTTTTTCCATCTATAAAAGTGTTCTCCTTCCCTTGCTGTGTGGGCACTTGTACAAACCCTGAATTGCAATTCTCTATTGATTCTAAATAAACCCATATTTGTTGAAGAAATATCTGGCTGTCTATTTGTTTCAGGTCAATATGTTCAAATGAAATATATACCTACACTGGTTTTAATTCTCGAAAGAAAAAAACCCTATTCATATTCATCCAACAACTGATTTCATGGCTGTCATTTTTTTTTTTTTTTTTAGCCTCAATGGGCAGCATGTGGGATCTTAGTTCCCTGACCAGGGATCGAACTGGTGCCCCTGCAGTGGAAGCGCAGAGTCTTAACCCCTGGACAGCCAGGAAAGTCCCTCACGGCTGTCATTTCTGAAACATATAATAACGTGACTTAACTGATTTGGTATTCAAATTTATCTTAAATGACAAAAACTTAAAAAATGATAATAATATACTGCTTTTTGTACTTGTGCTACTGTTGACCATGATCAACCAGAAATGCATTTGGCTTATTTTAGTACTGTTGTTGCAATTGCACTAAACTATAAACCAGAAGTTATTAGTGAACATCCTGCTTTCTCAGATTGTCACCTATAAATAAACTGGGATTCGAAGTGGAGCTGCGGATTTTCTGAAAGAAACTAGTGCAAATATTTTAAGAGTTGCAAGTTGTTCCTAATGAAAAACTGAATAAGTAGGCTTTTATTTCATTTGTTAGTACTTTGGATAACATTTTATTGTTTCTGTCTTAAGTATGTTGTTTCTTACTCTCCTGCGTGTTTATTTCACAAGTTGAGGACGTATGACAGTGAGACCAAAGGAAAGCTAACTATCATAGTCTTTGGATCATTCCCTTTTGCTATGATCATATATAAATAAAAGATACAGGTTTTACTTCTCACTTATTAATTGTACTTAATGAAAATTAGTTGGCTATGTCAGTATTTATTACCCACCTCTTTTGCCAGCTAGATATGAGAAGGTATGTTTAACATATTTAAATCTTGATAACTTAATAAACAATAGAATATTGCATTGATGTATGATATTTAATATTTATTGTCCAAATCAAATTTCTCTTGTAAAATATATGGGTTATTTGGGGAAAAAAACTAATCATGCAATTACCACACAACTCAGCAGTTGTATTCCTGGGCATTTATCCCAGAGAAATGAAGACATCTTCACACAAAAACCTGTACATGAATGTTCATAGCATCTTAATTTGTTTTACCCACAAACTGAAAACAATCCAGATGCACTTCAATGGATGAATAACCAAGCCGTGGAATACTACTCAGTAAGAAATGAACTATGGACACATGCAACAATGTGGATGGATTTCAAGAGTATTCTGCTGAATGAAAAAGGCAATCCCCCAAAATAACATACAATAGATTCCATTCATGCAGGATTCTTGAAATGACAAAATTACAGAAATGGAGAACAGATTAGTGATGGCCAGAGAGTAAGGAGGGAGTGAGGGTGAGAGAAAAGTATGGGCATGGGCAACTGAAGACTGGGAATCTTTCTTTATCTCGACTCTACCAATATATCCTAGTTATAATATTGTACTGTTAAGTGTTGCAAGATGTTACCATTGGGGGAACCTGGGTAAAGAGGACAGATGATCTCTGGGTATTATTTCTTACAACTGCATGTGAATCAACAATTACCTCAAACATTTTTTAAAAGTTTTAATTGAAAAAACGATTTGTGATTTTAAAAAGTTTGTCCTTTTTATTTTTCCTTGGGATTAGTCTGTATGTCATATATGTATAGGTTGCAACGTGACCTTAACATAAAAGATACTTTTTAATTTATTGTATTCTATATTCAGTCTCATTTTTTAAAAAGTGCTTTTAAATTGGGCACTTTGTTACATTTAGATGAATATAAATATATATAAATATAAACACATACACAGGTTTCCTTTGATAATTTTGACCTACCTTTTGGTTTCAAAAGGTTCAAAGGTCTGCTATTGTTTCTCATATTTTTAACTTTTTTTGTCATTTATCTTAATACTTCAAAATCATAAAATGAGGAAGGGGCAAAGTTTTTGTACAAAGCGGCTTTAAATACACTGGTATCCACAGTAGGTACTGACAGCGGCGTGTTCGGAGGGGGAACAAAAAGTTCTCTAGCCAGTAAGCCTGGAATCTTTGCGTTGACCTTGAACTAGTCTCAACAGTCAACAGCGCTGGTAACGGTAATAGGCTGACAGCCCTGAGTGACGCCGGGACGCCGGGTGGGAACGGTGCGAGCTCGGGCGCCGCGGCTCGGCTTTGAGCGGCTGGATCCCCGCGGTGCTTTAATAGCGGCCCCAGGTGGTACAAATGGGAACTACAGGCATTCGGCGGCATCCTCGGCCACTGGGCGGACGAGGGGCGGCCCTGCATTAGCCTGCATCCTGCGCCCAAGGAATTAAAGCCCTGGAGAGGGACCAGGACGATTTAACCCGGGAGATCGAGGCCTGGCCCTTCCCGCAGTGCACACGAGTGCAGGGGGCTGGGGTCACACTCGTCCTGGTGCCGCTCCGGTAAGCGGGTGACAGGCCACTTGTGCTTGGCAGGCAAGGGACCAGCCTCTGGAGTTCTCAGGGCGAAGGGACTTGGGGGGAGGAGGAGAGTGAAGAGTTCATGGGAACTGTGAATATTCAGTTTGGGGAATTAATGCCAAACAGTCTTCCGAAACAGTCCGTGGTCCAGTTGCTGTTCATCTTCTCCAACCTGAGTATTGTGATCCTTTAAATTTTATTTATTTTTTCCTTATGGTGGTGTGAAAGGGCATGGTTTAATGTGCCTCTTCCAGATCTGTTTCTCTCCCATTCTTCCCCGTTTCACTAAGAGGCACCAGTTGACCACCCATGCCCTCGAGCCAAATCTTAGGAGTCTTCCTGAATTTCTCTCCCCTTCTCTGTCCATTATCAGCAAACCCTGTTGGTTCTACTTCCAAACACATCCTTTTCTCTACTTCAGCACCACCTTCCTGATCCAAACCATTAATGTCTCTCTCAAAGCTTCCAAAGATTTCCCTCCACCCCTGGTAATCCGCATCCCCACTCACCTTGGCCATGCAAACACAATGACCTTCCTGAAATATGAATCAAATTCTAGAATCCTCCATTCAAAAGCCAGCTCCTCTCCCCCACCCAAATCCCTCAGTTTACTAGACTCCAGCCATGTGGGCCACGGCCTTCTCTTTGACCACGTCAAGCCGTTTTGCACGTGCTAGGGAGGGCTCTCCCCTCAGAACGGCTGCCTCATTCTCATCCTTCAGAGCTCAGTTCAAGGCCTTATCTAAATGAGGATCCTCACATCTGATCAGCTCCAGCCAATTACTCTTTCATATCACCAGGTTTTTGTTTTTGTTTTCCATCATAGCATCTCCGCAAGATAACTAGAGATTCTGGTATTTATTTCTTGCTTGTCCCTTCCACTGGAATATTAGTTCCATAAAGACTAGACTCTGTTTATCTTGATCACAGCTGAATCTGTAAGATCAAGTGCAATGTCAATTCAGAGAAGGCATTCAATAAATATTTTTGAATTAATAAACAGATAAAAAACATTTATTCTACTAAAAAGGGGTGGGGGGTAAATGGGGCTACTACAGCATGAAAATGGATCAGGATGTATGAGAGTTGCACAGCAGAGATTCACTCACTTCAAACGACAGCATGGATTTTACCTGAAGTCAGAGGAACCCCTTCCCTAACATAGAACAAGCATTCCTGGGGGCTCACTTGCTCTGGGAATGGGATACATCTATTGGGAGTATGTTTTTTTTTTTTTAAATGATAGAACTAAAACAGAGACATTAAGGGAAATGAATAATATTATACCAAGCATTATTTATAAATCCAGATCCTAATTCACAGCATGTTACAAAATTGGAAGTGTTAAGTAATATTATTCTTGTATCTTTCACACAAACAAAAGTTTTAGAAGAACTGATGGCCAGGGTATGCAATAGAGTTTTTCCATGGTAGGCTGGAATTTTGCCTTTTGAACAAAAACAAAAAAATCTTAGGACACAGAGAAAGCAAATATTTTAAAAACTGATTTCACAGTAATTATTCTGTATATTTTGAGTTATCTTTATATTATTGTTAAGCATCTCAAATCAATTCATTTCTTTCCCTGTTAATAAAAAGGGTACAGTCACAGAATCAGTGCCCTCAGAATAAAAAGTAAACAGAGGAAACAAAACACCTAGAGTCAGTAACATCCTCAAGGCCAAATCTGGTCACTCAAAACCAAAAACTTTTGTTGATTTTCAACAACTCTTTGCATACTTAAGGTTTCAAATACGGCTGGTTCAGCAGGCCAGCTCTTCAGGACAACAGTATGTGCAGCCCAACACAGGATCATCCAAAACTATGTTAACAATTTCAGGATGCTGGTGTGGAGTCCATGGAGTTTTGTGTGTAAAAATTAGGAAAATCCTTCCAGCGATGAAGTTCAAGGCCAGGAGCATCCATCTCCCAGCCCCGTATCAGTAGGCATCCCTAAGGTAAGGCTACGTTTCATCAGGCAAGAGAGCAGTCTGTTCCTCCTCTGTGCCGAGGCTATTTTGAAGTTTACATCTACGTTGAAGGAAAGAAAAGGCCAACTTCAGTATTTCTCACCTTAAAAAAAAACTCAGTACCTACATCTCTATCCAACTATTTCCGTAAATGTGTCTATCAAGTGATGAGGCTTAGAGTGCCCAGAAATCTCCAGAGTGGAAGAATGGATGTAAAATGGTGTCTTTTTTCCACTCCCACAAGCCAACTTTTAAAGGGAGAAAAAAACCTCAAGAGTTGACCATACCTCCTTCTTCTCCTTGAATGCTCCAGTAGATAAAACAAGCCCATCACTAGTCCCTTTAACACAATGAAAGGTACTGGTTAATGTCAATTATCCAAGTCACATTTCTCCATAAACATAAGGAAAATGAAAGTAAAAGACTAATTACTCACACTTGTCAGAGCCCAGAGACCCTGCAGAGCAGCTGCCCATTCAAAACCAATTTTCTCATACAGAAATCCTCCCAGCGTTGGTCCTACAAAAGCACTAACAATGAAAAGAAGAAAGAGGATAATAGTGCAAAAAAAAAGTTACTCCTTATAGGCTGCATGACTGCTTCAATTCATTATATTGAAACTATAAACACTAACGAAAAAAGCCAATTCCTGGACAGAGCATTAGGTGTAAGAAAATAATTCTACCTGATAGTGATGATGTTTAAAATTTTTAAACAATCCTAAAATTATAACTCCTTCTGAAAATTTTTAAAAGATGACATACATTCAAAAGAACCTTTATATTATTCTCTCTACTCTTCTAGATATTTGTATTTAAAACAACTCAGTACACACTTACTGATGATAGCTACATGGCCAGCATACAGTTATCCCTCTGGTATAGTAGAGAGTTAAAAATAAATACACAAATGAATGAATAAATGAATACATTTCAAAACTGAGACAGGCTCCTGTTAAAGGAACTTTAAAATATCACTTAAATAAGACAAAGTATATGAGACCATTTTGATTATGTATTAAAACTGCTGGTATAACCATTGATCTTGAAGTCAGACAGCTGGATTAGAACTGTAGCTCTGCCCTAAGTGAATTATGTGCCTTCTGGCAACTCATCTGACCTCTCAGTGTCTCAATTTCTTCATCTGTAAAATGGGGATAGCATTTTCCAACTTGCAGGTGTGAACGAAATTTAATAGCTACTCACCCAACTGACCACATTGCACCAAAGAGACCTGACACAAGTCCCACGGTACTTAATCCTTCTTCAAATCCATTTTCACTGCAAAGAGAAACGAGTGTGTCTGTGGTTAAAAGGGAAACCTGCGTGAAACAAAAGAATAGTGTATGGTATAAAAATAAACCAGGGATAATCTGGATAAACCCAACAGCAAGAACACTCCATTTCTAAAATAAAAAGCTAATCTCATTTGAAGATATTACTCTAGTAATATTTCCTCCAGGGTTTTCTAAAAATACTTCTACTGCATATATAGGATACAATATTAAGAATTGCGACCCACTTGCATTAAATGTTTATTAAAGTATATAATTAACTAAGAAATTCTTCAAATGAGATGAACAGGTAGAGAGAACGATGGGCAACCTTTAGAAAATACAGAGGCAGCTCCTCATTGCTTTGAGGCTTGTTGAACTGACAACAGCAGAGCCATCAGTGTTCTCCCTGCTCAAGTTCACTTTGTGTTCTTCATCTTTATGCTTATTAAACAAAAGACTGATGGCCAAGTGACAAAGATACATTTGGTCTTCTTCCCCATTTCCGGCACACACCTCCTAAAACCCGTGTAATTTCTTAAGTGATGAAAGCCATAAAAAAAATGTCTTTTGTTATGTTAACGAGATGACTTTGGGACTAGCACCCACAGTGCCTGGAGAACCAACATATGATTAGAGGGCTGGAACTTCAAGCCCCACACATCCCTCCCCCATAGAGAGAGGGGGTGGAGGTTGAATCAACCGCCAATGGCCAATGATTTAATCAGCCATGCATATGCAGTGATGCTTCCATAAAACCCCAGAAGGACTGAGTTCAGAAAGCTTCCAGCTTGGGAAGCCAGAATGCTTCCATGTGCTATTGTGCTGGGCCACAAACTCCACAAGGACAGAGGCTCTGCTGCTTGGGACCTTATCGCCCTATATATCTTGTCATCTGGCTGCTGATCTGTATCCTGTAATATCCTTTGCAGTAAGCCAGTAGCTAGTGAGTGAACTGGTTTCCTGAGATCTATGAGCTGCTCTAGCAAATGAAGAGAACCCACGGAGGGGGTCGTTGGAACCTCCGGTTTACAGCCAGTCGGTCAGAAACATAGGTAACAACCTGCATTTGAAACTGGCATCTGAAGCAGAGGCCACTCTTGTGGGACTGCGCCCTTAACCTGTGGGATCTGGTGTTATCTCCCGGTAAATAGTGTCAGAATTAGTTGAATTGCAGGACACCCAGCTTGGTGGTGTGAGGGAGGAAAAACCCACACATTGGAATTGCTACTAGAATCCATTTACCTGGTCACTCTGTGCCCTTGTGTGGACCTCCTCTATGAGAGGGAAATGATGCTGAGGGCTTCCCACTGCGCTTTGGCTTTTTTTTTTTTTTTTTTTTTAATTTATTGAAGTATAGTTGATTTACAATGCTGTGCTAATTTCTACTGTATGGCAAAGTGCTTCAGTTATACATATATATGCTTTGGCTTTTTAGAAGTATACCTATACCGAGGTGTAAACTAAGCCAAGCCTCTATCCACAACCCATTTTACCTATCATTGTATTAATATTACTATATATTATCATTTATATCATTGTAGTTTTGCTTATACTATTTATATCACAATATTGCATGACATGAAATCATGAAGATTTAGTATTGTAAAAAAATATCCAACATCCTACAAAATGAGAAATTCAAGGAAGCTTGTGATGTTTATTGCTAATCACGATACAGTTCTTCAAGCCATGGAAGTAACTTACTGTGCGCAGCTGAGAATCTCTGGGAAAGTTGAAATTAAACTCATTGCAGCAGAGATACCATTTATGACTAATATCAGCACCAACAACCAGAGCTGACTGCAAGAGAGTTTGGGAGAAAAATTAACATTTAAAGAGACAGCAAAGCTTCACGCCAAGGAGGGCAGGCAGGATCTGAGACAAGTTCGTTTCACGGATGACATGACTAGTCTGGTCCTTACCCCCTTCTGATCCCATTTTGTTCAGTGAAAGCACCTTTTAACTCCTTGCGTTTTTGAGGGGGGCCAACGATCAATTTCTCCTGCTATCCCAATATCTTTGGTCACACATGTCACATGCCCAGAGTCGACCTGCCTTCTTATCACCATGTAAAAGCCTTTCAAAGTTGGTTAAAATGTCAACGTTAATGTTGCTCCTTCAAGCACTTGGCTTTGAAATTCCACTGACTGAAAAATGGCACAGAAGAAAAATGGTAAAGGAAGTGACAGGAACCTGCTACGTGTTCCATGTCGGGCCCTACGTCAGTTACTTCATATCCATTATTCTACTGAATGCTTGAGGCAACCCTGCCATGTAAGTCTGTTAAAAATGATTAAGGAAGACAATCTAGGTGATACAAACAAACTTTATTTAACACTTCATGAAGTGGATGGTCTCATTTTGGAGAACTGAAAAATGGGATAGAAGGCAGGAAGCTTTTACAGGATAAGGAAAAAAATACAAGGAAGAGGGGCTTCCCTGGTGGCGTAGTGGTTGAGAGTCTGCCTGCCGATGCAGGGGACACGGGTTCGTGCCCCGGTCCGGGAAGATCCCGCATGCCGCAGAGCGGCTGGGCCCGTGAGCCATGGCCGCTGAGCCTGCGCATCCGGAGCCTGTGCTCCACAATGGGAGAGGCCCGCGTACCACACACACACACAAAAAAAACAAGGAAGAGAACAACAGGTAATATCTGATTGTCTGGGGCCACGCAGTCCATCTTGTTTGGGGTGAGCGGCCCACAGTCGGTGGCTT
This sequence comes from Neophocaena asiaeorientalis asiaeorientalis, assembly GCF_003031525.2. Lineage (NCBI taxonomy): Eukaryota > Metazoa > Chordata > Mammalia > Artiodactyla > Phocoenidae > Neophocaena > Neophocaena asiaeorientalis. The sequence continues at coordinate 4,443,880 of NW_020174698.1, read as the reverse complement.
GGCGTTTGGGGGTGACTGGGTGACAGGATAGACTGCTTTTCTGGTCAAGAGGAACATTTACAGGGACATGAACGTTTTCTAAGTTTTGGTTTGCTGACATGGAACCCTGGGCTGGAGTCACTCTATCTTGAGCCTAGAAAATTATTTCAACAGTACTATTATTGCTTTTTTGGTGGATAAGAAAACTGAGGCTCTTGGAAGTTAAATTATTTGCTCAAGTTCACATACCAAGGAAGGGGCAAAGCCCAAATACAAACCCAAATCTGAAAGACTCTGAAATCATTCCTTTATCCATATCATGTTCTGTCCCAGACGTACCTAAAAAGGTCTAAGTAGCTCATTTTATTTTAGAAAATAAATGATAATAAACAAGCTTGGGCTTCCCTGGTGGCGCAGTGGTTGAGAATCTGCCTGCTAATGCAGGGGACACGGGTTCGAGCCCCGGTCTGGGAGGATCCCACATGCCGTGGAGCAGTTAGGCCCGTGTGCCACAACTACTGAGCCTGTGCGTCTGGAGCCTGTGCTCCGCAACAAGAGAGGCCGCGATAGTGAGAGGCCTGCGAACCGCGATGAAGAGTGGCCCCCGCTTGCCACAACTAGAGGAAGCCCTCGCACAGAAACGAAGACCCAACATAGCAAAAATTAATTAATTAATTAATTAACTCCTACCCCCACCATCTCCTTAAAAAAAATAAAAAATAAACAAGCTTTATTAAGTAGCTACCATATGCTAAGGATGATACAGAAACTAAAATGATTTAGTTCCCTCCTCAAGGGGCAAGAAGGAATAGAGAAAACAAAAGTATATTCTAAGAACTATCAGCTAAAGGTAGATAACAAATGCTACTTTTAAAATAAAGTACAGGACTTCCCTGGTGGAGCAGTGGGTAAGAATCCGCCTGCCAATGCAGGGGACACGGATTCGAGCCCTGGTCCAGGAAGATCCCACATGACGTGGAGAAACTAAGCCCATGCGCCACAACTACTGAGCCTGAGCTCTAGAGCCCACGAGCCACAACTACTGAGCCCGTGTGCCACAACTACTGAAGCCCGCGCGTCTAGAGCCTGTGCTCCGCAACAAGAGAAGCCACCACAAGGAGAAGCCCACACACCACAACAGAGAGTAGCCCATGCTCGCCACAACTAGAGAAAGCCCGCGTGCAGCAACAAAGACCCAACGCAGCCAAAAATAAATAATAAATTTTTAAAAAATTAACTAAAATAAGGTACAAATGTGCAATTGAAATACAAAGGGAGAATAAGCATTTTTATCATTTGATTCAGATTTTACGCATTCCTGTTTGCCTAGACCACTGCTAGCATCCAGTAATACTGTCAGTAAAACAAACAATTCAATATAGTCCTAAATCTGGTAATTATTTAAATAAGATTCAAAGATACTAAGCATATCAGTGTTACACCAAAAATTTTTAAAATAATTCCTAATGTTATTTTGCCACAAATTCAAAAGAAGAAAAAAAATTACCTCTTAATGTGCAAGAATGGGGCAGGTCCTAAGAGCATGTAGCACCCTGCGGTGATTAAGTTTCCAAAAACGAGAAGCCATTTCCTTAGATGCTGATAAAGAAAGACCACAGAAACTCTTAGAGGTAAAGATCTTCCATAGTTCAGGAAAATAAAGAAATCATTGAAGAACACAAGTCATGATATTAAAAAATCCAAATACATTGGAGAAAACAAAATTTTACATGTAAGAGAAAACAGGTAGGTGGTAAACACAAAAGCAAGTGCAATATACCCCAAGACGGGGGTTGAGCAAAGGACAAGTATTCCTTGGAAAGGGATTGTATTGTAGATTTTGCACATGATAAACTGTTCCAAATATAACAATTTAAAAAGCAGTCACCACAAGGAATGACCAAGTAGATGCACTATCTAGAAAATTCACATTATTAAAAAGTACCAGATAAAATGTTTCCTTATAAACTACTCAAACACAGGCTAAAAGTTATAGGGGTACGGTATCTGTTCAGTTATATAAGGTTATGCCTTAAAACTAAGTTACAAACGCTGTTTAAGACACTTGCTTTTTTCCACCTGGATTACCAAGTAATCTCCATGTAATAAGTCTTCATAAATATATACCCATAGCTAATTAAGAGGGGAAACACAAAAATAAGCACTAAAGTCATAGAAGCTTGAGACCTGGCTAACAGTACTAGCTCTGTATACTAGTCATCTGGACTGAATGGTTTAGACCTAGTTAAAGGAGACTAGAAAGGATTTTCTGTCAGGATGGCTATGGGATAACTGAGGCATATTTACACGACCAATCCTTTCACTCCCACAGAAAAACTAAATTCTATCCTCTCAACTTGGTCAAGTCCTAATTACTTTTGGGGCTCTGCCCTACTTATTAAGGTCAAACCACTTTTTTGCATCAAGGGAACTTTTTCCTTTAGAAAGTCTAATCCAAGAGTTTTTCAACAGTTTTAGCATAAGACTCCTCCTCTTTTCCCAGATGAAGCAATTAAAAAGTGAACCTGTTCAGGGTGATGGCAGGTTGGCACATACTGAGACCTCACACTGGAACCTCTCCATCAGCTTAAAAAATTGAATATATTAAAATTTAAATGTTCTCACTGCTCTCCACCCCCCACAAAAAAGGTAACTGTGGTGATGGATATGTTAATTCACCAGGTGGAGGGAATCCTTTCTCAGGGTGTATGTATACCAAATCACCATGATGTATACTTTAAATATCTTACAATTTTATTTGTCAACTATACCTCAATAAAGATAAAAATTTTTAAAAACTGAATATTTTAATTCTAATCAGTGGACCTCTAGAGTTCAGGAAGTACAGTTGGACAATCACCAGTCTAGACATACAGAAGTAACTCTTAAATATCGATAAAGCATACATACTGGCATTTCATCACTGAGTAGGCCCACCAGTGGTGAAGAAATGGTGTAGGATAGTGCCAAACCCAGGAATACCAGTCCCACATATCCAGCTGGTAAATTAAACTGTAAAAGAAATCCTGTGTTAAAGTTACATGGTTAAGTCATTTTTTCAATAAAAATCTATCTTTTCCTTCTACCATTTCTTCAGCTCTTACTCTCTGCCATGAGGCTACTACTAACAGTCAGCAACCTTCCTAATTTTTGTCTTACTTTTTTTTTTTTTTGCGGTACGCGGGCCTCTCACTGTTGTGGCCTCTCCTGTTGCGGAGCACAGGCCCCAGACGCGCTGGCTCAGCAGCCATGGCTCAAGGGCCCAGCCGCTCCGCGGCAAGTGGGATCCTCCCGGACCGGGGCATGAACCCGCGTCCCCTGCATCGGCAGGTGGACTCCCAACCACTGCGCCACCAGGGAAGCCCTGTCTTACTCTTATAAACGGATTACATTTTCTCTATAGGGGAAAAAAACCTAACCACAGGTCAGAAGTCCTGGATGTTTTTGATTTGTAGCATTTGACATTAAATATAGTATAATTATCCTTCTATGAATCATAGCATTTTTACATGTCAATCAGTGCTTTGCAAACATTAGTATGCACAAAAAATTACCTAGAGAACTTGTGGGTTTTTTAAAAAATAAATTTATTTATATTTGGCTGCATCGGGTCTTCATTGCTGTGCACGAGCTTTCTCTAGTTGCTGCGAGCGGGGGCTACTCTTCCTTGAGGTGCGTGGGCTTCTCATTGTGGTGGCTTCTCTTGTTGTGGAGCACAGGCTCTACGTGTGTGGGCTTCAGTAGTTGTGGCACACGGTCTCAGTAGTTGTGGCTTGTAAGCTCTAGAGCACAGGCTCAGTAGTTGTGGTGCGTGGGCTTAGTTGCTCCGAGGCATGTGGGATCTTCCCGGACCAGGGCTCAAACCCGTGTCCCCTGCATTGGCAGGCGGATTCTTAACCACTGAGCCACCAGAGAAGTCTGGAGAACTTCTTATAAGAGGTTCTTGGACGCCAGCCCTTGAATTTCTGATTCAAAAAGTCTGGGATGCGGCCTGGGAATGTGCATTTCTAACAAAAATCCCAGGTATGCTCACTGCTCGCAGACTGAAGTACACTGGTGTAAAAAACCCTGACAATAATATCTATTCTATCCATCTCAAAGAGATATAAATTTCTAATTAAAGAATTAGATGGTATGACACATTTTAAAAGGCTTCTAAAGTAGTAAGCTACCTCATAACTCTGCTACTGTTACTGTTACCAACATGATATAAATGCCTTTCTTGATTATCTGAGTTGCTCTCATTTTCCTTAATTTCCTTAACTAATCCTTAATTAAGCCTATGAGATCTACTTATACATCAGTATATGTTTGAATAATTTTAATGACATAACTCAAGCTAAAAATCAGCCGTTTAAAGACAGTTGCAAGATACAAAAGTCAGAAATGTCCTCTTCTGATTTTACAACGGGGGAGACAGGATGGAACCCTCCTTCCCTAAAAGGCTGAGCAACTGGACAGCAAACAGCCAATACAAAAAAACTGTTAAGAAGGCAGAAGAAGGGCAACAGGAACAAAAATGGGATAGAAAAACCAGAAAGTACCTTTCTAAGGATTTTTTTATAAGTTAGACATGAGCAACTTGGGTTTATGAGAGATTGGTTACAAATTTTTTTTCATTGTTTGGACACACTTCTTAAAAGAACAGAAAAATGACTTAAAGAAACACGTTGTTGGCTTCCCTGGTTGTTCAGTGCCTGCCAGTGCAGGGGACACAGGTTCAAGCCTTGGTCCAGGAAGATCCCACATATTGCAGAGCAAGTAAGCCTGTGTGTCACAACTACTGAGCCTGTGCTCTAGAGCCCACGAGCCACAACTACTGAGCCCATGTGCCACAACTACTGAAGCCCACACAGCTAGAGCCTGAGCTCCACAACAAGAGAAGCCACCGCAATGAGAAGCCTGCGCACCGCAATGAAGAGTAGCCTCCACTCTCTGCAACTAGAGAAAGCCGCGTGCAGCAATGAACCCAATGCAGCCAAAAATAAATAAATAAATAAACTTATATTTTAAAAAAAGAGACACGTTGTTGATAATGTGAATGGGATGTGTCACCATAAATACAAAGTATTTTTCTTATGCATTACCTCATAGATGCTCACTTCTTAAGTGTGATATTATATTATTTTCCAAAACTTGGGTCCGGCACTAAATTAACAGTCCCCAAGTTTACCTGTGAAATACCCAAAACTGTCTTTACTGACTTGAAGGGGTTGTGTTTCTGGTAACAGTGCTTTTTTCATTCTAAGGCCTCAAATAAAGTGAGTATGGACTGCAGCTAGTAGATTTCTGTCTTTATAAACACAGATTAATTCTCCAGGATAATTAACTATCAGACTTAGTAATTTATTGCATTATTTATTAATAATCTTTTTTCAAAAATATCTAAGAACAAATTGCTATAACATCAAACTTTAAAATTCAGTATATAATTTTCAGCATTAAAAAGATGGAGGGCTTCCCTGGTGGCGCAGTGGTTGAGAGTTCACCTGCCGATGCAGGGGACGCGGGTTCGTGGCCCGGTCCAGGAGGACCCCACATGCCGCGGAGCAGCTGAGCCCGTGAGCCATGGCCGCTGAGCCTGCGTGGCCGGAGCCTGTGCTCCGCAGTGGGAGAGGCCACAACGGTGAGAGGCCCGCATACCGAAAAAAAAAAAGATGGAGAGAGATTCTTGGTTCCTTTCTCTCATCTCAGATTAATATAGCCCACAGTCTTTTGAATATGTATGCAATAGACTAAAAAGTAAATGGACCGAGAGGGGATCTGTTAGAAAAGAAGGGACACCTCACATTAAATGAGCCACTAAGTATCCCAAATGCCTCACTGGAATCAAAACAGAGGAAAGTATCCTTATTAAGCAGCCAGGATTTTGCCCAAGCCAGACCTATGATGACTCGAGCAAGGCCTTGGAAAAAGGAGACCAGATGAAAGGTTTCTTTCATTTACACCAAATCAGACCCCTAGTTATAGGGACATCACAGAGGGAAGGTACAGGCTGTCTTGGTGAGTAGCTCTCATTCTGCCTCCTTCGTGAAGCCACTCCTAGGATTTTCCATCAAGCAGGGCCCAAGAGCAAGCAATTATGTCCACCCGCTACAATGTGGAGGTCTGCATCACCAGGCTACTCACCTTCTCCAAAACAAAGAGGGACAGTGTAGGATCAAGGAAGCCAAAACCTGAGCTGAGTGAGGTAATGACGAAGGATATAAAGGCAACCTTGGGTAAAATGATGAGTTTCCAGAATGAGTGTTTCCCTGGATCAGACTCTGTGGGGTAAAAATAAAAAAAGAAATTAGAGTAATGAAAATTGCTTAACTTTATCTTTCAATCTATTTTGAACAGTAAAATTGGTAAGGTCACCTTTATCCAGTAATCAAAATAAACACACTTTTGAGTTTGCCTAAAATTTGCATATAAGTTATTCAAACCTAGAGGCCATTTCAGTGTTCTTAAAAATAATTTCTCTAGTTCAGAAAGAATCAACTGGAATCAGAGTGTGAGGAGAAGAAGCAGTCTTGGTTACGGGTCATAACCTAGAAGTCAGTGAGACCTTCCCAGATGGGGTAGAGAATATGTAAAGTTTGATTTGGTGCATAGGAAAAGCCAGATGCTTTATCGGGGAAAAATGTGTGTGTGCTGAGGAGGAATCTGAGTTAATCAAAGAATACAAAACAACTTTTTTCTGCTCGTGAAAAAAAACACTGGATTGAAAGGGATGCTCGGGACTTCCCTGGCAGTCCAGTGGTTAGGACTCCCTGCTTCCACTGCAGGGAGCATGGGTTCGATCCCTGGTCAGGGAACTAAGATCCTGCATGCCGTGTGGTACGGCCAAAAAAAAAAAAAAAAAAAAGAATGAGATGCTACTGAATCATGTGTACATTCCATTTGGCAGTAAAGGTCAGTTGAACAGCAACCTCATGTCCTGCCATTCCAACAGCAACACAACTTCTGCACCGTCCCAAGCACCAGGCATGGTTGTTTCCAAGCCGCCAATCATATCCTACAACTCCCTTCTTTTTCCCCTGCTAATTTTTCAAGTTCTATTCACTCTGTAAAGTCTGGCTGTGACTCTAATTAAGCCACAAGTTTTACCTCTGTTTCCTACTGCACTTCTAATCTATACCATGTAATTTAGCACTTAAACTGTATTTCATTTTACATGGTTTACTACTGTTTGATGACCTTCCTGTCTTCCAACTAATTTACTGAACAAAATCTACGCTGAGTCAGATACCACGCAAAATGCTGGGCAGACAAAGGCAAAGGAGACAAACCCAGACCCTGACCTCACAGAGAAGATACAGTAAGGCGTGGAGAGAGCTAGGATGGAGCTAGGAGGGTATGGATTGGAGCATATGAGAGGGTTGCCTTAAAAAAACAGGGAAAGCTGTTTAGGAAAGAATTTCCAAAAGTAGTAATATCTAAGTTGCTGCCTAAAAGATGAGCTTGAGATGAACAAGCAAAGAAGGAGGAAAGAATAATCCAGGCATATTATCCAGGAATGGCTCATTCCAAGACTCAGAAGTGAGGGAAAACTATTCTGTTTGAGGAAATGAAAGAGCAGAAGCAAAGGTGGAGGACGGAAATGGGAGGGTAGGGAAGAGAGATCACATTGGAGAAGGATGTAGTGATAAGATTATGCAGCACTTGTAAAATAGGCTAAGAAGCCCGGGAAATCACTAGACACTGCAAACAAAGACTGAGGATCAGATTTGTGGTTTAAAGAGACCCCTCCGTGGTCTCCTGGGAAATGCAGACAGGGGGACAAGTTAGGAGACTGTGCACTGAGCCAGGCCAGGAAGCTCTCTGAGGGCCAAATCAGCACTGACATATCCTCATTTCTCCAAAAGCACCCACCACAGTTCATTACTCAATAAATTCTTGGTGAATAATGATCCAGTAGGGAGCAAAGTACCAAAAAAGCATAAAGTGTGGTTCAACTATTTTAAGTACTACACTTGGACTTTGTCAGGATATGAGGGATAAAGTTAAACTGTGGTGTTAGTTTCTTAACTATTAGCCAAATATTCAATGATGAACCAATTGTGAGCCCAGCCTAGGATGTTTAACTACAGATCTGACTTAGAACGGGGGTAGGCACCACCATGTGGCTCAGTGTGGCAGTGCCAGCAGGGAGACTTCACTGGGTGTGGATTTTGGACTGTATATTACAGATGTTTATTAGTCACCTTTAAAATATAAATGATAAAAGATCAACTGTAATCAATTACATTTATTATGCATATAGAAGGTATTATGGATGTATGGTATAAGACAAATTATTATGGCATAAATGGTCCCTTTCTCTAAATCCAAAGTGGGAAAGGGGATTATCGCAATAAGAACATACAGGAACGTACATGAAAATGAACACATAATGAGTTTAACTAAGCTGTTGATGAAGCCCAAGTAGGTGATACCTACTTCCAGAGGCACGTGACAAAATCACCTGGGAAGCTTTTCCAAGCTACTCAGGTATTCTCTCTGCTTCCTCCAATTCTGATACATTCTTCTTGGAGGGACAGGACTCCATGGTTGACAATGCCTGCCACAGGAAACTGCTCTTAGAGATGAGGAAGTGGTGTGGCCCTCAGGTGTGAAGGGGCAGGAAAAATGCAGAGCAATGTGGCACTAGTGACTTAGCATTTAGATCATTGATTGAGAAGGTTCAGAAAAACCTCCCAGAAGAGGTCATACAAATTAAGTTTTGAAGGATGAGTAGGAGTTAGGTAGAGTAGAAGTGGGAGATAGTCCAGCTCATGTGACTCCCCTGCTGACACCTAACAACAGCTCCTAGCGGCTTTCAGGATAAAGCTCTCATTTCATGGATTTAGGGATTTTTATTAAGAGGATTGTCATGTACTTGACTGTGTTTTAAAAATATTTCTTTAGTGCAGTATGGAAGAGGTGACTTGGTGAGCAGATATAAAGGATGAGAGAGAGGGAGGGACCGAAGTTGACTCTTAGACACCCAAACCTAAAGCTACATTGTTCATGGGTCTAGAAGCAGTTAAATGAGTGAGGTGGAACTTATAGAACAAAATTCCATCAATATCATCAAAATAAAAGAAAATTTAATTTTCTAGCTTCTATCTATAAGCTTTCCTAAAACATTAATATTTAAAGGGACTCAATGGGAACCCCTAAATCAATATTTATACCCTTAACATTATCAATTTTTGAGATTTAAAAAAAATACCAGATTTTTCCATTCAATCTAAAGAGAAGATCCTTCTTTAGATAAACAGAAAGTTTGCCAAACCATTTTAAATGCGCAAAAGATCTAAATAGACATTTCTCCAAAGAAGATATACAGATTGCCAACAAACACATGAAAGAATGCTCAACATCACTAATCATTAGAGAAATGCAAATCAAAACTACAATGAGGAATTACCTCACACCGGTCAGAATAGGCATCATCAGAAAATCTACAAACAACAAATGCTGGAGAGGGTGTGGAGAAAAGGGAACCCTCTTGCACTACTTATGGGAATGTAAATTGATACAGCCACTATGGAGAACAGTATGGAGGTTCCTTAAAAAACTAAAAACAGAATTACCATATGACCCAGCAATCCCATTCCTGGGCATATACCCTGAGAAAACCATAATTCAAAATGAGTCATGTACCGCAATGTTCATGGCAGCACTATTTACAATATCCAGGTCATGGAAGCAACCTAAGTGTCCATAGACAGATGAATGGATAAAGAAGATGTGGTACATATATACAATGGAATATTACTCGGCCATAAAAAGGAACGAAATTGGGTCGTTTGTAGTGAGGTGGATGAACCTAGAGTCTGTCATACAGAGTGAAGTGAGTCAGAAAGAGAAAAACAAATACTGTATGCTAACACATATATATGGAATCTAAAAAAAAAAAAATGGTTCTGATGAACATAGGAGCAAGACAAGAATAAAGATGCAGACGTAGAGAATGGACTTGAGGACACAGGGCGTGGGGAAGGGGAAGCTGGGACAAAGTGAGAGAGTGGCACTGACATATATACACTACCAAACGTAAAATAGATAGCTAGTGGGAAGCAGCCACATAGCACAGGGAGATCAGCTCGGTGCTTTGTGACCACCTGGAGGGGTGGGATAGGGAGGGTGGGAGGGAAAGGCAAGAGGGAGGAGATATTGGTTTCCTACAAAAGCATAAAAATACTTAAATTTAAGGTTCTTAAAGTGAGTAATATATAAGGCCTTACCATAATTAGGTAAAATACACATGTTGAGGGGAACCATCAGCAGAACTATGCATCCCAGAAGAATGAAAGGCACCTCATAGCCAAAGGATTGATACAAGAAGCCACCCAAAGGAGGCCCTAGTACTAGACCCAGTCCAGAAAAAGTCTCAAGACTTCCCTACAAATGGGAAAACAAAAGAAAATTGAGTTAATATATTTTGTTTGAAAAATGAACAAAGATTTAATGGGCAGGATCTGAAAAAAATTCTATCCACTTTACAATTTATACACATACCACACACACACCCAAGATGGACCAAAAATTTAAACATACATATTAAAATCATATAAGTACTAGAAAAATTAAAAATGAGAGTTTTTTGTTTTCTAATCCTTTTGGTGAGGTAAATTTTCTAATTATGACATAAAAACTTAGAAGACACAAAAGAAAAGACTGATAAATCTGATTACATGAAAATATGAAAAACTATGAATGGCAAAAAAAAAATCAAAAGACAAATGAAGAATGGGGAAAAAATATTGACAAAGGACTAATTTCCTAAATGCATCATAAGAGCAACTACTAATCAATGAGAAAAATCAACAATTCTATGGGAGGAACTTCCCTGGTGGTGCAGTGGTTAAGCATCTGCCTGCCAATGCTGGGGACACGGATTGGATCCCTGGTCCGGGAAGATCCCACATGCCGTGGAGCAAGTAAGCCCACACGCCACAACTACTGAGCCCACGAGCCACAACTACTGAGCCCGCATGCCACAACTACTGAAGCCCACGCACCTAGAGCCCATGCTCCACAACAAGAGAAGCCACTGCAATGAGAAGCCCGTGTACCACAACAAGCAGTAGCTATTGCTCGCCGCAACTAGAGAAAGCCTGCGTGCAGCAACGAAGACCCAATGCAGCCAAATAAATAAATAAACATATTAAAAAAAAATTTAGAAAAAAGAAAAAACACAATCCTATGGGAAAATGTTGTAAATAGACTGTTGACACATAAAATGAAATACAACTAGCTCTAATGTGAACTGGCCATCTCTAAGTTGCAGGACAGCAAAGGCACACTCCAAACATGTTTTGCCACAAAACCTTGTCTTACAGAGCATGTCAATGGATTAGCATCCTTCTGAACCCTTCTTGAGAAATGTAAACAGTACACCTGTTACAGTGGCCACCATTGCATGGCAAATGACTACAGAACCTAAAGTGAATCTATACAGATATATATACATACATATATATATATACTTACATGGGTGTATAAATATATGTGTACATATATTTAATAAAAGTGTGAAGATTTATATTTATACAGCAAACAGTTTACCTGAGTATCAAAACTTTCAGACTGTAGTATTAATATGGGTAAATGGGAGAATCCTTGGTACTGAGCTGATTAGACCCTGAGGTCTCTGAGGGTGGTGCCTGCTCTGCGATGCAAACCAGGAGTCCTTCGGGGATGTCTGGGTTCAGAGGAGTGAGCTATGGGAAAGGCTAGTTGGGATCAGGGAGACAGCAGCCAAGAGCTAGGACAGGAACCTGGTATGTCACTAATACCTGGTGTCGAGGCGCGGAAGCAATATATGAGAATGTACGCCAATACGATGCTACCAGGCTCTGGATTTTTTTGGTAAAATGAGAGGGTGCTCCTCAGACTGACTGCACAGAAGCATTTATGGACTTCAGAATGATCTCTAAGGTCCTTTCCGTGAACCTGGGAAAAGTGGAGGAAGGACTCTAGTATAAATCTGCTTCAGGCGGCCTAGCTACAATCTAGGCTATAGAGAGACAACAAAATACTATTAGAGAGGGTTTTTTATTTTTTAAGGGGTAAAAAGAACATTTGGTTTTGCCCATTCAGGGGCTTCTAAGCCCAGGAAGAGCACCTAAGTAGACTAAGGGTATATTTATTGACAGCCTGCTGCTACAGGCAGAAATTGGGGTAAAAGGTAACAAAAACAGAAAGTAGAAAAAAGGCAGGTCTAGAAGAATGCGCCCCAGGTTTAACTTGAAAGGCCAAATAAATATTTTAGCCTACACTAAAAGGAAAATAGGAAAAGTGTATAAAATACCTACCATTACTGTGGCCACGTTATTTGGAAAAGCCTTTGCAAGGATAGAAGAAGACGCGGTTATTGCTGCAGCAAAACTGATTGCGTCGATTATTCTCACTAGAAAACACATAGCAATAAACACGGGTCCTTCTGGAACTTGGTCCAATACACTAAAAAAAGAATAAGATGACTCTCAAGTGCCAAATTGATTTTGATTCTTTTTAACTGTACTCACTGAAAACAATAGTACCTCAACCACAGTTATTAAAATAAATCTCTTTAGAATACAAATTTTTTAAGAGTTTCTTTGTTATATTTTTAGTAGGAGGAATCTGAGTCATAATGACAGCCTCATTGCGCTTTTTTACTGATATATTTGATGCCCTAAATAATAATACTAAATAGGCCTTTTGAAAAATGTAGAGTCACTCTGATAAGAACATATGTAGAAAGCCTTCTTAGTTTTAGGTCTCCCCCCAAACATAAAAAAAAACACAGGAAGAGGAAAGCATAAACCAGGAACCTGAGAAAGATTTCTGATGACATTATCTTAACATTTGTATCCTTATGTTCTTCAGCTGATTCTTTAGGTAAGAAATTCACCTTTCTGCTTAAGCCAAAAAGTTTTTGTGACTCAGAAAAGGGAGTTAAGTTTCTGTCTCTCACGATCACAGGAGTCCTAAAGAACAGATTCAGCAGCCGGCTTAATGGTGATCCCCTAGAGGACTCTTTTCTTAAGATCAATGTCATTCATTCCATTCACTGTATCATTCAACTCCCTTCAACATTAGTCACATGGTATTGACTGATTTACATAAACCATTAACATTTTAAACTGAAGATAAATTATGAAATCTGTTCAAGCTCCCAAATATATCAGAACATGACTTACCCAAAGAGAACTGTAACTCCTCCTGAGACAAACATTCCTGCTACAAACATAAATTTTGCTCCAATATGTACAAGCTATAATAAATGTCAAAGAAAAGTGTAAATTGATGACTGCTACAAGTCTATAGTGACATAAACAAATCCACTGTATCAGGAAACAAAAATTTGGGGAAGATATGTACAGTTAACAAAACATTATAAGTCTTTAATGGAATGACAACATGCGTTGCTTACAAACATGGAAGAAGTTAAAAATCAATCAACTTTAAGAATGGGACTGTCAACTGAAGCACGATTCATAAAATATAATGGTGGTTATTTCTGTATCAGTGGAAGTTCTAGACCAGTAAATTAGAATAACTCATTACACAATTTTAAAAAATTACTTACATATTTTCCAAATACCAAAGATGCCAGCAAGTTAAACAAAGCATAACATCCAAAGATCATACCAATAACTGTATTGCTGGCTCCTTTCTTTTCAGCCTTTAAAGAAACAGAAAAGAAAACAAAGTTTGAAAGGCAAATTAGCACCAATATAGAAAAATGGAGCTATTAGATCAGAGCATCATCTTCTTGTAACCTTTATCTGTAGAGTAATTTCAAAGATTATTATTTTAAAATAAACAGGGTGAGGAAGGAAAGGAAACTATTAAACCTAGTCTCTGACATGAAAGTAATTCACTCACCAAGCCTATAAAAAATTGTTAGCTTTACGATCTTGAGAGAAAAAAGAACAAAGCTGGAGGAATCACACTTTTTGATTTCAAAAATAAGTTACAAGGGTACAGTAATTAAAACAGTATGTTACTGGCATAAAGACAGACATATAGAACAATGGAACAAAATAGAAAGCTCAGAAATAAACCCACATAAATATGGTCAATTGATCTTCCACAAGTGTGCCAAGGACACACGATGGGGAAGAGATATTCTCTTCGACAAATGGTGTTGGGAAAACTGGATACCCACATGCAAAAGAATGAAATTGGACCCCTATCTTACACCACTCACAAAATAATCTCAAAGCAAATTAGACTTAAACATATAATCTGAAACTGTTACACTTCTGGAAGAAAACAGGGGGTGAGGGCTTCTTGGCATTGATCTTGGCAATGATTTCTTGGATTTGACACCAAAATCTTAGGCAACAAAACAAATCAGACAAATGGAACTACATCAAACTAAAAATCTTCACAGCAAAGGAAACAATCAACAGACTGAAAAGGCAACCTACAGAATGGAAGAAAGTATTTGTAAACCACCTCTATATAAGGGGTTAATATCCAAAATATGTAAGAATCTCCTACAACTCAATAGTCCAAAAAACCACCACAAAGAACCTGATTTAAAAATGAGCAAAGAACGTGAACAGACATTTCTATAAGAGATACAAATGGCCACCAGATATATGAAAAGCTGCTCAAAATCGCTAAGTGTCAGGGAAATGCAGATTAAAATCATAATGAGATATCATCTCGCACCAGTTAGGATGGCAAAAAGACAAAAGATAACAAGTGTTGATGAAGATGTGGAGAAATTGGAACCTTATACACTGTTGGTGGGAATGCAGAATAGTGCAGCCACTATGGAAAACAATATGGAGGATCCTGAAAACATTAAAAATAGAACTACCATATAATTCAGCAATCCCTCTTCTGAGTATATATCCAGAAGAATTGAAAGCAGGGTCTCAGATATATTTGCACCTCCCATGTTCACTGCAGTATTATTTGAAATAACCAAGATGATATAGAAACAACACAAATGTCCATTGATTGATGAATGGATAAAGAAAATGTGGTATACACATAAAATGGAATATTATTCAGCCTCAAAAAGAAGGAAATTTTGGCATTTGCAACAACATGGATGAACCTTGAGGAAATTATGCTAAGCGGAGTAAGCCAGTCATAGAAGAACAAATGCTACATGATTCCATTTATATGAAGTACCTTGGGGCTTCCCTGGTGGCGCAGTGGTTGAGAATCTGCCTGCTAATGCAGGGGACACGGGTTCGAGCCCTGGTCTGGGAGGATCCCACATGCCATGGAGCAATTGGGCCCGTAAGCCACAACTACTGAGCCCGCGCGTCTGGAGCCTGTGCTCCGCAACAAGAGAGGCCGCGATAGTGAGAGGCCCGCGCACCGCGATGAAGAGTGGCCCCCGCTTGCCACAACTAGAGAAAGCCCTCACATAGAAACGAAGACCCAACACAGCCAAAATAAATAAATTAATAAACTCCTACCCCCAACATCTTCTAAAAAAAAAAAATGGGCAGAAGACCTAAATAGACATTTCTCCAAAGAAGACATACAGATGGCCAAGAGGCACATGAAATGCTGCTCAACATCACTAATTATTAGAGAAATGCAAATCAAAACTACAATGAGGTATCACCTCACACCAGTTAGAATGGGCATCATCAGAAAATCTACAAACAACAAATCCTGGAGAGGGTGTGGAGAAAAGGGAACCCTCTTGCACTGTTGGTGGAAATGTAAATTGATTCAGCCACTATGGAGAACAGTATGGAGGTTCCTTAACTAAAAACAGAATTACCATATGATCCAGCAATCCCACTACTGGGCATATACCCAGAAAAAACAATAGTTCAAAAACACACATGCACCCCAATGTTCATTGCAGCAGTATTTACAATAGCCAGGTCATGAAAGCAACCTAAATGCCCACTGACAGATGAATATATAAAGCCATAAAATGGGATGAAATCAGCTCATTTGTAGAGATGTGGATGGACCTAGAGACTGTCATACAGAGAGAAGTAAGCCAGAAAGAGAAAAACAAATATCGTATATTAATGCATGTATGTGGAATCTAGAAAAATGGTACAGATGAACCAGTTTCCAAGGCAGAAATAGAGACACAGATGTAGAGAACAAACGTATGGACACCAAGGGGGGAAAGTGGATGGGGGCATGAACTGTGAGATTGGGATTGACATATATACACTAATATGTATAAAACAGATAACTAATAAGAACCTGCTTATAATAAATAAAATTAAATTTTAAAAAAGGAGAAACACACAGGAGGAAGGTTTGAATGCAAATCAATTAAAAAATCACTTTGCTGGTCAAAAAACTCAAGAACAGGAAGCTCCTTAAGCTGGCACATGAGTCATCCCAAGGACTGTTCAGTGTGGTTCTCTGTTTCTGACACCCACTCTCAGCTACCCGACAGTTCAGAGAAGATGAAGTTTCCTTTCCTGACATCAATAACACAGATGAAAGAAGCTCCCCCAGCTCCCGACATTCTCTCTGTTCTCCTGAAACATTTGGAGTAGTTTATTGCCCATCGATGATCCCTATTAATATTTGTAGCCTATTCTATCAGTGAGCTCCTAAATTTGCTACAAATGATATAGTATTTATTCTAAATCTACTTCTTTTGAACTTCAAATGCTACTATTAGTTGTGATGTACAAATGAATAGACAAAAGGTTTGAAAACCTTTTTAAAACCCTGGAACTATGGTAGATCCTTAGATCAGGTTCTAGCTATAACCATGTAAGGGGTTAAAATATGAGTTTAATTTCTTAAAGATAAGATTGGCAACTTGGCATACCATGAAGCACTAAGCCTGAAACACACATCTGTCCTCTCAGGCAGTCAGGAATCATTTACCGAGCACCTTCTATGCATCACGCGTGGTACCCAGGAGCCAGCAGTGAATAGCTATGGTCAGAAGATCCGACTTAGATTCATCCTTCTGCCAGAGCTTCAGCTCTTCCACAAATCACTTTACTCTGAGTACAGAAATGCATACACACACTCCCTTTAAAATCCGTCCTCGACAACAGCCATAATTCTATTTCTTTACCTTTTCTCCCTAACTACAATTTTAAGATAAAAATTTACTTTATTGCTTCCCATACGAAGTTATGATCATCATTCAAACCTTGTCTTTTAAAGAAAATGTTCTTCTTATGTTATTATGTCTCTAAATAAACCCTACAGTTCTCAAAGCAGCATACCAGAGGAAATCAGATAGGTGAACCCTACTTTTCATGGCTAAACTATAGGCAGGAAAGGTCCCCTCACTCTAGGAAGCACCCCCTACCTCTGAAGTGTGGTCCCTAAGTGCCTGGTGGTGGGAGACAGTGGAGAAGTTGAACCCAGAGCATTGTAGAAACTGCTTGGGCAGGATTTCAGCCCATAATTCTACGAGACTCAGGATTAGCCATTCCCCTTCCATTACTAATCATCACATGAGATAATGGTGTGGAGAAAAGAGAGATCTCACTATGAATGATGCCTTCATTGGTATCCTAGCAAAAGGTTACACTGTGTGTAGACAGGAACACAGAGTCCACATTTCTACTACACAAAGGTCAGGTGGTGTTATGGGGTTCATTGTGTCTCTCAAACTTCTTATGTTGATGTCCTAACTCTCAGTACCTCAGAACGTAACTTTATTTGGAGATATAGTTTTTGCAGGGGTAATCAGTTGAAATGAGGTCGTTAAGGGTGGAGTCTAATCCAATATTACTCGTATCTCTGTAAAAAGGGGAAATTTCTTCACAGAGACACGCGTAGAGGGAAGATGGTATGAAAGGACACACGGAGAAGTTGGCCATCTACAAGCCAGAGAGAAAGGTCTGGGACAGATCTTCCCCTCACGGCCCTCAGAAGGAACCAGCCTTGCCAATGACACCTTGATTTTGGACTTCTAGCCACCAGAGCTGTGAGACCATAAATTTCTGTTGTCCCCAGTCTGTGGTACTTTGTTACAGCAGCCCTAGTAACATAAAACAGGTACCTTGAAGGGAAGGTATCAACAAAGGGGTGAATTAAGATGTAGAAAGAACATTCATTGGTCAAGTCACATCCATGTTCTTTGCTTAATAGCTCTGAAAGGTATTTAATTCTAGAGTCTGGCAGAAAATATATAATAGTCACAGCAACTAACATTTATTGAACCCTCACTATGAGCCATGCTGTTCTATATGGTTTCTAAACAATTAAATAAGGGATGTATTTTTAGCTGGCCCCATTTTACAGATGAGAACACAGACTTGCAAAAGTTACTTGTGTCATGGTCCCAGCAGTCATGTCAGCTTCCATCTTGCACGGGTTCCCACATTCTCTGTGGAAGCAGGATGGTGACTTAGGATGTCCTAGAATCACATACCACAGCAGTAACTGAATACCACTTTTGGCATGCGGATCCTGCTTCACATTAGGACAGCAAGAACAGCTATTAAAAGCAATTTCTAGTTCACTTCTAATCCTCTGCCAAAGAAGGAGGGGGCCAGAAAAAGGCTGAGTAGAAATAAGAATCCTGTGTCAGAAGTTAAGAAGGGCCTTGGGCTTCCCTGGTGGCGCAGTGGTTGAGAGTCCGCCTGCCGATGCAGGGGACGCGGGTTCGTGCCCCGGTCCGGGAAGATCCCACATGCCGCGGAGCGGCTGGGCCCGTGAGCCATGGCCGCTGAGCCTGCGCGTCCGGAGCCTGTGCTCCGCAACGGGAGAGGCCGCAACAGTGAGAGGCCCGCGTACCACAAAAAAAAAAGAAAAAAAAAAAAAGAAGAAGGGCCTTGCTCTCCCTTGACCTAGTTAGCTCTAGCTAATAGGAAGGTTAACAGAATACGAAGGAGAAAGAGCAAGTTTTGACAGTGTGTTTGTCAACCCTAAGGCTGTTATTAAAAATGAAAAAGAAGAGCCCACTCTTCAAATCTACACCTATTAAAGTTAGAACGCTCTCTCCCCTGCCTCTTGGACGCCAAAAACTAAATCAAAAACTTCAAGAGAAAGAAAAAACAAAAAAGGCACACAGCAACAGCTTCCTTTTCCTTTGTCTGTACTCCACTAGGAGGAATCTAACACTAGGTGCCCTTGCTGAGTTCCAGCTGAACCGGGATACCCTTCTAACTTGATGGCCCACTTACTCCCGTTCTTCTCCACCGTAATTCTACAGGCTCCATCCATCACTATTTTTTTCCAAAACCAATATCTACTCAGTCTACTTACTCTGTCTTGCCCAAGCACCTCTGATGACTTCTTACTGGCTACATCTTTGCCCTGCGTGGAAGGACTCTTGCATTCGAGCACCAACCTGCCTTCTCAGATCCTCTGCTCCCATTGGACCTCACTGAACCCCAGGCCCAAGCCCCACCTTCGTCTGTGCTTCCCTAAGAACACGCTATTTACTTTGCTAATCTCGTGACTATCCCCTGCGTGTTTCTAACCTAGAACACCTCTTTGACTCACCTTAGGGTTATTCGGCCAAGCCCCTTTCAGTATTACTCCTTCTCTCCTTCCCTTCCACACCAGCCAGCCTCTCCCGTGGCAAAATTAACCATTCCCTTCCCTAGAGTCTCCTAACATTTTGGACATCCTCTTCAAGGAGATCCAAATACTCTGCAACTTTTTTTTTTTTTTTTGCAGTACGCGGGCCTCTCACTGTTGTGGCCTCTCCCGTTGCGGAGCACAGGCTCCAGACGCGCAGGCTCAGTGGTCATGGCTCACCGGCCCAGCCGCTCCGCGGCATGTGGATCCTCCCGGACCAGGGCACGAACCTGTGTCCCCTGCATCGGCAGGCGGACTCTCAACCACTCTGCCACCAGGGAAGCCCCTCTGCAACTTTTTGTTGTCATACTTTTTCACTCTCAATGGACAGATGAGAGAGGGACATTTTCCTCATCTTTTTTCCAGCCCTAACACAACCAACGCCTACCACACTCTAGGGTGGGAAGTCATTAAACCTCCCATTCCCATTCAGTAAACGGAATTGAACTGGGCCAGTCACTTAACTCCGGAATCTGTTTCTTCATTTGCAACATTATGAGATTCTGGCCATTCTGCCTATCTTATGGAGTTGCTATGGAAACCAAATGGGATAATGTGTGGGAAAGTACACTGAAAACTAAAAAGCACTTATGGCTACAGAGCTGTACTGCTTCTTTAGCAGAGAAGCCATGTTTCTCGTCTTTTGTAGCACACAGAAGGAAGGACCACATGTTATCAAAGAAGTCAGAGGACTGGGAGGGGCCCGTGCATCTTGAGGCTTTGGCAAAGAGCATGAAGCAAAACACATGGGCAGGTTATCTCCACTCAGCCAAGTCAGTATCATTCCTTCCATACTATACCTCACCAACCTCCAGATTCCAGGTGGATTCTCTAGGGGTTATTCCTTCGAGTCTGTGCCATTACCCATAGACTCTAACACCACATAAAACACTATAATTAGAAGGACCTAATCAATACTAATCAGAATTCCTCCTTGGCACAAACACTGCCACTAGATTCCATGTGAAATTCAAGTCAGAAAAGGGCATTTAGTGGACCATGCCTTTCTAATTCCAAAATATTAATAAACCCAAACTCCAGGAAACACTGTCTTCACGTAGATCTTTTGCAATAACGTTAAAATCTCAGTTATTCAGTGCACTTCCTTTTTTTTTTTTTTTTCAGTTGCAGAAACCAAACAGATGAATCAAACTACATGGTAAGCAAAGTAATCCTCAGAAGGTCAATTATACTTAGGTGAATTACTTCCCAAGATGATGTTACTTTTACTGAATTTTTTTTTCTGGTATCATATATTCTCTAAGAAGTCTTCTGTTGGCTGAAGTTCTATACATCATCTTTGCCATATGCAGATTTTTACATCCCCCAAATGAAATATTTCAAAGGCTTTTTAAAAACACTAATAGTTCATAAGGATATAAAAATGTCTTACCTCCTTGGGGAAGAAAGGTCCAAGGATAGAATAGCACATCATGGAACCTAAGTTAATGGAAGCTGCTGATATCAGTACAAAAATCTGTTCTCTTGAAAGCTGCCTGGATGTCTCCCTTGCACCTCCTGGAGGGCCATCACCTTGAAGGCAAACATGCTGCAATTACAGACATGTAATTGGGGCTACTGATCAAAGTACAGAAACGTCACTTCTGTGCACAGAAGTGCACTCAGGATAACATTTGGTGAGCTAAGGGCTATTTTGAATACAGCACATTTGATCAAATGTAACACAATCCCTGTATATCACTGCAATTTTCAAAATATATCACTTTCATTTACATACTAATCCCTATTAGGATTTCAGCGCACAATTTATCAAACCATCTGCTTTGTTTTGCGTTCACCATAAGGTCTATTTCTTTCACCTTTAATAGATTCCTTCAAGAAGAATGAGGCCACAGGGTGCTCTCCAGAGTACTGTTCTCTGAAGTATAGTGTGCTTTCTCAGGTTACTAGCTTCATATGCTACATGGACTCAATCACATTTTAAGCATGTCATGTTAGCGGTTTATTAAGAGGGTACTGTTGAAGTCAAGTGAAGTTTAAGTAGGAGAAAATAAGCTAAATCATTCAACTGGAGAATTAATACTTACAATGGCAGCTCCTGGAAAGACAAGTGCCATAAATCTGTAAATCAGTGTTTTACAATAATTACAGGTCTTCTGCATCAATTAATTTAATACTTATTCCCAGGGCTAAATTTCCATTTAATTTAAAGACACGAGGTCATTTACTCAGTTCCAAACATCCAGTAAATCTATTTGCTATTTTTAAATTAAATGGTTTTGAGATAAAAGAAATTTAAGTAAGAAAAGTATATTTGAATTGCTCTATTTTTTCAGAGGTTGCTATTGCTGTCTAGAAAAAGAAATCTGTGCAACAGGAGAAAGTCTTAAGAATCTGTGTAAAAATTTTGGTAGTGGATGAGGAAGGGAACTGAGAGAAAGTTAAAGGGGCGAGAGGGACAACAGTGGGGCTCGTTTTCGTTTGTCTAACAGGCACACTTATTTGAATGCATTCTTAAACACATAGTACTTAAAAGTAGAGCTACAGAGAGAAAGTCATTGGAGGCCACATCCGCGCCACCCCAGGGCGCAAATTTTAACCCTTTCCAGAGAGAAAAAACACGCTGACCCGAGCCCCACTGCCAGGCCCCTCCTTTTCGAATCTCTCGCAAACAAACCACGCTAAAGCTAATTCAATTGCTGTTAAAGAGACACGACCCAAGCCACAGAGGTACATCCGTTCTCGCTGCTCTCTGTAACCTCCTGGGGGGCGTGGGCCTTCGGGGTCCCCCGCCGAGTCCATGGGCAGTGCGCGGAGTCCTGCGCCGCAGCTCCCGGGTCCAAGCCCGCACCCTCGGACTCGACCTTGAACGAGCTGAAAAGCGGGCGGCGATTGCTCATCCGGGTCCAGGCATCCCGGATTCCCTACGGGTAGCGCCCCCGGGAGTTCCACGCGGCCCTAGAGGATAGGGAGGAGCTCCGGGAGGGGGT